>NC_137653.1:14319033-14509033 GCF_963422515.1 Blennius ocellaris
GGTCTGCTGTTTCTTCTTTTTCAACCGACGGATAAAAATGCCTTTACATGAAAGAGACTCTGGTGTCACTAAGGCTTGGGGGTAACTTGTTGTTACTCTTGCAACAAGACGTCATCAGTTGGGTAAAACTATCCTGTTTCACAATGGTTTCTGTTTCTGTTACATATGAAGAGGATTTCAAGAGAACCGCTTGCACCAGCCTGCTGCGGTATGTGGTCGAGACAAATAGATTGAAAAGAGACCGAGCAGAAGCCAAAGAACAAAGTGCCAAAAGAGGTGACCGTGAACGTAAAAGTCAACGATGCTTTTCCACGATTTGTATCGTAGGATTGAGGAGAGTCTAGTGATCAGACATAGATGTTGATTCTGTTTGTAGGATTTCACGCTCCATACAGTCGACTGGTGGCTCCTGAGATTATTGACACGGCCTTACGGGTGTGTCAAGAGTTCCTCAGTGGTTTGAATCATGCAGACATCGATGTGCCTGCAGAAACTCCCCCCTCAGTGGATGAACAGCAGTGGGCAAATTTTCTACAAGAATACTACATGATTGTTCAGTAAGTGCATCCATTCAACACTTTGACGGTTTGTTATACAGACCTCATTATATATCCTAAATACGTGTACGCATATGTAGAATCCATTTGGACTAGGGATGAGATTATTGGTTATTTTCATGTTCAGAACAGGACTAATAGAAACACACACTGTCAGCTTCAGTTGACTACATAAATACAAACCCAATGAAATAACATGTTGCATTTTGAATTGTAATTACAAACCGTTTGTAGGAAAGACGCAGTGATCAGTGGCAGCAGTGCGTTTGTGGATTGCTGCAAAGCCATGCTGGCCAAACTGCAGGAGGTTTGTCCTCAGCTGGATACCGACGGCCTGAATAACATCTGGATCATCAAACCCGGTGCGAAGTCGAGAGGAAGAGGTGAGGCCTGCTGTCCACACTTTCTATTGTCACATTACATTCATTGTGCTTCATAAAACATAAATGTTTGTGATAATATTTGACAATTTATACAAGATTTTTATAGGATTATTGGAGGTCAATATATTGTGTTATGAGCTCGTTCATATTTTGTTTTATATCCATGGCAAAGCGACAACAGTTTTAGTTTTATATGGAGGAATATTAAGTAAATTGCTGCTGTGATGGGGTTTTTTTTAGTCTCACTTTGGTGTTATCTGTTTTTTTACCACTTCACCCCAACTTCATTCATCATTAGGCATAATATGTATGAATCGCCTGGAGGAGATTTTATCTCTGGTGAAGCCTGACAGAGCTGTGCCGAACGAAAATAAGTGGGTGGTTCAGAAATACATAGAGCGCCCCCTCTTGATCCATGGAACAAAGTTTGACCTTCGGCAGTGGTTCCTCGTCACAGACTGGAATCCTCTGACTGTGTGGTTCTACAAGGAGTGCTACCTGCGGTTTTCAACTCAGCCCTACTCAACAAAAACTCTGGACAGGTCAGTCAAACATTAAGACAATAAGAAGAAAAAAAAATCATTTTAAAACTTTTGCTCAACTTTCAAAATTACAAGTAAAAATTTGCACGTAAGCCCGAATAATTTCAGGTCTTATTTCATCTGCATTTCTTTCCCCAGCTCAGTTCACCTGTGCAACAACTCCATCCAGAAGCACTTTCAGGCATCTCATGACCGTCACCCCGGCGTGCCTGAAGACAATATGTGGTCTTGCTCTCAGTTCAGGTCTTTCCTGCAGCAGCGGGGCCGCGGATCAGAGTGGGAGTCAGTGGTGGTTCCAGGCATGCAGCAAGCACTAGTCCATGCTCTGCAGACCACCCAGGACCTGGTGGAGCCCCGGAGGGCAAGCTTTGAGCTTTATGGAGCTGATTTTATGTTGGGCAGAGATCTGAGGCCTTGGCTTCTGGAGATAAATGCCAGTCCGACGATGGCCTGCTCCACGCCGGTGACTGCGAGGCTCTGCCCCGCGGTGCAAGTGGACACTCTGAGAGTTGTTCTCGACCGTCAGACTGATCCCACTGCCTGCACTGGAGGCTTCCAGCTTATCTACAAGCAGGTCAAACTACCTCCTTGATTTTCAAATTTTTTTTTCCTAAATATTTCAATAATAATTGAGATGATTTATTTAGTTTGTTTTTCCCACTTTGTTGTTGCCAGGCTGCAGTTGACGTTCCTCAGTATGTTGGAGTGACCTTGCTAGTGAAAGGAGCACCTGTAAGGCAACCCAAAGCTTTTCTTCCAAAACAAACCATTTGTAACATACCTTTGAACGCCCAGTTTTCCTCAGACCAATCCTCTTTAGAAAAATGTAAAGTAAGACATGAATCAGGTCAGAAGCCGGAAAAGGTCTCTTCTATTAACCCGTCAGGCAAGGTGAACCAAGAGAAGAAGAAAGCCCTGACAACAACAACAACAACAGCAACAACTCCAAAGAGAGAAGATGAGATGAAAACAAATATTCAGGGCATCTCTGGTGATAGCAGGTCCTGTCGCCGTCTGATATATGAACGGGCCAACAAACCCCGGAGAAAAGCTGCTTCCTGTCTTCATGACAACCGGTCAACACTGGTGCCAAGAACTCTTTCCTTCTCCTTCAGTCGTCCTCACCGCCAGCCAGAGGGGGGACAGCGATCAAACGCTGCTCATGGATCCTCCACATGCAAATCTTTCCTTCCGCCGACAACTTTTGAACCCCAACACAAGACGAGTTCCCGGACATTCGTTTCACTCCAGGGTCGCCTTCCGAGCTTGGACGCCCATTGCTTGCAACCAGATGTTGTGGCTGGAACTGCAGTCCCTCGTCATTCTCATCCCAGCAGTCACAGGCGTCGGTCTTTCTTCCGCTCTGTGAAGAACACTAACAGATGCAAAGGAGAATACACAGGGAACCGTAAACATGAGGCAAGAGAATGGAGAGCAGCGCGACGTGTTGAATCGAGTCTTTCAACTTAGTCTGTCATTTTTGAGCCAATAAACAACCGGGGATCAGCACCAGTGCCCCATGAGTCTGAACAGGATAAGATGGATGGATGGATTTAATGAGCTCGTCAACTATGGAATCTGAATTTGATGTCGGTATTGCTGCCCTCCAGCAGGTGGCAGTAAAAGATTAATGATTAAACACCGTTCAGGCAAATAATTTGCAGAAGCCAGCCACATTGTGAGAATGCAACTTCTGCTTAATCAGAGGCTTTGAGTTTCTGTATAAGGAACACAAATGTCAGCATTCATGAAAGCAAGATAACAAGCACAACTTTTTGAATTAAGTGTATTGATGCACAAACAACACAGGTCCCAATATTTCCTTTTTCTTCTTCGATTGACATTTATTCAGTTTAGTGTGTTGGTTCACTCTGAAAGGAAAGAATAGAATAAATAAACAATTTGAGTTTTAAAATGACGTCATGGAATCAATTTATAAACCAAAATGCAATCTCTGCTTTTGACTCATTAAAGTGACCCCCCTTTGCCTGAACACAGTCATCGCTTTCTACCATCAACCTGGTGGGGTTTAAGTCTGGAGACCGTGTTGGACGCTCCATGTTTGGAAGTTTACCAACTTTTTTTCCAAACATAGTTTTGGCATAGCTTGGAGTTTTATTTGGGGTGATTAGCTTGCTGTAGGATGAACTCATGACCAACCTGTTTTGATTCAAGGTGCTTCTCTCTCTCTCTGTGTGCAAGTCACCTGCCCTGGAGCCACACAAAAACAGCTCCAGACCATGACACAGTCGGTGTCACACTGTGACGTCAAACTAAAGAAAGGCAGGCGTGACAAATGTGGAGTTAAAGCATTTACTATTGACTCGCAATATAAGTGTCTACCCTGTGAGATGGATGGTGACAAGATGCAGGCGGTTCCCAGCCGTTTAGGCTCGTGTGTTTACTTGTTTTTGTGTCAGTGGGCACAGACACTTCACCAGCAGGAGAGCCGGGCTGCAGCTCCTCCATTACATAAGTGTTCCCCGTGACGTGAATGTTTTGTTAATGCAAATTAACTACATCTGATCAGTTTAGAATGTTTTCACACATTCTCCGTCTCTCTCTCTCTCTCTCTCTCTTACACATCCAGTCAGACCAAGTTTCCACGGGAAAAATACTTTATTAATACACTTATTTCATGTATATCAACAATTATAGACAAAAATATGTACATCAAACATCTTTCATGTAGGTCCTAAAATATAAAATCTCAAGTACCTCTTTCTATAGAAAACTAGTCTTCTGGTAAAACTTTTACATTCACTTCTCCCCTCTTGCTCCTTTGACTCCAGTATTCATACATAGTACAGAGAAAAAAAACAAAAAAACATCTGAGATTTATCAGCTTTTCACAAGTAAAAGGCAACAGCAAGCACAAACACCGGGTTTGACTTGAGCAGAAACAGATGTTGCGTATGCAGATCAGGTCCCGCACAGTGCTACAGTATGTACACAGTTTCTGAGTACACAAAGTATACATTACCCACACTCTGCCCTTCTTCTGTCTCTGGGCGGACAGAGTGCAAGAACAGGTATCAAAAATAGAAATGTACAAGAAGTCTATCAACAATAATTACAGAAAATCCATCTCAACTGTCTGTCATTGAAGAAAAAAAAAAGACTTCTCATTCAGTGGTGGCCTGCATTTTCATCTATCAAAGGTCAGGCCCTTATCTGTACACAGTTGAGGAAATCCTTGCATTTTATGGCGCCGGTCTTCATAGTGTCTGGTAAAAAGGGCTTTTTCAGTAATCTTAATGGTGAGCGAAGGAGACAGGCAACAAACTTTGGGTGACATTACTGCTAACATTTGGTGCAAAAGTTTTCTAAAGTTACAAGATGGCTTTCCTTTACCACAACGGCTACAAGTGAGATGCATGAGTGTCGTCAGCATTTGCACTTCAACAGCAGCATCTAGAACATTTCTTTCTTTACATTCAACCAGGTGCATGTATGTGCAAAGCAGGTCCAGGTTCTATGATACATTTGTATTGAGGAATACCACTGAGCAATGAACATTCAACCAGAGCTTTGCATTCCCCTTTCAAACGGACGAATGTGCCCGCCTCGATTTCCTTGATCATTTCTGAGTCCTCTTTTTGTGTCTTGGAGGAAGAGTAGATGGACGATTATGGAACAGCTCAGTCATGTTTTCTATACTACAATGGATTCTGCATCTGGGTAGTAGAAAAGGACAATGTCCTTTCCTCTTCTCCCATCTCAGTCTTTGGTTTCTAGGTTGAGGGGTGGTACCTGCTTTAATGCCTGTAGAAGGGCGGGAGAGTCCATGGGGGACTGGGAAATTCCTGGAGCTGGAGAGCCTCCTCTTGGAGACAATACTAGTTGAGGTGGAGGTGGTCTTTCGCTGGGCATGGCAGGCGACGAGCCTCCCATACCTGGGTAGAGCATAGGCACAGCTCCTGGGTACCAGCACTTCTCCAGCATTGGCAGGTAAGCTGCAGCAGAGGGTGGAATGAGGTAGAAAGGCATGCAGAGCGGGTGTGAAGGTGGAGGTGGATGGTTCGGGGACACACTCATGTAACTGCTGTAACCGCTGGAGGATGATGACGCTGATGATTCTCCGCCCGAAAGCAGCTCGTCCTCGGACGACTCCACCCGGGGGCGCTTGTGGCGCGGCTCGTCGTCTTCCTGCTTGATGCTGGAGCTCTCCCTATCAGACAGAGGTCGCTTCATTTGGCTCCCCTGATTGTAATAATCGGGACGTCCTTGTGCCGCTCCGGATTCATGTTTCTCCAGCTCTCCCCCATAGCCACTGTCTGTGTCTGTGTCACTGCCACTCTGCTCGCTGCTTGTTGGAGCGTACACCCGCTGGATGACAGGAACACAGTTCCTCCCATAGCCCTCGCTGGGCTTCGGGGGCAAACTGGGAGGCATCTCCTTATGAGGCTGGTGCTGGTGGTAGGTCGGGATCTCCTCGGGCCGCGGGCTGAGGGGAGTACGGGGTCGTATCGGATTTGGCAGCACTTCTGCAGCTACTTTGTGAAGGTGACTGATGACGTGGGATGGAGTGAAGTCTCCATCAGTGTCATGGTTGGCCAGATATTGAAGAATCTCCTTGGCACACATGTGGAAGCCAGAGCGAAACAGCTCCTCTGACTTCTCCTGGCTGACAGGTGGCTGCTCTATAAACACACACACCCACAAAATATAGAGGTTAGAAGTTGTTCATTTGTATCAACACTAATCCTAAATGTCCCTAATTTGTCTACAATTTTGCATGATCTTGGTATTAAACCTTTATTTGAATAATGTTCTTTCAACAATGACATTTTTTTTTCTACATGAACATTTATGTGCGTGCTCACCTATTTGCATGCCATTCTGCAGCGCGAGGATCTTCTGTTGCTGTTGCTCCAGAAGAGAAGTGAGGGCTTTCACATGCTTGAGCGTGAGCTCGAGAACCACAGCCTTCTCCAGATGGCCGAGAGTCTGAGGGAGACACACTCAGTCAGCACATCCTCTCCTCTTGCGTAACACAGTAACTTATGAGTGCAGCCCACGTAAACAGGATCAGTGACACATGATCAAATTTAGCAACACATCAGCATTAACACAATCATTAAAGAAACTTAAATATACAATATGCTTTAAATCATATATTGAATGGTTAATAGGGGTCCTGGTGTGAAAATTGCATAATAACTTCCATTATATATATATATATATATATATATATATATATATATATATATATATATATATATTTTTTTTTGTGTGGCAAAACTGAAGGGCGCTCTCTTTAGCGTGGGCTGGTGACGCACTCGGCTCGGGTGTAGTACCACCAAACGGCCACTGGATGGCGCGTGCCACTCAAGACAGTGAATCCCCTCATCCCTCCCAGCCATAGGATGAACTTACCGTGAGTTTCAGGTGTTCGGGTAATAAATCTTTCAGCTGCGCAATGCACTCGTTTATCCGATCACGTCTTTTCTTCTCGATCAGCCTGTGAGGCAGCTTGTAGGTTTCCTGCAGGATCAAATAAAATAAAGGATCGTTACGCGAGTTGATTTGGTTGGAGTGCGCATGGTTCCTCATGATCTGAGGCAGTTACACCGATCAGGAGGAATCCAGGAGTTATGTCAGCAGAAATTAGGTCAACCATTTATGGTACCACTGAGCCGGTCTAAAGCCGCCCCCGTAGTTTACACGCTTTGAGCTCTAGAATAACATTTTACCAAGTCAGGAAAATAAAAAACAAAAAAATGACAAAACAACAACAAACCTTGCTCTCTTCTCCTCTCTTCATCCCTCGTCTTGGTTTATAAACATACATTGGGAAATCCATTCTGAAGAGAAAGACGTTTGAGAAATTAGGTAACAGTTTTAGAAAAGTAGACAATTCAGAATAAGTGATGTAAGGAATTAGGAATGAAAAACAAACAAACGAGGAGAGTTTGCAAAGTGTTGCTTACCCCTGCACGTCTGACAGGTCCGCCTGGTGTTTGGACAGAGGAGGTGGCTGCCCGCTCGGGATTCGCTCCATTCTTTGTACTCCACTTATCTCCAGCTACTTTCTCCAATTCAGTCACAAGTAACTGCGCATTTATTGATTTACGTGCTTTTTAGGTGGGTGGAAGAAAAAAACAAATACCAGTTTCGGTGAAAGCACCAAAAAGAGAAAAAATAAAAATCTTCACAAAATTGTGAAAGCGCTTTACTGAATTGTCATCTCAAACACAATTCTACCTGGAGTAAAATCTTGTTTTGATCGTGGAGATTGTTTGAAATTAGTCCTTCCGACGTCCTACGACCGCAGGAGGAAGTCAACCCTCTCGATGGCGCGTTGGGAAAGTGGGGGAGGACAGAGGGACGACTTAAATAAACCCTCTGACTCTCCGCTCAGCCTGACCTGCCTCTGTCACCGGAGGCTCACGTGTTAAGCGGCGCTGTATCCCCGCTCGAGGGACGGCCCACTTTGTACAGATAAGGCGCGTCAGTGGGCGGGCGGCCCGCGTGCGTCAGAGCGGAGGGCGGCGCGTGGCCGATCCCGTGTACCACCACGCTGAAGTGTATGGAAACAACGTTGCGCGCGCGGCGCGCGGGGAACGTGCTTGGCAGCGCACCAGTGCAGGAGTTCCTCACGGGCCCGGGGCTTGTTCAAGTGACACTGCCAGTGCAGCCAGTCAGGGCGATGTGGAGACGCACAAAGGAGACAATGCACAGCAGCACAGCGAAATGAACCCCAAAAATTAAATAAATAATTAAAAAAAACAAAAAAAACCCAAAACAAACAAAAACACAGACGTTATCCTCAAATGGCACATCTCCAGTACAGTGGCTGAGTAGTGTTTTCATAGTTACATACATTTAGTCCGACTCAAGCACTACAGAATAGAACAACAAAATAATAGTAGGAATAATAATAGTAAGAACGCATAGTAGTAATACAAATCATAGTTGTCATAACAGCCTGGTGTTTGACGTTCAGAAGCAACAACAATAAATGTAGTGACAATGTCTATTTTGTTGTTGTACATGTGCAGGGGTGTTGGTGTGTGTCAACCGTGCGGTCACGGTGTGAGAAACACGTGCACCTGCGCCCGGACTCCTCCGTGAGGTCCGTGTTTGTTGTCAGGAGGCGGTGCCGGGTGTCACGTTGATCTCCTCATGGCCCCGGGAGGCTGCGGAGCGTGCAGGGCACATCGTCACCCTGCAGCTCATCCAGCAGCACACGGCGGCTGCACCTGTCTGCAGCAGGCCAGCAGCACACAGCACAGGAGGAAACCCCTCCTTCACAACACACATCTTCATTTCTGACAAAGACATCACAATATTTGTTTGCAGTTATTTATGTAAATAGCAGGGATACATTTTGGCCACGTTTGTATTAGTGGGTTCCTCTAATAGTTACGAAAAAAATTCACATGATAAAACTGAAAGCCTGTCAAGGTGAATCAACTGATCGACATTATTGAACTCGCACAACCTCTTCTGCTCCCTTTAGCTTTTAGATTTCATCCCAGTACACACCCCTGAACCTAGCAACCCCTCGTTTTTGTGCAAATTCCTTCTTGTAAAGATTTTGACATTTATTGATTTCACACCTTCTGGCAAGCCAGTTGAGACGAATGGACCTACATAAATGCTGCAATAAGCAACTTCCCTGACACACCATAGAGGCTTTTTGAACTTGAGACATGCTTAGATGTTTTTAATCAATTTATTTATTTATTTTTAAAGTTTGACAACACAATATTCACTGGGGTGAAATAACACAAAAATAAAATCTAAAATAGCAGATGTCAGTTGCTTTGTTGACCTTAAAAGTATCATTTGAGACTTTGTTTGGCACTACATATTAAACAAAACCTTGATTTAATAGATGTTGTGACAAATAAGAAGTGAGAGTCTTTATCCCCATCTCAAACTCCCAAAAGCTCACCTCCAGTTCCCACAAAACAGAGAATGATTAGTGATGCTTCCTTTAGGATAGATTTGACAAGAGGAACTGTATTACTTTGTAATTAACCAATGAACATTACACAGGTCACAGTCGCTCAATGACAATGTGGCGATTTGTAAAACTGTGGAAAAGACTGAAAAAAGACATATGTCAAATGGTGAAAGAAGGAGTATGTGGTGGAGGGTCTGAGTTCTCTGGTTCTCCACAGTCCAAAAGGTTTAAAAGGTTAACTAGTTTATTGGTAATTGTTAATGCATTTCTTTTCTTTTGTATGTGATTATTTGTCTCTTCGTGGTTATAGATTAAGAGACTGGTCTCACACACTCTCATTCACGCCTATATGAGCAATTTAGAGTCACCAGTTAACCTCACAGTGATGTTGTTGGACTGTGGGGAGAAACCTGAGTACAAAGTGAAAAAAAACAACAAAAAACATACACAGGAAGACAATGTGAGATCACAGAAATCCCTCTGGGACATTCTATGAAGAGAAAGTGCTAACCACTCCACATCTGCGCAGCCCATGCATGCTCTTTCTATAGTATGACAAAGTCCTGAGAGGTCAAATTGAATTACCTGTGTATGTGCGAGCTTCCTCATGCAGGGCGGTTTTAAGATAAGCACACGTCCTCATTATTAGATAATATATAACAGAGAATTCATTACATGACGGTTCCCAAATTGCACTTATCTACATGACACCTCACTCACCTATAACCTTAACACACCAGGAGGTTCCAAAGAGTTCATGACTTTGTATTACAAAAAAAAAGTAAAGCAATGGTTTTAAACTTATTTGAAAAGGTGAAAAATGCATTAATTTTAGATTTAATACACATAAACAGAAATATTACAAACCCCTCTCATGATATTATTTTTGATTTCAGCTTATAAAGCATGAAAATATGTTTTCAAGTTCTAACAGATGTTGTACATAACATTTTAACTGAAGGCCATAGTTATCGAGTTTAAAATGGAATAGAATTTTTTTGTTTTTATATTATCAGTACAGTAAAAAAGTAAACTTTTCCCAAAAAAAAAGCACAGTAGTGAAAATAATCGCCCTCCGTTTCCTGAAGTGTTTCTTCTAATTTTCCCCTCCACCTCCATACTGACACATCAACTGAGTATTTCACACACTTGTTTATTGAAATGGCTTCCAACAATGGAACGTACAGTTCAGACACAAACCATGTATCAGGATAAACACATTATTTAGGTCAAGCAGCACTCCAAGTGACACCTGTCATGTGCACTCAGACAGTCAAACAACCATCTTCATGTAAATGTTTTGCAAAGTGACGAACCGAAAACTGCATGTATTATTTGTGCGCTACAGAAAATCTCAGTGCTCTGGACTAAATGAATAGACAAAGGATTAAATAATTCAGTGCAGACAAAATGAAAACCGGTACAAAGTGGGTCCCGAAATTGATATAGGTTGGCGTTTCTAAACTGTCCTGAAACACAAGATGAATATAGGGTGAAATAATTAGGAGTCCTCTCCAATAATTTATGTTATTTTACTTTAAAGAGAAAAAGAATTTAATCGGTCACATTTATTTATCTCGACATTGAATAAGCTTCAAGAGGTTTATTATTATCATTTTTTTTTTTTTTTTAATCTGAAATGTCCTAGAACAAACAGGACCTCAATCTGAGATTACAAATAACTGAAAAGGATAACAAATATTTGTCCTCAAAAAGTACAAAATAAAATAAAGCTGAGTTTTACAAAAATGGTGAAGACGTCTTCATAGTGTAGTTTAAATTCATATTTAAATAAAGGATAAATCATTTCATCATTTCAAATATAAAAGCAAAGATAATTTCCCAAAAATAATTCATCCGTACTTAAAGATTGCATATTATAAAGCATTCATATTGCTGTCAGATGAAAGCAGAAATATTAAATAACGTGTCGCATGATTCAAACAAAACCTTCAAAGTCCACGTGTGACCTGAGACTGCTGGTGCAACGCCGAGGATTAAAACCTCGACACAAGGCCACGTCCTCAGGAACAATGACTGAACTTTGGCATGCTGGCAGAACGCAGAAGGCATTCAGTGTCGTAAAGCTGAAGTCAGTGTGCTCATCTGAACTTGAAGGACTTCTCCACGAGGCACTTGGTGCGCACTCCCATCCACACGACAACATCACTTTCACGTCAAAAAGGACTGTGCCTGCCGGACGAAGGAACACCGCGGCAGCGTCTGCTGTGGAGTAAAGTCAGACACTCGACCCACCGGAGCGGTCAAGGCGGACACGTTTTCTCATTTTCACGTCGAACATGTGGTTCCCCCCCCCACCGTTCACAGGGTGACACCGGCCTCAGAGAGCCTCAGGCAGGCTGCTGGGGGTTGATGTTCATGTGAGGCTGGTGCCCAAGCAGTCCAATACGTTGTTTCTGTTTCCTCTGCTCTGTCATCTGCACAAGGAAACAAACAAGATACGTTTCAACTTGTTGCCTTAATGTGGTTCATATGCCTCCTGTGGAGCTTTTGACACTAGTTGTGCTGAACAATGGTTTTATTTGGTCTTTTTATGTTTCTACTATACAAGGACACAGTGAGGGTGAGGCACATCCAAACATGACACATTCCTGTCATTGTCTTGGTGACAAACGAAGCTTTCGCACAACCATAGACATTAACATCAAACAATGCAAAATACATAACTAGTTACACTGCGAAATGCTGCAATATGACTTAACAGTGTTTTTATTCCAGATTAAGTCCTTTTGTTCTGGACTGATGAGCAGTGAGAATGTTTAATTGAATGAGAAACGGTCATTCAACAGAGTTAGTCAGACATAAAACAATAACAGATTATTGACCAAAAAAACAACTGTATTTCCACAATAAAGTGAATAAGATTTGGACTGAACTCATCCGAGTTTGAGTGCCGTACTTTGTGGGCTTACATGGGAATAAAAACTTTGCCGTTGCTCTGTGAAAATAGATGCCAAGAATAGAAAATTGGAAGGCAGCGTGCTGCAGAACAGTGGAGTGAATATACTGTTGAGTTACATCACAAACCTGCTCTTTGAGTTCAGTCAGCTGTCCGGACAAGTTTGCCACCAGCCGCATGGTTGACTCCAGCTTCTCTTGCAGGTTCCGGATTTCATTTTGCTCTCCCTCCGCGTCGCTGCTCACCAGCGACATGGCTCGCATCCGAGGAAACCAGTCCAAGTTGTGCTCCTGTTGAGGAAAAACAAAAAGTTGGTGGTAACTGTAATTGTAACTGGATTGTTGTTTTTTTTTTTAGTAACCAAGCTGGAACTGCTTTACTTGGTTTTGCTTCCCCACAAGGAAAACGGAGCTTGAATGTATGAGAATTCGCCCTTCCGTAGGTTTTCGGCCTTGAACACACACATTCTATATGTTTCTCATTTGTTTGCACTACTCATTTTGTGGCATCGATGTCAGCCAATTTGTGGGAAGAGGAACAACCAAGGTAAAAACTCAGATGTGAGTCAGTCCGTGCCTGTTTGAGGTAAATTTCCCACAGAGATCAATTCTTCTATGATATCGTGCAGCATAGTTGTCACCGGTGCTTCCCGAAACATTTGGCCTCCAGCGTCACGCCTGCCCCGAGAGGAAGTGGTATGTGTGTGTGTTCAAGGTGTGTCTGCAATGTTTGCTTACCTTGATCATCTCAGCCACGTAGCTCTCGGGTCCAGTGTATTCTGTGGAGTCTTTCACCTTCACCAGGACGATGAAGAACAGGTAGTGCCACATGTTGTGCTCCTCTTTGATGTGCTCCTCGAATGTCACCGTCTTATTGTCGAACTTGTCACGCTCCAAACCTGTGATGGGGGCAGTAGCACAACAAAACAGGAGAACTTTGAGAGCAATGTCAATTCAATTCAATTCAACTTTATTTATATAGCACCAAATACAACACAGTCACTCCTGGGTGCTTTTAACAGAGAAAAGAGAAAAACCCAATGGACCCAATGTCGGGTCAACAATGTTTTAGGTGAGAAATAAACTTGAGCAAAGTGCTGGAAAATCCTGATCCAAGCAGTAATTCCTTTTTTTTTTTTTAAAATACTAGCTTTATCAGGGAGGTACATTTGTCTCATTGTAAACTAAAAATATTAACTGCATTGGATATTAAAATATAGGAAAAGAACTGGTGTGCTAATTATTGAAAAATGTACATTTAAACACATTCAATACGACATATTTATTGTACTTTTTATGAATACTATGTTGTCTAGTGTGACGGTAGTACTCTGACGTGGAGGCACTTTGGAGAAAACCAGAAATATGTGCAAGTTTGATCAATTTTAGACTGCTTTACGAGAGATTCGATTGTTTTGGATTTTAACAACTGGTCCTAGTAAGAATACTGATTGTAATGGCATATCGTTTTAATGACTATAACAACTTTAACTATATAAATATCCTTCACTTTCCCACAAGCTTACATGACACAGCAATGGCATTTCATTAATATTGGGAAACTTAAATAATATCTGTTTATTCTCTTGATATAATCCTAAATTAGATCCAAGATGTTGGAATTGGCCCTTGGGGAAGCAAATCATTCTTTACTGCACATAAACGTGACGTTTCAGGACCACGGCAGTGTGTCTGTTGTCATGCTACTCAGTTTGAAACTGGTGATCACACCGAATGATGGGATTAAACATAAAATGTATTTTATACGCTCACAATCGTTCATGCCATTACATAAGGACTGTTACACAAACACAATTACACATACATGACAAAATTTGAAGCAGATAGCACACACTAAAAGTCAATTAGGAATCCATCTTTACAATTGTCCAGTTTGATGGGAAAAGCTATCTATTGCTATGATGGCAGATCATGACTTGGGTGTTGAATTAGCTTTTGGCACACACAAGTTGTTGTGCCTGCTGTTGTTAAACATTGACGGGATAGTGTTATGCCCTCAAACACAAACTGGTAAATGGAACGTAAAAGCAATATTTGGTTGCTTAAAAAGACAAACCATTTCACTGAAAAGACTGCAATTATTTCTACAGAATCAGACATGAATGACTAATTATAATTTCCTGTGTGCATTGTGCACATTTGTGTCGTCTGTTAACTAATTTTCCTGCCTATGAAAAATCACGCGCCTGATGTTAAATGCTTGGAAGCTTTGGGACTTTTAATTGAGAGTGCTTACACGCGCGTCTTCTGATTGCATATTGATGCTTGACAATGCGACTCGTGCAAATTTAGAAGCTTTTAGGGTTGGATTTAGAGAAGCAGAACCACTTAAAGGCTCGAAGAGTGTAAATGTGGATGTTACCGAGTGTAACATAAAAGGATAGTTCAGAATCTACACTTCTTCTTTGGTAGCTCAATTTCTATAATCACCACAGTCGATCATCTGCTTCCATTTCAAAAGTTCAGCTACTGTTACACAGACCATCCTCGTGAATCTTTTTCTCATCCTGCCATCTCCAACCTCCTTTGTCTTATATGCCCCCCCCCCCCCCCCTTCACAAATCCATATCATCTCAACTTGGCCTCTCCAGCTCTGCTTCATCTCTAATTAATACATTTTGTTTGATTTGTATTTACTCAACAAGAGCGAAATCATCCAGCTTTCTTTTTTTTTTTTTTATATTAAATTATGATGTTATGTAACCTTTTTTTTTGCAAAAGCTGGAGGAGGGTATGTTCCATTGGAAATGAGCATGAATGAACAAAATGAATTCAGCAACAGGTAAAAAAAAAAGAAGTCATTCTTGTAACCGGAAATTCATGACGCGAATTGATGAAAAGCTGAAAAACTAATGCAAGGCTGAGAGAGAGATCAATGGTTTGTGGGTATCGGCTCCTAATCTTTGCATCTGCTGTTCTCTCGGGGTCCTTGTGGAAACCATAGAGACAGCAGCTCCTCCTGTGGCCTGGCCTTATTTAACATGAGTGAGTCAGAGCTGATGGCGGGCTGGGTGACATAATACTGTTCCCATTCCATATGCTTACCACTTGTCCTGATTCCTGACCCAACATACGCACACACATGCTGCGCATACAGCATGTACTGCTGGATTCATTTACATTGCGGAGCGGTCACACACATACTGCAGAGCTGTGTGTTTATTCGGAGACGTGCACACGCACACGAATCGCAAACGCATAGAGTCATGTCGGGATGATATGATGCCGCTAGAAGGGGCAAAGGTTGGGTCGCTGTTGAAACTGCTTGAAACGTATGGCAAAGAAATGGTGTGAGTGAGTGGGGGGGGGGGAGAGAGAGAGAGAGAGAGAGAGAGAGAGAGAGAGAGAGAGAGAGAGAGAGAGAGAGAGAGAGAGAGAGAGAGAGAGAGAGAGAGAGAGAGAGAGAGAGAGAGAGAGAGAGAGAGAGAGAGAGAGAGAGAGAGAGAGAGAGAGAGAGAGAGAGAGAGTGAGAGAGAGAGAGAGAGAGAGAGAGAGAGAGAGAGCGAGGGAGATGTCTGTGCTTGTGAGACAGACATGAATTATGGAGGCGAGAAGAGCAGTGGCAGGAAGCCCTCATGAGTCAGCCTTCTTTGGAACAACAGCAAAGTGAAAATGGGGGAGGAGGAAGGTGAAATGGGTGGGGGTGGCTGGTGGTGGTGGGGGTGGGGGGGTGTAGATATGCAACATGGTAGATACCCCTTCACAGACTTTTCTTGGAAACTAGAAATTTTCTTCCGAGGGGAATTTGGGATTAACGAAATGACATTAGATATATTGTGGAAAAGCTGTGATGACGCACCGTCTTACCAGACTGGCGGGACGCACTCATGATTACACGATTCATCACAATACAAGCAGGATGTTCGCCAGGTAGAAAAGGTAGTGCTACCGAAAATAAAAAAATAATTATATACCTTCTTCAAATGGCATGTAATGTCTTCCTTCTTGGAACTGGAGCTAATTATTGTAATTTTTGCTTCCCCACCTCTGGATTTTTTTTTTAAATATATGGGTTCAACTAATAAACCAGAAGTTATTTAGCCGCCGGGTTTCTGTAACGAATCGACGCCGAAACATCTGAGCAGCCTCACCACAGATGAAGCAGGTCGTCTTCAGGACTTCTTCTTTCTTCTGTTTTTCACTCCTCAGGTCAGCAAAGGTGTCGATGATTACACCAAAGATGAGATTGAGCACGATGATGATGACCATGAAGAAGAACAGCAGGTCATAAATAACTCTGGCTGCAAACAGAGGCTCCTGGGTGACATGCAGGAGACAGGATCGTATTTACATAAGGAACATTTTGAAAATTAAAATCATAGTAGTCGCTAACCTGGTTCTTAAAACAGACCAGAAATAAGAGCACACTGAAGGAGAGGGAAATAAAAAGGAAACCATGTCCCAAATACATGTGTGACCCAAAAATCAAGTCAAGTTACATAAACAGCTGCTTTGGGTGAGACAACTTATTTAAAATGTTTAAAACCTTGACCGTCATTGATGCACGAGCAACATACCGTGGTTATGAGCCGGTCAGTTGAATAAGGCCTCACTTGGATACAGTGATCAGAGTCATTGACTCATTGGGCATTTTTACTTAATCTTCCCGTCAACAGACGCCGCCAGTGTAATACAACCATCACAGTACAAGAACAGGTTTCCAGCTTTTGAGAAAATGGCAGGCTCAAACGTATTCAGTGACTGACGGTGTCTATTATTCAGTATTTCTCTTCCGCAGGAGCAGAAAAGTTTTGGCCCCAACTTGATTTCTGATTTGAATACGTGAAGCAGCAGACATTCACATCCTCTTTTGACATCACTAACAGTTAAGAAAGAATTTCAGTGGAAATCTATTTTGGGGTTTAATTCTCAGATTGGGCGGAGGCAGTGCAGCTGTAAGGAAACATTGCGAAACCTCCAAGCTCTGGAAATGAAAACAAGTTCAAAGCACGATGGGCTCGCAGCCAGCTCACATGACTGGCTCTGCAGCTGTGGGCGCTGCACTCCCTCAGACCAGACGCACCGACGCACACGTGCACATGCGCACACCCTCACGTACGCACAGAGAGACACCCATACGTGGCCGTGGGCTGAGAGAGGAGTTTTTTTAGTACCTCTTTGGAGGGCTTACGGAGAACATCGCCTACACCCCCTCCACTCCTCAGGCCGTGACTCAGCACGGTAACAATACACATGAGCAAAGAGTCGCACGTCCGCTCCATGTCACTGTCCTCCTCGCCGTCATTTCCAACATCTGAAAACACAAAGAGAAAACTCACCTAAGAATCTAATACATTTATAAATTCTGCAGTATTGTTTGTTTTTTTCTTTATACTAAACAAATGGCTGTAAAGTATATTTACTTAAATTAAGCATATTATATTAAAACAATTGAATTAACATTTACTGAAATCCCCATAAAATACCCAATACACATTATATAAAGTATATGTGAATTTTTTTCATACCGAAAAGATTCATTTCTTATTGAAGTGGCGAGACATCAAATGCTAGTAAACTGAGTATTTACTGTGCAATTCTGATTCTGTAAGCATTACGATTATACACATTTATCTACCGTAATATGATTATATTATAATAACCGGAATGGCGAATAGCACTTTTACTTCTATTCATACAGCATAACTAATCAATACACTGCAGAGGCAACACTGTAATCTAATTCAATTAAACTTTGGTCTTGTGTCATAATATCTCCATGCGTTTGAGACATATTGACTTAATATGTTTATTAACAATGTAGAGCACTTCTGAGAAATTCTACAAATACAACAACCAGTTTTTCAAAATACTCTAACAATATACAGCCATTTGTGTTTAGAGGAACAGTCAGATATGTAGTCATTTTGGGAAGAAAAGATATCATCTGGTGTTTTATCATAAATATCCTTGACTGAGTTGCAGAACTTGAGATCTGTGTGAACAATGTTTACATGTCCGGATTCACAGTGTGAGGGCTGCTCGTCAAAGCAAAAATGTTTTTCATTTTCGCTGGAGAGCTTGAAAGAAGCAAATGATTAACTTTTGTAAATGGGTCATCTGATCAGACAAGTTTCTGTCAAAGTAACTTTTTTTTTTTACAGAGCCCTATCAAAAGAAGATTTGTTGCATTGGAAAATCTCTAAATCATAAAGCCTGGATGACACAGTTTCTTTCTATTGGGTTTGATTTTTGCCACATTATCCATATTTCTTTGTTAGGGCTGACACTGAGCTGAAGGAGCCTCATTATCTTCTTTGATAGCAATGGAAAAATAAAGTGTTGGTTTGTAGGCCATATTTCTGACAGTATTGTGGATCATGATTGCAAACCAAAGACAAAACTGAGAAATATGTTTCTGTAGAAGAGGAGTCCGTGTTAACCTATTTAGTCACAATGGCACCAAATGGCTCAGCGACTCAGGGACGCTCACAAACTGGTGTTACACGAGGGTCAACAAGGTCACATGTGAATCGCTCAGGTCAAGTGAAAGTTATGATACTCGGAGGAGTCACAAGAATTAAAGCAGAAACCTGCAGAACACAAGGAAGCAGGCCAAAGTGTATGGGATGTCCCATTTTCTATTCATGCACTCTGGTCTGATAAATAGGTTCTGAGCATTTTTTCCCCACTTTCCTTCTTAATGAACTCTTGTTCATTTTGATATACGAGTTTTGTTGCAGTATTTTGTTTAGTGTTCCGAGCTCTAATTAGTCCATTCAGGCTGATTTTCAGGCCCTGCATTTGTTTGTCATCTTCACAAAAATACTTTTTACTACAACATTTAACCCATATAAAAGAACATAAAAACTGCAAATGATTAAAGACCTTTAGGCGTGACAAGGTAATTTAATGGTTAGTGTTGTAAGCAGTCCTGGTTCGTGGTGTTTGCCTTCTTTTTCTAGGGCAGTCGAGATTCTTCAGATAATTCAAAGACACACTTATTCAATTATTTGGTGACACGAAGTTTACCATGGGTGTAAATTCTGCTTGTGGCTCTGATGAACTTGACCACTTCTGCAGAATGTATCTCGTTTTGTCCAATGCCAGGTAAGAAGATGGATACATGGATGAAATGCAACATTTTTCACTATTCAGTTACCTTCCTGCAGGGCACTTGTGGTGCAATTCTCATCATTATCTTCTCGACAAATTTTTGCAGCTAGAAACTCGCCGGCCAGACTGGCTCCATTTTCTAGAAAGTAAAATGAATCAGCATATATGTTATTAAATACATTTGAGAAATAACTGAAATGATATAAAGTACTATGCACCTTTTTTGGGGGGGGCATGCCTGAGAGAAATCCCGCTCTCTCCCAATACCTTATGTAGGTCAAACATTTTTCAAAACATACAGTATATATAACTATAGCCTGTTCTCACTCATGGTTGTGTTGGGGATCCGATCCACCTCGAGGATGAAATCATCTTTGAAGAAGATGTAGCCCACAATGGAGAACAGGTAGACGAGAATAAGTGCAAGAACCGCGGTGAGCACGATAGAGCGCCCGTTACGAGTCACACTCTTGATTACATTCAGTAAAGTCTCTTCTCGGTACACCAGGTCAAAGAGCTGCAGAAACACAGCAAGCAACACACAGTTAGGGGGCAGTAAGAGATAGAAGGGGAGAACAAATGGTTTGCATATTCTGTGTATGATGGATGTCCTAATCATTTTCCACTGATGTTGAATTTATAGTCGCCGAATATATGCCTGGTGTGTTTCTCTCACCAGCAGACTATAGAAAAAGACATGGCCAAACACCCCCAGACAGCAGATGATGAGGTAGATGAGATGGTAGAGGAACTCAAAGTCCAGCACCATGGCACTGTAGCCTCGGGTGAAGGTGCCGCGATTACCAACAAAACTTGTGAGGAAGATGATTTTATTGCAAACCTGGAACACAAAATGAGACTCTCGTTAAAAACTGGAGTGCAAGAACATGAATAGTTTTAATACTTTTGGTTGAGGTGTGTGTGTGTGTATATATATATATATATATATATATATATATATATATATATATATATATATATATATATATATATATATGTATATGTATATGTAGTGAAGTATTGATGGATGGATGGAGAAACAACAAAAAGAAAAGGAAGGTCGGTGAGAACGCTTATTGATACAGTGAAGGAGAAAACAGAGGTGAATTGTATGATGAAGGAAAATAAAGATATAACGGAAGAATACGACCCGCTGTGGCTACCCTGAATGATAAAATTCATTAGAATCGATCGAAAGAACAATCCCTTCTGCTGAGGCCAGATAATAATAGTATTTACAGCAGTATAGTGGAGGTGATGGTTAAGCAGAATAAGGAAACACTGAATATGTTTATAATAATGTTGCAAACAAGCTTTTATAAAAGAGCATTTGGTGATAAATACTTCAGACACGGCAAGCATCATGGTGACAGGAAAGGTCATCTGAGACAACAAAAAATGTAATTCAAGCCACTACAAATATAACAATTCTTACATGTACAGGTGAATGTAAAAACAAGCCTGTTAAACGCTTAAGAAAATAGGAATATTTATTCAAATTGAAGTGAACTAATAAGATATTCTTTGATCTGTTGGCATGTAAACAAGAGCAGAGTATAAGCGGGTTACTGTAGCCCCTTGTAACAGGTTCTTTGATTACTTTCCTTAACCTGATTTCACTTAATAACCTGCTTTCATGTCTTCATGTAAACACTGAGTCTTAAGAGAGATTATTCTTTGAAGGCTTTGGTGTGTGTGTGTGCATGGTGGGGGCCTCGGAGCATATCTAGAAAGTAGTGGGTGAAGGGGCAGTTTCACACTCTCTAGAGACCAGTGACACACTTCACAACACATATTACAACAAGGCGCTGCCCGGGAGCACCGGGGGTGTGGGTGGGCGGGGGTGTGTGAGTATGTGTGTGAGTATGTGTGCAGGAGGGCAGGCAGGGCAGGGGCATGCCGAGCTGGCATGAGCAACGGAGTTGAAAGAAAGAGTGTAACTGGAGTGGTGGAGGTTTTTCTCTATATGTGGAATCACACTTAAACCACTGTTACTGGATGCCAGAGTCAAATAGGTGTTTTTTTCATTGAGATCGCTCACATTGAAAGCACCCAGAAGGAAGAGTGTGGGCTCCAGGCCCACGGAGAAGATGAGACGGAGGATTGTGACGATGACCAGGGCGCGAATACCCAGTGGCTGGGGCATGATGATAACGATGATCAGTGTTGCCAAGACACCCATCCACAGCAGTGCAGACAGATGGGAGTCCAGCATGCCTGCAGAAGACAAAAGGGACATGAACATACTACTGTCAAACGTGCAATGCACATCCAAGCTAAAGGTAATGCCGAGCACTTTCATTTTGAGGAACTTGACGACGCTGAGCATATCTTGTTTATCTTCCAAAAAAACATACTTCCCCACATTAGCAAGACTTTGAACTCAAAGAAAGCCTGTTATATAACACTCAAAAGTGTATGACACAGTTTGTGTGTGTGTGTGTGTTCAGTGAGGTTTAGTGGTAGTCTACCAAATGCTCTACTTGAGACCAGAAACCAAGATGAGAGTCTTAGTCAGGGTTTTTCTCATGGCAATGTGTCACTCTCAGCTCGGTTCGACCAGCCTAAATGCAAAGCCACACCTAACCTGCCGCCTAAGTAATCCCTCTTTTCAAACACATAAAACATGCAGATATGTCGGGAAGTTCAAGTTAGAAATTAACCTCAGAATAGATAAGTTGAGGTCGAAGGGCTCTATAAAAAAAACAAGTATATGTCGTTTGACATGAGGAGCACTGCAGAGAATGTAGCCCACCTTCCCTCCCCTGCCATCCTTTCCTCCCACTCCGCCTCTAGTTCCCCGCCCCCCCCCCCCTCCCCTCCCATCCCTCTGGAGATCACATGACAGGTGCCACTTGCATAACCGCCATCTCTAAAAATACCTTCGCTGAAAGATTCATGAGGAATGAGCGGGGAGAGACACGCACTTCCAGTGATGTGGCAGACTGAGAGACTGCACTCACAAACGCTGCACCGACACTTGCTCTCCAGTTTTCTGTGGCGGCAGACCATTGTGTGCCAGCAGTTTAAAAGAATGCACATATGAGAAGGCTGCAAGTGTACATGTTTCGCTGTAAAACTGCGCAAAGGGTAGCCAGAGCTGTTCACAAAATGCAGTGAGTCATGTATGCCGACAGAACACAGTGACCTAGATCCCCTGCTCCTATAACCCTCATTCTAAAGCCCCAAGCAAATGAGGGAGGAGCGCAGAGGGACATGAGGGTGTGCGTGTGTGTGTGTGTGTGTGTGTGTGTGTGTGTGTGTGTGTGTGTGTGTGTGTGTGTGTGTGTGTGTGTGTGTGCAAGCAGAAGAGAAAAACTGAGGCCAAAAGCCAGAAAAGTGCCTGTTGAAGTGGGCCAAAGTTACCGTGGAGCCTCACGTGATGAAGTCTTGCACACAGAAGAAGTTCCAGAGAAAGGCGAAGACTGAAGCAGACCTTACACATGCTGTTCTCTCTTTTTGCGACACAGATGTTAAACACTGAACTTAAGCATTAAAAAAAGAGCATCAACATATCATTGATAGTAATGCTTGAAGGTATGTTGTTGATAGCCAACGCTAATTTAAAGAGCTGTGTAAAACATTGCTTTACTGTGTCACAATAGATTTTTGATGACTTCTACAATCACGATAAAGTGACGTTTATAATAATTTGATGTCCATAAATATGATGAAATCATTATATATTTTTAATTACGTTAATGAATACGTGGAATACATAATGCAAATCTGTTAGAACACTCCCACCCAGCAAAAAAAAAAGGTTTAAAAGATGCCTTTGCCTTCCATCTAACTTTGGTAGAAAAGTGAAAACTGAAAAGTTTTTTCAGGGAGTTGAAAATACACCTCTTTCTGGTAGAACAGTGAATGGTGAACCAATATCTTTTTCATTCAGGTTCACTCAGGTTGTGCAGTCTGCATTCAATTTCGCTTATGACCCACCAGACACCCAACCTGATTTAGATGTTTTCTGCACTAAATCTGGTCGGTCCATTGAAATTGGGTTGTTATTGGATGTTGCCGTAACAACCCAACTTCAACAACTATATTTGTAGTAAATTTGGATGATCTAATAACACCCAAATTTCAAATACTGCATTTAGGCTAAATTGAGGCTTGGGTGGGCTGACCAGCCAAGTAACCTTATTAGCATTTATGACATTAAGAGTGGAAACTAAGTCAAACAGAAAACAATTTTAGGAAGAAAAAAATGTTTTTCTTGTGTAAAATGCTAATTAAAAGAAGTGATTTTCAGTGCCTCTTATCTATTTGGTTAGCGAAGCTAGCGCAGGCGCTATGTTTAAAAAACAATAAAATTGTGTTGCTCATGTGTTTGCTGTGGTTTCCATGACACTAAAAGGCAAATATGAGCTCAAGCTTTAAGACCATGGAGCGTCTCAGGGTGTGTCTTAAACAAAAATAAAGGGCTTTTCAGGCCGTGTCCCTAATCCTGATCAGGTGATTAGAAGTCAGCAGATCAGGACACTGAGGTAAAAGGAGTTCAGTGGGGCAATGCCGCTGCCTGGCAGAGAGACTGAGAGCCATCATACCAGCTCCACTTACAGGCGAGAGAGTTGTACTGTATGAAGCGCAATTGAACTTCAATTATCGCAGTAGGATGATGTGAAAGTAGACGAAGGACCATGTCAAGTCGTCTGTGTTGCTTTGGACACCTATCATCCAAGAAAATACTTGCTATTCATTCAATGGCATGTTTATATAAGAAATGAAATGCAACAAGAGCAATTTATGTCATAAAATTGTGTCAG
This sequence comes from Blennius ocellaris, assembly GCF_963422515.1. Taxonomy (NCBI): domain Eukaryota; kingdom Metazoa; phylum Chordata; class Actinopteri; order Blenniiformes; family Blenniidae; genus Blennius; species Blennius ocellaris. Next base: position 14,343,196 of record NC_137653.1, read on the forward strand.
AAAGCTCCTGCCCTGTTTTTTTATTTTTTGTGGAGGAGGTTACTTTAGTTATAGAGAATGCAAGATAGATTTCAACTGAATCAACATTGATCAGATCAGATTAACAAATAGTATAATCATAGAACTTTCACATGGAGAAATAACTGATGGCAATCCAAAATACAGTTCATATGTCCGAAAGTGAAAACACACAGGTACTCCTAATTTCCTGATCATGTGTCACTGACCTCCATGGACCCCCTCCAGGGGGTAAAAGAAACAGACCAGCAGGTTCATGAGCACAGCCAGGTTGAAGGAAACGTTACTCCACACAGACATGTTTCTGGAGCACCAATAAAGCACCTGCTGGGCTGAAGAGCAGATGGAAGAGGACCAGTCAGAAAGACATTTGTTTCTTCTTCTAATGAGCCGAGTTTCTACTTTTATTTGATTACTATCCTTTGATCGTCAATATGTCAAAGTCCAAAAACCCAGCGTGAACTTAGCGTTTGGCTTTATTTATTAAAGATTGAATTAAAGTGATGTAAAGTAAATAAAAACAACAAAAAACAAATAGAACTAAAAGAAAAAATGACACAAAAAAATAAAGTGAAGACAACACAATTAAAAAAAAAAAAAAAAAAATCTTAGTTTGACCTACACCTGACATGTCAACTTTCATGTTTCGCACTCAGGTTTGATGATGGAAGAGAAACCAAGAAACATCCCCTCTTCTGAGTGAGAGGCAATGTTTTTGTGTGGGTTTGCAGTCTTGTATGTAGATTAGATCTGTAGCTGTGACTGAGCATGCAGGTCTGCCTGTGTCTGTTTCTGTGCATGAGCAAACACAACTTGTGATTCATGAAGTTACTGCACTAATGTTTCACGGCTGAATGGATATGGAAAGCCCCTGTCTGCTTTCTCGACAGTGGAAACACGCGCACACAAAACATAAGCGCACACACACAGGATGAAATTGTTGGCCATCGAGGCGATGATGCACATCCTCCCATCCATATGAGCTTATTCTGATCTGGCTCAAACAGAGTACGCGTTTGGAAAGTGTGGCTGAACTTGAATATCTGTCCCAATGTTAGTTTAATGGAATATTTAGACGATTCCCACTCAAAGCCTGTTATTATGTTGGAATTCAGTTTTATGCAACGATCGTAGTATGAACTAGTACACACAAATACACAAGAAAGATGCAAATTTCCTACAGGACTGCTCAGCCATCCAACAAGCAAACGGGTTCTTCATGAAGTTAGACAGACCATTTACTCTTTAGTCTACACATATCGATATTAAGGCTGACTTCATTGTCCAAAGTTTTGCAGGCGATAGATTTATAGTTGAAAATCTTTGTATTTATCACTTTTGTTTCATGTCATATGATCTTTGTCTGCGACATCAGTGGAGTTGGTGATGTATGTTGAATGAAGAAATGGTTTGGCCCACAGTAAAGAGACATCTTCAGTCCTGCAGGAGAATGCACGATGAGCGAACAACAAGTATGATTTGGGGCGAGGAGAGACCATTGATTTCCTTTTTTGTTAGTAACCTTCTTCAGACAAGAGCAGGCTCATGTGTGCTTTTTGAAGGGGTTTTTTTTGTCCTCCACTGTAGTCGGTTTATGGTGAAGTACAAGAATCCTTTGTGGTGGCTCTTTTGATGGATCGTTGCGTTCTGTTGCAATATTTAAATTTTTAATGGGATCTCTGCTTTTCACAGTCGTATGCACTTTTCTCCACCTTGTTCTCATGTCTTAATAAACAGTCAAGCATTTATCCAAATGTATCATTTATCATGCATCTTATTTTATCTTCATGATGTGAAATAAACAGTACAATGTTATAATACACGGTGATGTATTCAACAAGTATATGCTTAAACTGAGCCATACCTCGGAGTTTTTTCTGCCAGTTCATCTCATTGAAGAGGTCCTCTGCTCGCAGGAAGAAGTCATTAATCTTGCTGCCCTGCTCATCTCTCTCGGTGGTGTAATAGACCCGCAGCTTCGACTCGGAGGTCAGGAACTCGCAGATGTTGGGTACAGGGAACACTATCTCCTCCATGGTGCGGTCCTGGCGCACAATCTGTGCAGAGACACAGTGTGAGAATATGTGTGCAAAAATATACAATCGAAGTTCATTCTGTTGAGGGGCACGTTATGCAATTAAGTTTGTGTATTATAACCTCGATCTGAGCAGTGTGTTTGGCATAAAACTCCAAGGCCTCGTCTCCGTCTCCGCTGGCTCCGCCAGGCTTCAACATCACAGACAGCTCTTTATTGTGACGCGCCAACTGTATGGACCCACAGTCAAGAAGTCAGTTCATCACAAAACACATCTATTCTGAAAGATTGAAAAAATTTTTTTAATCAAACAGCACGTCTCGTGTCGCTCAGCAATCAACATGTGATTAAACAAAAGATGTTATGGTAATAGAAAGAAGACCTGATGAGCTAAAATGTAGATGTTGTGTCCCACGTTTCTCGGTGAAGCAGCATCGTGTTCCTCTTCTTCTTCGCTATCGTCTTCCTCTTTTGTGTCCTCAAACTCTACCTCTCCCTGCAGATATGCCTTCTTTATCACCTCAACCTGCACAAAAACACACGTATGCAGACACAACTTTACAATTCTTCTGAACATTATGCAATACCGTTGTTTTATGAGCTAAGAAGACCGGAGGCTGAACACATGCTGTATGGAATGTGTTAAAAGACACTGATACAGTGACCAGCCATAACATTGTGCCTGATATTGTGTTGGAAGCCTGTTTGCCTTTGACACAGACTCCACTACACATTTGAATCAGTTTTATTAGCAGCAGATCCTGTACGTGAATACTGAATGGCTGGGCCAATGGGTGTCAATGAGCGTTGGCCCTATAAGTCCTTTTTGTCAGTTCACGCCTTTTCCTTTCTTGGACCACTTGTGCTAGATACTGACCTCCACAGAAAAGAACCTAGAATTTTACCCACCATAATTTGATTCTAACAACACATTTAGATGACTTTCAGGTCAAATGTCTACTTGCTGCATGATATATCCCATCTATTGGCAAGAGCTTGTAGTATTAAGCGTTGATCACTTCAACTGTCAGTGGTCATATTGTTATGGCTGATCAGCGCATCACACCAGTTCCTCACCAGCTCCTTCGGCCTCATATTATACAGGATCCTCTCAGCATTCTCGCTGTCATGACGGCTCTCCATGATGGCGAGCAACAGCTTGGATGCGTTGTTCTAAAGTTATAAGAGAGGGAAATGCACACATGAGGAACGTACACTTTAAGTTTCTGAGAAAATTCCTATCCGGCATAAGTTTTTTCATCCAAGTAAAACAGACATCCACGGTGCTCCAGGAGAAAGCTCTGTGCCACTATTTTACTTGGCTGGTTTGCACAAAAGCTTACTGAATGAATGTCCTGCTGTTACACGAACGCCTGTTAGTTTCCTTTCACAGCAGGATGGAATATCACTGAGGCAGATTTTTCTCTTAATTTTGACGCAAGAAACCAAATCAAAACTAAAAAAAAGTTTGTAGCAAAAGGCCTCCCACACTCTTCTTTTACTTCTCTGCCTCTACTCCAAGCGGAAACTTACCTTGAGCTCCAATACGAGGTCCATCCGCTTTTTCCCAAGTGGGTTGATGTCATTGAGAATCAGTGCAATAATGATATCAATGCCATTGGACTCATGTGTGGCAATGCAGTTCTGGAAAATGGATGAGAAATAAACTGAGATTAAAAAAAAAAAAAAAAAAAAAAAGGATTTCTTAAATCGAAACTGTTCTCTTTCATACAGATGCTTTTGTACCTGGTTTTCATGACAGGGGCCTTGGCAGTACTCTGTTAGACTCTCCAGAGTTTGGTTGATGAGAGCAACGTTTTTCTCATTGATGTACAGTCCCAGCAGACCAAGACCTCCTGTGGTGCTTCCACAGATGCAGTCCAAGAACTGCAGTGTCTCACACACAAGATTGTAGTTGTTCTTATTGTTTTGACAACGAAGAAAATTCTGAGTAATTAAAAAAAAAAAGAGGTAAGGAGGCCAGAATTAGGACACTGAAGGAGTAAAAAGGATTTCCATGCAGGTGAGCAGTAAATCATCTAGTTTGCATCGTAAACGATGAGTTTTCAGACCTGCCTGTCACATAAAGAACTCTGTATGCAAAGTACACTTGCGTCGTTTACACAGCAAGAAGTCTATTGTCACGCAAACTTTTGCATAGACTGATGAATAGTAGTCATTTATTTTTGTCTAAACATCTTCACAAAATCCGCTTGTAATCACAAAAATATTTCATTCCTTCAATAATATTTGTCACAAGGATGTCCATAATTGATAAAACATTGGTTGGCTCAATTACAATTCTGGCTAATGAGCAGGAATGAAACAACAGTAAACTAGTTACTTTAATTAACACAAAACATTTATTATATTTACTCGTTGTCTCTATTATGCTTTAAATAATAAAGCAGATAGTGGGGAGGTTTTCTGTCACTGGAAATAAACATGCTATATAAAGATGTCGTAGTCATCATATGAAAAGTTAAACTCTGAAAACACATTCAAAAACTGAATATCATGGTGGGATTCCTTAGTAATAAAACCACAAGACTGACTTTTAACGTTGTCTGAAAGCTGTAGTGGAAAACAAAAAGATCCACATATAAGATGTCAAAACCGGTGCCATTTCTTTATCCACTCTGGAAAGCATTGTAAAACCGGCACGTGTTTCTCAGATCGGCCCACCTGTAGGTCACGGTTGTGATTCTCACAGAGTAGCTGGAGGAAGCGGAGGATAGGCTGCATGATAACAATCACAAAGCTCATCTCTCCTTCATCCTGGTTCTTGTCTCCAGAGCTGGGCTGACCATCTGCTGAAGTGAAGTGTTCCTCTGGGTCAGCCTCACGCCGATAAGAATTGAAGGCTTTCTTGGTGGCAGATGAGGCCTCTATTAGTTGTTCTTTCACATCCTCCGCCATAACCACTGCTGAGTCTCTTGCTACGGGAACAAGACCACAAAACACGTTATAGTATAATTATAATTTCTACACTGATCAGTCTATGCATCTTTTTTTTTTTTTATATATTCTGGGTGCATACAGAGATAAGAAGCAAATTACAGAACTGATCCTCTTTTTGTTGGCCATACATGTGACCTCTGACCTTTTTTGCGTGCAGGAACATCTTTGTCTTGGCTTTCGTCGTCTCGTTTTCTGTTTCCCAGGTCACTTGTGTTTACTGTCACTGTGGCTTTAATCTCCAACTGGGCTGACTTCATACGATCGTAAAAGACCCTGAAGAACTTTTCTGATTTCTTGTCTTCAGTCAGACGGCAAAAGAATGAGCGCTGTGCACACGAGACAAGACAAATTAAATCTCTTTAAGTGCCTACATTTTCTGTTTAAAGCCATTCATGAGTGACGTCTGAAAATATCCTTTTGACAAAACAGATATGAAGATCGGATTCTATATTTCTTAATTCTCAGCTGTTGCAGATAAAATTTAAACACAATGGTTAAAAAAATTCAAGCACAAATTTCCACAGTTTGATAACTCGAACTGTTTCAATGTGCATTTGCATGTCTTTGAAAGTAAGCTAAAACACCCATGCACACCCAGGGAGAACATGGAAACTCCACAAAGAGAACCCCCTATTCCTTAAGTGAAAATAGTTATTATTGCGATGAGACAAGAATTCACAGGATCCAACATCCATGAGGCCATGTGCAAGAATGAGAAATAGCAGCTTAAGAGCCTAGTGTTTAATTTTCCTTCCTTGGACCACTTTTGATAAGATACCGAGTTTTGATTGGAAAAAGTATTGAAATTCGAAGTTTCGAGGTCAACACTTAACTACTCTGTTGACATTGGGAGGGAAAAAATGTTAATAAAGCATCATTAGTTTGTGTCATTATTTCCACAGTTACATTATATTGAGTAGGATTTGTTTCATCAAATGGGGAAAAAACACCTAACCATCCCTTGATAAATATAAAAAAAAAAAAAGAAAAGGAAAAAAAGAATCCTGATGTGACCTTCACAAATCATTATATGATAGCGCAAAAACGAGTCTGGATTTAAGGTTTAAACGCTGGAAGGGTTTAAACGTTGCAGTTATCGCTGTGGAATGGGGTCATGCATAATTAGAACACTTTGGAGCCTGCGATCGCAATGTACACACTGTGTCCCAGCCCACAGGGCTGTTGTTTTGATTATGTAAGTGCTGTTACTTCTACAGACTATGGAAAGGCTTCAACCAGCAGAAGCAGCCTCGCCACACTATCAGGGTGAAAAATGACACAAGAGGGAGAAGCCTGGCCCACTTACACCGAAAGAGAAACAGAGATGGCAGGGAATGGGTATTGACAAAACTGGAGGCATGAGAGAGATACCAGTGTGGGAATAAGTGAAGAAGAAGGGGGAAAAAAAATGTTGATTGAGAGCGGGGAAACGAGAGCAAGACATGGGGAGGGCGGGAATGTTATCAGGCGGAATCTAGGCCAGTTTTGAAAGTTTGTTACATAACTATCTGTCTTTCCAGGTTAATGCAAATCTGAGCTACTAGTGGAAACAAATAAATGATAGTCACAAGGAAAAGTTAAGCAAAACGGACAAAACAAGTCTCGTCTCTTCAACGCCAAGGACGCCGTCCGATTTTACATGCTTTGAAGGTTAATGTTCAGCACACTGTTGAATGTTTTTATTCAAAATGAAACATTGCAGCAAGCGATAAAATAGCCAAACAAGAGGGTCGAGGCGATTTATTAACTTAACCCAAAGCAGAGCTAACAGATTTGAAGATCTCTTCCAGAGAAACAATGACATAACTACGTGCTTGTGCCCCCAAGCAGATTCCAGAGTCTTGAGCCCCACCCCGGTCCTCCACCACTGAGCAGCAGTCAGGCTGCACGTACGCACACTGCCAACGCTCAGGGATGTGGAGATAGCAGCACCCAGGAGGGGAAGGGACCGGGTTGCTGCCAAGCAAGGCCATCTAGCAATAAACAACTTGATGACAGAGTGGAGACTGCAGAGAGGAGGATTAGCTGTGACACTGGCAACCCAGTCACGGCTCACAACTCACGGCACGCCTGATGAGGGAGGAAGGGGGGGGGGGGGGGGGGGGGGGCAGTAATGGTCATGCCTGTCTGTCTTTGCTCATGGAACACTGTTCTCCATCAGTGAGTTTGACCTCAAGCCTACAAGCGAGGGTGAGCAGAGGGGAGGAAGGCAGGGTACAGAGGGTGAAGCAGGAGGCACAGGGCCAGGCCAGCAGACATCGATCAGAACTGAGCAAACACACAGAGGAGCGCTCACAATCTCTCCTCCCCTTACCATTGCATAACTCATACACACACGTACAGTACAAGCACACACAGGCTGGAAAGCCCATACGGTAATACGCCCACTGACTTTTACACTTAGAAAACTAGGTCAGCTGTCTCTGGCAGAGGCACATGCCAATTTTGAAAGGACACACCCACATGTCACACAAGCGCCGCAATACAGTACTTTCTCCGAACTCCGAGACTGCCAATTTCATCCTTATGTAATCAAATTCATTTTCCACAGGCTATCCTTTTAATCATGCTTCAATGCTCGTGTCCAGGATATCCCAGGTTGGACAGACTATATTCAATCTCGGGCTGCGTGGGACACACAGGCAGGCTGAACATGACTTGCCAACAGGTCTACTTCAACTAACTGATGAGCATAAGCTGAGGCGTTATAGTTCACTGTGGTAGATACAGTGGTAGTTTGTTTGGCGTTTAATTTAAGTATCGGGTGTGCATGAATGAAAATGATTTAAACTCAATAGTTTTTAAAAACCCTTATAGACAGTTTCAAAGCACTGATCGTCATCAAATGACTCGTCAAAACAAACACAATGCCTAAACATAATGAGGCGACTTCTTAACAAAGCAAAAAAAAAAAAGAAAGAAGAAAAAAAATTTTGACGAAAAAAAACCAAACACCACAGTGACACTTTGACTTTAAGATTTCTTCGAAAGTAAAACCCTAAAACCTTTTCCAAAACACACTGATGACGTTTCAATGCTCGTCTTTACACTCTCGTCTACAAAATCTGTGCGGTGGCATCAAGGCACCATCTGTGTTTTGATAGCACTTGAAAAGCAAGGACAAGAGTGGCATGATGAGGAAATGACGTTAAATGGATGAAGTAACACATGGTGGTCAGGGCGAGGAGGGAATAGAGAGACAGTAACAGAGAAGTATGGTGAGGAGACCGAAGAGAGGGTAGAGCATCTCAGGGGCCCCCCGTAGTGTTGAGTAAACACAGAGTGTCTGTATCTATGGAGACAAACCCTGAGTGGAATGAGACGGAGAGGAGCAGGGCGGACAACGCTGAAAAACAAGGTCACAGCGCTTTCCCTCCTCTCCTTCCGTTCCGCCACTTGGCATCAACAAAGGGATGTTATGTAACAGCTATTTATACTCGCGCTCCTTTTTCCCCTCGCCCTCCCTCTCACGTCAGGCAGCAACACATGAAAACCAAGTGGAGCTGCTGCTCTGCTCTCTCCTCAAAGACCTTTTCCTCCTCCGCCGTCTCTTCGTCTCTCCACATCACCTCCGTCATACTTTAACACAAAACAACAAACTTAATAGCATTCTCTCATCCTCATTTTCTCTGCTATGTAAAGACACCTGCAAAACATGGGCTTTGGAGGGAAACGGCACATTGTGCTATATGTGGTTACGCAGCAGATGGCCGACAAGTGAAGTGCCACAAGTTGGCTTGTTGCAGCACCATTTACAGCTGCCAGACAAACATGGCAGCTGTGTCAGAAACGCTGACATGTGACAGAGATAAAGAGTGATCGGGTGTTATTGAGTGTAGAAAGCGCCCCAAACTGAATGAATCAACTTTAATACAAGAGGAGATGCGTGCGTATGTGTGAACATTCACTCCAGTTACTCTTACTCTTTATTTCTGTGCACTATGTAGGCCATGAGTAAATAGTTAACTGTTACGTGAGAACAAGATATTCAAGACTGAACAGGTGTTGAGGTTGACGTGTCATTTGAAGAAGCTGACCAAAAAAAGCCCCCAAAAAACTTAAATATGCTTATTCTTTTTGACAAATAGAACAAAACTGGAAAAACCTGATTTTGACAAGGACGACTTTATGTGTTAAGCTGTAATTAAATATGGACGTTACAAAGGGGGACACGAACTTACAGCACAAACAGGTTCTCTGTTGACGATTTTGGTGAAATTGTAGAATTCCTAAGAATTCCTATTGTATGCATTATTTGACGGTCTCTAGCTCTACAGGGCAGATTTCCCCTGCAAGGAAATCTCCTTTTCTAGAGAAAACTTAAGAATGCAAGGGTAAAGGGAGATCCAGTTTTTTCGCCCTCAATCCCCTCTGTGTTTTCTCATCCCTCCGCCCTCTCTCCCCACTGCCCCAGTTCCGGAGGCCCAGCATGACCCAGTTTAGGCCGGCAAGAGAACGAGAGGGAGCGATGCTGGAATGTTTTGAAGGCTGAGACATTCCTCATTGTTCATTCACACAGGCGTTATGTAACACAGTCGGATCACGTGACGTAGCTCTGCAGCAGCCGTGGGAAGGCAAAGCATTATCTCCGCCACAGTGGCTTCCTCGCTCTAATCTGATTATGCAAGCCTCTTGCTTACACAATGAGGCACAGACAGACAGATGGAAGGATGGAGAGATCAACCGACAGCGCAAAAGACAAAGAGATATTTAAAAAGACAGGTTGAGAGACATAGGGTTTGGATGAATTCACTGGGTTGAACTGAAAAGAGGAATAACATTCATCTATACAACCTCAGGCACATGTGGTACACCCAAAAAATGTAAGAAAATAAATGATCCAATAACAATAATAACAAAAGTCTACTGATTCACGAACTACTGATGAGAGAATCAGCCTGCTGGCTCTTTCAGACAAATGATCTAGTACTTGATATAAGTGGAAAAAGAGCTTCTATGGTAATGTACATGTGCAGCTATGATGGCACACTGACCCACATTACATTACTAGTAGATTGTCTAGTAATGAGAACTTCCCACCATGGCACAGTGGGGTGTTTTCCTTGACAATAGTGTAGCAGATTTTCTATAGGCTCGATGAGAAATTGACGAGTTTTTGCGAACGTCAGTTAAAAGGAACATGCAGCAGATCAGCCGCAACACTTCGGCCAGTTGACACAAAATTATCACTGCAAAAGTCCAAATTTGAAGGAATTTTGTTGTTGATTGACCTGTATGGTGGTGTTTCCTCCTTCCAGCAGGGCAATAGCCAAGAGGATGCTTTCTTGGAAGACTCGATCGCTGGTGGTGTTCATGATGAGATCGATAACCAGGTCTGAGGCTCCTTCTTTGTCCAGATGGCACTGTACCTCCGTCAGGCTCATTTCCCCACGACTCAGTCCCCCGGGCCCCACCAGTGCTGCCAGACAAGAACAGGACTAATTAGAAACAGGAGGAGCATCATTCATCAATATTGTTTTTAGTGTCCGTCTTCATCATGTCCACGTACAAGACATATATTATATGACAGTAAAATAAATAAATAATAGGCAATTGATGAGCTTTATAATGGTGTCAATCAAAACAGAAACACAAGAAAAAAAATCAACAATACCTATATTGTCATTATCCACAGAAGGCAGGACATAACTGAATCAACATTTTTTGTCAGTTTGGTAGGATTTCAAACAGTCTGGGGCTGTTAGATTTGTGGTTGGTTAGAGGAGTCTGTGGTCTGTTTGACGTGCTCCGACATCCTCACCCCCCTACTGCAGGTGTCTGTGTTCTACACTTCAGAGTTGAAGAACCACACAGCGCCACAGTATATCATGAGGGTGTTGATAGCTGACTAAAATAAAAAATAATTGATCATAATTAAGGAAAAATAATGCAAGTACTTGTTAAAATCAGTTGTGATCTGGTTATGATTTTGATGAAAATAACAAAACACTGAAAAATAAGTTATTAAGAAAACATAATAGTTGCTGGGCCCTTGAAAACCGCGTAGGAGTATCACATGATGAATAAAAACAAACAAAAATCATTTGAATTTGAATTGATTTTGGCTGCTCTGTGAACATTGAACTTCATTATCTTAATTGAATCATTAAGACTTGAGGGAACTATAATGCATTATGATCTGCATAACCTAGCTCTAAAGAATGAAGCATACAAATATTAGAATGATCATGATGTATGAGAAAGAGATTTCGAGCGTGTATGTTTTTTTTTGTTATACAACATTTTCTTTTACAAATAAAACTGTAGTCAGAGACTTAATAAAAATATGTTTCCTTTAATTATGCATTCACTATCAGGGGAAAACACAATCCTGAATGATATGATTAAATGGGAATGAATGACCGTTCAATAGCCCCACAAGCGTGCAGCTGTACAGTTGTGTTATCCATTGTACACGACTCTGTGTGCAAAGTCTCCCCTGAGGCCCCAGCTCTGGGCTACATATGGATTCATCAGACTGGCTCTTGTTTCTGCAACAGGTGCAACGGCTGTTTTCACAGGAGGAAGCAGCTTGTCACCTAGCAACAGTAAAAAGTGGATCACAGAGGGTACACTTCCTGTGGTCTGGACAATTGCCAACATCTTGGTGCACATGGGTAAGATGGTGAACTGGGATGCAGGATGATTTCTTTTTTTAATTTTTTTTTTTACTGCATTTGAGTTGACCAAAAAGTGGATTTGCATGAACATCTGGGCTGCTCATGAATGCGTCACACCCATCATGTTACGCTATGAGTGGTATTCCTGGTATTCCTGGCATGGAGACACTCCTGGTTCTGGTTATAAGGTCAATGACAATAATTAATTCACATGGATTAGTATTTACTATGGTAAAACTGACGCTATGGTTAGTGCAGGCTTGTGAGCAGGGATCTTTTAACGTGAGTGTCCTGTTCGACCACATTCCAGCCATGCTCTATCAGACAGCTCGATGGATGGTAAAGGCTCACCCAATACAGTGAAACCATTGTCAGGCTCCAGAAGTCGGCAGACTGATACAAGTTTTCTGCAGAATGCTATTGAAATTTGCCAATAGAAGATAACTACATTGTAGCAACATGTTCAATAACAAAACACAGAAAAGCCCAAAGTGTTATGTAAAATTTACACAAACATGTCCATGGTCTGCAAAGAAAATTCAATCACACTACTACCACTGGAGTTAATAGTTGTTACAGGGCAGGATCGGCTCATACTTTCCTCATAAACAGAATTTTTGCAATTTTCAGCTGCCGAAATTTGCATTGTTCATTTTTACTGTCGTCTGAGGAAAGTGACTCCTTAAATGTTTATTTGTTGTGTATTGAGAAATGTTCTTGGATGTTATTTAAATTGACCATTTCCTCTGTTATGAAGTCAAATTTCACTTGTGTCAAGATGCAGAATTAGATGTTTTTTTTCTTTTTAAACAAATTTCAATATATTAAAGTACACAGGACATAAATGTAACAGATCCCTACTACTTGGTCAGGTCTTTGTATATTTTTTTTTAATGAAAAATCTAAACAGTTGGAGCAAATACTATATTCAGTGAGTGCATAGAGGTCACATACTATTAACACGAATACAGCGGTTCCTCCATAATATAAATGCAGATAAAAATGGCTCACATTCTAAAGGTTACATACCAACCAGTGTCTCCACTAGAAGGATAAACATTGCTTAGAGATGCATTGCTTCAGTGTTTTGACTGTGGATAATAACACAATGGCCACATTATCAGGTCCCGCGTGCTCAAAGGGCAACTCGCGGCACAGTTGAAGCTGATAATCAGCTCAGGGCCAGCCAGATACGGTCCCATCCTTATATAACACTGAGAGATAGTTTGTGTAGTACAACGTCAGAGGCCAGGAAAGACTTTGGTGAACCTAAAGGGGGAACTTTATCTAGACTTTGACCTGTGATAGTCATAGCCATTGCTGGCAGTAAAAAAAACATCTTCCACTCCAGCATATTCAGGCTTCACAGACACACGGATAGGAAAGTCCCTAATGCAATATGAGGCGATACACACAATGTGTGTTTTGCTTACATCGCATTAGGGACTTTGCACAAATGCAGCAGAGTTATATGCTCTGCAAAGTCCTGTGCACAAGCAGTTCTCGATGTTTCAATCTTTTGCACAAGAGCAGGGGTCTGCAACCTGCTGCTCTGGAGCGTTAACTACATGATACCTGAATAAACACTTGATCGTATTTTTGTTTTATTTACACATCCGAGTCGTCTTCAAAAGGAATTTTATCTCTTGGAAGAAAAAAAAAGGCTTTAAAAAAGGCACAATATAGTGTCGAAAATTGCTAAAATAACTATACTTTCTAAAAGGGAAAAAAAACCCCACTCCAGTTAACGAATCAGGGGCAGAGTGGTCAGAGCTGCACAAAACACTAGAATCCACTGCAAGCAGAATAAATCAAGAGTGTTTGGGAGTGACTCTTCACTTATTCTGCGACAAGTGACAAGATTTGATTTCAAAGTCAATAATATGACACTGTAGCCAGCAAGTTCATCAAGAGTCTGTGATTTCATACTGCTGAAAATACGTCATTCTGTTTTATTATGATGTTGATTTTATAACTTTAGTGACTGATAATGAGACTTAAGAAATGAAACCTTCCTTTATACTGTTGGTTTGCTTCAATATTCATATTTCTTGTACGAGTTGTGGTGGGGTCTGTCTGAGGGGGATGGCCAGGAGCTTTTGACTGAGGCAGACATGTTTAAATTTGTAATGTCATGGGCTCGTGGTGCTAAATGAAATATATATCAATGCAGATGAAAACAAAACAAAAACAAACTTGTCCATGTCCTTGCATAAGCAACAGTAGTCATGGCGCCCCCACCTGACTGGTTTTTATTTGGTCCTACTGGACTGAGGGGGCCATTACTGAATGACGTCAGGCTGTCCCTCCGCCCACCACTTCGATGAAAGTTGCCATAGTAACGGTTCACCAGAATCTGTCTCAGCGCCTCGCCCTGCAAGAGAAGACGGAAGGAAGGGATGTAATGATGCGATGTCAGCGTAGAGGTGAGAGAGGAGATTGTGTAACGAGGAAACAATCTTCTTCATTGATATATTGTACATTTTGGCTCGCCGCACTGAAACACACCACCGCCACTGAAAATGAAGCTCACTCACTATACTTTGCCATCAGTAGGGAAGCAACAAAATACCAACTTTTCGATGTGACTAAACAATAATGAGCCACAACAATATGTCCAGTGATAGGAGAACTGAGTTACATATTGTTTCTTATTGTGGCAGCTGTTGGTGGGTGAAACATATCAGGTAAGAAGTGAACATCTTATCCTCAAAGTTAAATGTGTTGGAACCATGAAAAATGATGAGTGCAAAGAACTGAGTGAGGGCCAAATTACGATGGCTCTATATGGGTGGATCAGATGATCTGCATATCTGTTTTTGTTGTTGTTCTTAATGCACTGACAAGGTCATGGACAGCCAAGGCTCATTTGTGCACGTGGAAAGGACAATCTGGCCTTTGGTGTACAATCAAACAGACAAGCTACTGGAATTCAAATGACTAAAGCTAATGAAGGTTTTCAATTTAAAAAATTGTTTTCTCAGAATACACAGTGCATTGTACTTTGGCCATGCCGACACCTGTTCATTGCAGAAAGTGCCAACAATGGCCACTTAAACATTAGTGACGATCCATGGAGCAATGGAAATGGTTAGTATGTAAATGACAAATTAACCCATTTAATGGATCGACAGCATCTTAAGGGCTCTGCACAACATCATACCTTTTATGGCACAAGCAGAACCCATGTAATAGCTATCAGGTGGTTATAAAGTTAATGGTGATCAGTGTGCAGTCCCAAAATGTTATAAACTTATTTCCGAGCACCACCTTTAGTTACAGCTTGAGGTTTACGCCTTTCACCACCCACCCGGCCGACCTTGTTAAGGTTATCTCAGCAAGCGGCGACCCTCTGTAGCGACAATGTGAGGTCCTGGTTTTCACTTACACGGACCTGGGGCCAGCCCTCCCACACTGTGACTCATCCGCTGTCGAGCTGGCAGCAGCACGATTTTGCTGTTGTTATGGCAACCGCAGCCCATAGCTACCTGTCAGACCTCCCATGGGATGAAGTAAAGGAAATGAAAGAGAAAGGTGTGTGTGTGTGTGTGTGTATGTGCACTCGTGTTTATGTGCACCTAATTGTGAGCTGTGGGTGGTCCCTGATAGACGACGGAGGCATTATGTAAGCTTCGCTGCCATAGTTTTCCTCCCAGGGTCACGGCTGGTGTATGTAGGAGGTTTGAAGAACACTGCTCTCCTCTTTGTCTAGCACAAGTAATCAGGTGTATGCAGTGTGTGCGTTAACAGTTGCAGTGCAAAGATTTTCCTTTCTCTGGATCGGTGATTCAGGAGTCAAAGACAATGGCGTCTTGTCCTGTCATCTAACCTGTCAATAATAAAGTGAGAACCTGGTTAATGATTGGCAGCAAATACAAGAAGGAGGATTTTAGACTTCATCAATTTGGATGATGAAACACAAATACACGCACGCACACATACAGTTTTTCTTGACGATTAGTAAAGAAGAAGTTACTCTGGGTTTGTTTATCAGAGCCAAATAATTGTTTAAAAAGAAAAAAAAAAATCACATCAGATTCCCTCCCTGCCTCTTCCTGTAAAACGGTGTCGTATATCTGATGACTCATCCCACATTCAAGGGCATCCAATAGAATTATGAATGCAGCCTGACCGGATTCTCCTCTGCACCAACAGCAGTGCTGCCTCAAACTGGAGGGCCATATACCATTCTCAAGATTACATAAATAAATATGATTGATTCAGAAACCACACACACACACACGCGCACACACGCACACACACACACACACACACACACAGGTGGCAGAGCTAGCGATGTCTTAAGGTGTGCATTCATTTCATACCTACAGTCAATGAACAGACCTGTTTGCAAAGTAATGTTCTCTTCTTGCAGAGGATAATTACATATCGATAAACTAAAATCGATAGTGTTACTCTGAAGCACCGGTATCGGTGCCAGACACTTTTATAGACATGCCTGAGGCCAAGTGGAGTCTCTGCATTACATAAACACCATTACAAAGAGAGAAGCATGTTTTCCTTGCTTCAGTTAAACAATAGCTGTGACTGATTAGTTGGGTGTAACTTGAAGCAGAAAGTGGGGTGGGGGGTGGGGTGGGGGGGTCAGAAGCACAATAAGGAACCAGGGTAACTTTTTTCATTTAAGATGCAATATTTCTGTATACAAATCCACTTGCTGTCAGAGTTTTTTTTTAGTTTAGTTGCAGTGCCGTTACAAGTACATACCCTCTTTTGGTCCTCCAACAGCTTCTCAGGCTGGTTCTGATCCAGCTGCTGGGTGCAGTGAGCAGTGTGAGCACAGTGGTCCAACAGATACAAACACAGGGTTAGTATTCATGCAGCACAGAGGAGGCAACTGTCAGGCTAATAACCACGTCATGTTCGCATTCAGCCGCTTCAAGTGCAAGCAAACGTCTGCGCGAAGAGAGGTGCCATGCTTTTACTGCGAGGCCAAAACCCAGGGAAACATTACAACAGGGACAGGAGACGTGTGCAGGGCTGAACTTTAAATGGACTTTTGATGCATGTTGGGGTTAAAATATGATGGTCACTTACAGAATCTGGACAGCAAATATGTAGATATTCATTTCATCATTTCAGGACACCACATTTAAGTAATAAGACGTATCTTTCACTTAATGATGATTATAGCCAGTATCATTAGTCGCATTAAATGAGGATTACCTAATTTCATCAATTCATGATTTTGTTGTTACAGTTTTCAAGACAAAGACAGAGTTCCTATTTAAGTCTCCTTTGATTATTCAATTTCATGTTTTTAGTGCAACTATCCATTCTTCTAAGACCTATCTGCCGTGTTTCATTAGGAGGTGAAATACGTGTGTATTGAAGTGTGAAGCACGAGGATTAAGCAAGTGATTTATTCTCTGGGGATAATTACCTTCTCACCTGGAAAAACATCTGGCGTATTAATAAAAGCGACAGCACCAGTTACATTGGCAGCCAGTCAAAAGCTTTTTTGAGTGATTCAACGGCCTTTTATTTGGCGCTCAAACCAGAACCCTCTTGAGTTTGTCGTCATGAAGTCTTGAACGTCGGCCAAAACACAGTTACTCCCTGAAGCTGTCATGACTTGCTGCATACTCACAAAAGGCAATTTCTTTATAATGCAGATCATTTCCCACTCATTCATAATAGACTCACCGCTTACATACCAGGTCATGCCAGTTGGAAATTTGCGTTCTACTTTTACGTCAGTGAACAGTTTTTCCTCGAGAATCAACACAACTGAATACCTCTGGAAGTTTTTTTTCCAGTATATTTTCTGCCTTATGAACGTCACTCATAACACAAAGAAGTAGCAACGTGTCTAAGCGCAACAGCTTTCAACTAAAAAGCCTGTATTTCTAAAAGACTAAAGTCTGATTTCTTATTAACCCATTTCTAATGATTTACCACACATTTCCCAAAGTGCGGTATTTAAAAAAAAAAAACACGTCACCCAAACAATAGAAATTCAGACCAGACAACATTTGGCAGTAAAAACGTGGCACCTGTATGTACAGTGTGTGCTCACCACAGAAAAAAAAAAGAAACTGCTTAAACAGCGAAGCTCCAGATACATTGTTATGTAAAAAGACACACGAGGAGGGGCAGGAGAGCGGGGAAAAGAGAGGCAAGGGGCAATGAGGTTAGAGTTACATAATCGCTCCAAAAGAAACCAGGCCACTAAACCGACGGCACGGGGCTGCTCACAGTGGCCATCTGTCACCCAAAAAACACAGAGGGCAACAATGAGAGGAGAGATGACAAGAAAGGAAAATAAGCAAAACATACTATGGGCAGATTTACATTGTTCATATGAAACATGCACTTAAAAAAAAAAAAAAAAAGCTTTCACTTTTGATGGATTGCTCTGCTCTGTTCAAAGTTTAGCACCGTGAGTATAGTTTAATGCCCTTCCTCAGCTAAAACACACGACTGAAAACCACATTCGATTTAACAGGCGGGGCCAAATCAAGCTGAAGAATGTGAGAGGCAGCCATACTGAAAAGTTAACCATGTGAATGACATAACTGTAGACAAAGCACCGATGAGGTGGATCAACATTACTTTTCCAAGGAGATATTTACCCAACGAGCATGAAGCGAAGAGCCCTGAAAAGATATAAAAAAAAAAAAAAAAAAAAAAAAAAAAAAAATCTTTCACAATTTGTTTAGTTTGAAAAAGTGTTTACAAGTATGTAACAATAAGAATCCTCACAACTGAAATCCTTACAATAATAAGTTTTCTGACTCTTAATAAAGTGGAAAAAGCTTTTTTAAAGCAGGTAACAGCTATGAAAGATATGGATTGCGTTTGTTATTCTGTGTGTGGGTAGGGGGGGATGAAAAAAGCAGCATGAGGCAGAGTGAGAAAATGGCAGGCACACCGTGTGAAAGATAAAGGGAAAAAACAGGATATAGTCACATCAATTCACGAGAAAAGAAAAAAAATTGTGGCTTTTCACAACATTATATTTAAAGGCTACATGAATAAGTTTGTAATTCATGTATTAGTTTTGCAGCATCTTAATTATTGCTGAATTCCAACCAGGCTTCTGCTAAAAATGCACCCATTTTAACTGTTAAAAAAGAAAAAAAAAAACTTCACACAGACACAACAACTGATCTGATCTGATCTGCAGACAATATGGAGGGATCAGAGTTCTGCAGCGGGTCGGGAGAGACGTGGCCAGGACTCACAAACTGGATGGTCCTTTCTCACCGTCGCCACATCAAACTGCACAGCAACATGCTGATCAGATGTAGATGTGTACATTGAATCACCCCGCACCTCGCCACACGCCACATACCACACGCCACACGCCACACGCCACACCACACCGCAGAATAACCCCTCACAGCTGCCACGTCCACCAAACTGGAATCTCCCTGGGGCAAACCCCCGATCAGTTTAACACGTCGAGGTATAAACTGAAAGGAAATAAATGCACGCTCAGGAAGTCCATAATGCTTTTTTTTGTTGTTGTTTTTTTTTTTTAAGTGCATATATAAATGTGTCTTTGCATGATGATGCCGGATCGTGTTTGAATCAGCAGTGCGTCGCTTGAAAACTGCGGTTTACCACTGCACTGCTTGTTGTGTGCAGACAGAGAGGCAGACTAAATTAAAAGACTGCACTCTGTCATTTGCATTGCTACTGACCCACTTGAACACCAAAACTGTAAAATGATTTTCTGTCTTGACCATTAAGGGCACAGCACAGATGTGCGAGTGAGCTAAAACGGGTTGTGTGGATTAAAAAAAAAAAAAAATGCAGATCACATTCCATCTAAAAAAAAAACCAAAACTAAATAAAAACAACAACAACAAAAAGCATGGTGCTAAAGATAGATGGTTCCTCTCAGTCAATCTCGTGACACGTTTGTCTCTGGAAGAAAAGGGAAGGTGAATGGAATGAAACATGCTTAACTTTTTACATGAAGGAGTTGCATAACTGATTTTCCTGGACCACACGCACAAGAGGCCAGGTAAGGAGGGTGGCTTTTAAGTAATAATAAAAAAAAAAACAACAACAATTCTGTGCATCCTGAACCCATCTGGCTCTTATATAAGTCTTTAGTAACAGAGCAATGGATGTAACTGATAATCGTCTCGCTGACATTTGGAAAATGGGGTGGCATTTACATTCCGACATTTTGATTATAAAAGAAACTCAACACTGTGTACAATGTCAGTGAGTGGGAACCAGCAACATGTGACCTACATAAGCAACAATTCCTGTTAAACAAGTGGCCATACTCGGTCATTTCCTCTTAAATTACGTGCTTCAACATCTGCACACAACCACATAAAAAAATCCCCCCAAAAAACAAACAAATTGATTAGGCTTATGCATGGTGCATGTATGTTTGCATTCATATATATATATATATTTTTAAAGGGCATGTAAGGAAGTGGTGAATGTTTGCAGTCGTAAAAGAATTGTGTCATAACTTAAAGAGGCCAAAAGAGGAAAATGGGTGAGTGAAAAAATCAAGGTTATGACATGGGAGAGCTACATTTAGGTTTGCTTTCAACTGCTACTCTCACTTCAGAGCGGCTTTTCATGTGTAGACAGGATATAAAGCGTTTGATGAGAGAGAGAGAGAGAGAGAGAGAGAGAGAGAGAGAGAGAGAGAGAAAACTCATGCAAACGACCTCTTCTCACTCACACCCTTTTCTTGTGTAAAACTTTGCATTCAGACACACAAACAGGTGTGCACACTCACACACACGAGCGGTGTGGGTAAACAGCTCCTCCACACTTTTATTGGCAATTACTGCTGAAGGTCACACATCAGCGGCGGGGCTGAGTTCCAGGAAAAAAAAAAAAAAAAAAAAAAAGCCAGGATCTTATGTAACCTCAGCCCAGAGTTGGCAGAGGCCCAGGAATCGTGCAGCTTGCAGGCAATGAAAACTAGGACACAGCCCCTCGCATTCATTATTAAGCACACTTCTCCGGGAAGAACACGGCGACAGCGCCCCCTAACGGTGCGCAGAGGGGATGCAGGGGAAACACCCAGCAGAGTTGGATAGTGCAACACCTGCATGAAATGAGGAAGACGTTTATCCGTTTTACCATCATCATAAGAGGATCTTTTTTTTATTTTTTTATTTAAAAGTACCACACAGGAAGAGTAGGTCAGGGTGAACTGATACACCGATGCCACTATGCAGTCTTAGTAAGTTATTATAATACTGAGGTACTTAGGCAAGTAATTTCCTATTAAAGTACATTCATAATGATGTTGGGGTTGATGTTAAGTAATATTTATATATCACAAAGACTTTACATACACTGGACAAAAGACTGGGAAAAAGAACCTACAAAGACTAACAATGTATTGCTATAAATATATTAAAATGTTTTGTTTTATTATTTGTGATTTGAGCTAATGAGTCATCATAGCAATGTAAAACATAGTATCTAAAAATATTTTTTCAATTAATAAATTCTAACAAATGAATTAATAAATTCATTTTTTTTCAAAAGGGGCAATCATTGTCGCGTCTGAAAAATCCTTAAATCATTTTAGCTTCTTTGTTATGAATTTATAAATAACTGACATAGCGAATAACTCTTCAATAATTCCCTAAATTGACCAGAGTATCTTTTATTTCCATGCCTACATGTTCTTGAAAACTCATTTTCACAGGTTTTCAACCTAGTTTTAATGAAAGATGCATGCTTGGTTTGTTTGTTTTTTTTTAAATCAACCTGCCACTGAAATGTCGAGTAAACATGTCCTGAAATGACTCCACTTTAACAAACATTTTGGCCAAATGTCTGCCTTTGAGGACAGTGAGCAGACACAAGCGCAGCACTGGCAGGAGGCCCGGCCAGCAGTGACTCACCTCAGGAAGTTGAGATAACTACACTGTGTTGAGTAACATGCAGTCAGCCACAGCACACATCTCCCATCATCTCTCTATCCCATCATTTTCAATTAATCTACATGCAGTTTAATGGCAGACAATGCAGCGGACGTTTTAAGCCGAATTACAGTACCACTGTTTGTCACCAGCTGTGCCTAGAGCCCCCACACAGCCACGACAGCGGCTAAAATACTGCTACAGGCCTGCTAATACACTATCAGGCAGATGTAACAGACAGAAGCTCAGGGAAACGAGGCCATGAATAGAAGAAAAGGAGAAACAACCTTAGGCATATCCATCTCATCATCAAAGGCCCTGAGCTGAAAGAGAACAAGGTTTGAAGTGTTAGATAACCACACAGGAAGGAGGAAGGTAAAGCAGAGGTCATTGGAACCGAATGACATGTTAGTCAGGTGGTGAAGTACTTCAGCAGCAGAGAGGAACCACATTTGTCAAGAGATAGCATCCAAAGTGTGTAGCTTTAGTGCAGTCACTCTGGTTGAAAGACAGAGGGGTGACTTGTGCCTGTATACTGACTGCAGATGTGACGGTGACGGAGAGGACAAGCCAGAGGACAGGCAGTGTGTGTGTGAGCTGCATTCAGTGTGAGTCCTGTGATGTCATGTCAAGTAACACCATGTATCTTACTAAAGTGCTAATGTGGACCAATTTATTGTCATTGCACATCAACTCGTGCTCATTTCTTGGATCAAACTGTTCCAACTTGTTGGATCATTCCACTTGCTATCCGATCCTATACTGACATTTTAACTAATGATTGATAAAACTCTGTGTGCATTAATTCACCAAAAGAATATCTGCGTGTATCACTGTGGGAGGAGACTGAATTGTTCTGTGCTGCCTTCGGAGCTGGATATATGATCATGGATCAAGAAACATTTCATGGGTGACAGCGGCTACACTGTGGTCACATTCAGTTTCACAATGGCTTAATCAAATGTTGCATAATGTCATCAAGGGCAACTAAACAGACTCTAGAGTACACCCCCTAATGTTGGCATTTTCTACCAAAAGAAATACAGAAAGAATTGAAAATGCCAATATAATCGTGACACCTTTGTTTACCTCTCACACACGCATGCAGACACACATAGTACATATAATCCATAGACGTACTTTATTGCGTCATGACATGTACTGTTATATATTAAATGTTCCCCTCTTCCTCTGCATTCTTTGCATGCTATCCCACTTCACTGCTGCAACATCAGGACCTTTCATGTTGTGGGAGTAATAGGCGAATAGAAATCGCCGAGATAAACTATCAATACATTATATTCAAAAACAGTCAAAAACTGTACGTACATTTGTATTGTGCATTGTGGTGGTCCAATAAAAAAATAGCATAGGAAGTTGGTTATTTTTAATTATTTGACTAATAGAAAACTGCAGGGTTTCTAAGTTATTAGAACTTATTCAATTGTTTTTGGATATGTATACATGTTTATGTATAAATTCCATATAGATGGATGTATAACAATAACTGCTATATTATCAAATGCAAAGATTCCTTTCTTAGTTGTTGTTGTTGTTTTTTGTTGTTGTTTTTTTTAAATTAATTCCAATTAACCAACCAATCGATCTTTGTCCATTCTTGGCAAACATCACCTACCTTCTCCCCATAGCCTCTGTCCTTTGTCATCATCTCACGAAGTGTTTGCAGAACTTTTATGCACAGCCTCTCTTCATTTTCCTCCAGCAGCTGCTTGGTATGTTTGATCAGTCTGCAAAGACAGAGTAGCACTTGAGTATATTTTAACTCGTGTATGCCCAGTTGTGAAGTTGCCCGATATTTGTTTCGCTTACTTGCATATAAAGCCTCCACTCTCACACTTTTTGCGCGACTCTGTGTTTTCCGGGAAGAGCAGCTCGGGCCGATGAAGCACATCCACCAGAACTGAAAGCTCAGCCTGGACCAACGGACGCAGACGATCCTCAAGAGCTGACACGATGTCCTACATTTCAGACAAAGAGTTGGCATTAAAGTAAATATTGATTACATTTTGATGACCAAATATTAAATTAATAAACCAACAGACAGCTTCACCTGCAGCCTCTCAATGATGTTCCTGTAGTCTCGTGATGCAGTTACGATGGAGTCTCTTCGAGCGGCATTGCGAGCAGAAAGCCTCCAGCTCATGGCGGTCTTCTGAACGATGTTATTGGATTTCACAAATAGGTTGTTTACCTGGTTGTCCAGGTCCACGGGTATTGCTATCGCTCTGCCTTTCGCTGGTGTACGTACAATGGCACAAAAAAGGATAATAAGTAGAATCAAGATCAATTTGATTCAATTGATAACTAGAATGAAGTTGACTTAATATTACATCTGCAATTATTGAGGTGTCACAGGAGGTTTTTGTCTTACCAACATCAGACAGCACTTTAATGCAGTTCTCAACAGAGCCCTTCTGGATTGGGATCAGCCAGTTGCAATGATAGACCCTGAACACTGCCTGCAGCAGCTGCACAAAGACAGGCTGCCGAGTCTGAGGGCATCAAACCAGGGGGAAAAAAAGACAGAGAGAGACCATTGATCAATACTTTATCTAGGTAGAAGTTAAATGACCCTGACAGGAAAAAGTGTCCAAGTCCCGTCTGCAACTATAAGGACCACCGCCACTGTGTTTCACTAACACACACAAACACACAAACAGACTCACACACAGTACAGTTGATGGTTTCTATCTTCCCGGACAAATATAAATCTCACCCAGTGAAAATCCGTCACATGTACTTCGACAGAGTACTCACACACAAACATGAGAAGCAACAAGCTACACAATTTGTCATCTGAAACAACAAACTATGTTTGGAAACACCCAGTTTGAGTTCATCACTGAATTCAATTTCAATACCTTAAATATTTTCCCCAACAGAGAAGCCTGTAGCAAACAAGACAAGTAGTAAAAAAATAAAACATGGATGAGCAATGATGAAGATTAGTTCACAAATGACACTTAACAGGATAATAATTTATTGGGAGACTGACATACTTGGTGATATTTCACTTGTTAATCTACAAATGAAGTCATATCATTGTTATACAACTTCATAAAACCAGAATAAGACAAAGGGATCATTTAAATGATTCATAGCTGGTGAAAAGTGTATATATATATATATATATATATATATATATATATATATATATATACACACACACACATACAAAAACACCTTTCTAGATTGTTTTCATTATTATTAAAGAGAATATGTGAACAAATGACAGGCAGCCAAATCAACATGAGAGCACTAAAATAATAAGTCGATGAAGTGCTTGATATATTTTGTTATAAAACTTCTGTTCTAAAAATAAAGGGAACAACAAAGGACATGATTAATCAGGACAACAGGATGCCAACTATCACAGACACAACTAACTATCTCAACTTAGTCATGGTTGGCAGAGCTCTTTGGACATTACAAACACGTCCGTGATAAACACATGGGAATTGGAAAAGGAGGACATTCCTTCCCTGAAAGGACTCCCAATGATGTCAATCAGCAGATCCAATTCTCAGAAACTCTGAGAATTTCACCATTTGTGGAAGCAGCACCCATGAGCAGCACTTCACAGATGATTGCAATCTGAAGAGTTTCTCCGCCCTCTGTTTAAAGTTAGAAAGGGGAGCTACGATATGCTCTTGCTGTACTCACATTTGTTCTGATAGCCACCTTTAACACCACAAGAATTGTACAGAGGACATTAGTTTGTATTTACATATGAATGTAAAGATATGGTATCGGCGTCTAACATACATAAAAGGGACCGGGACAAAACTATAAGAGAAGTACACAATTCACATCTACTCTGTTCATTTTGGGAGTAAAACTTAGCTGATGTCAATACATTACTGTGCGTACATTTTAGAGGATTGTAAAACAAACCGAAAAAACGAAAAAGGGGGAATTATGGTTTTGTAATTTATAAAACTATAAACTAATAACTAATAAAATATGAATACGCCGAAAGACAATCAGTCAGAGACAAATTATAGAGCACTTTGGTTTTTAGTACACTTGCACACACACTTATTTTTAAGTATCTCTGCAGGACGATTCTTCCAAACAGACTTGGGATTGGACCACAGATGTTTTGCGTTTACAGGGTGGGTAAAGTCCATCTGTCTATTCTTACAATCCCAAAAAAGACCTTCCTATGGAGGCCACACTATCACACCTAGGACCCATTGTCATTTTTAGCTCCAATGAGTTGGTGTCTTGATTCAAAGTAAATCTGAAGCCTCTCAGATGCCTTCCTGATAGAGACACTTGATGGATCCTTTGCACTTTTACAAACACCTGCCTT
Source organism: Blennius ocellaris (assembly GCF_963422515.1). NCBI lineage: Eukaryota > Metazoa > Chordata > Actinopteri > Blenniiformes > Blenniidae > Blennius > Blennius ocellaris. The sequence continues at coordinate 14,369,047 of NC_137653.1, forward strand.
AACGTTTTATACAGTACTGTATGTTTGGTCTATTTAAGGCTCTCCTACATGCTGCAGCTGGTGCTGTGACATGGTTACCTGCAGGCTGGTGCTCTGGTCAGAGAAAGGTGAGCTGAAGAAAGTGGTCACGATGCTCATGACTGTCTCGGTCACGTAGCGCTCCAGGATTGTGTCCGCATGCTTACGGTCACTTGTGTTGTTGCATACCTGAACACCAGAGAAGCAAGGAAACTGAAAATGTATCCCAATTTTCTTTTTCAATGTCTTCATTTCCAGAGTATAAGTCCATGAGGCATTTTCTTACCCTGCAAATATCAACGAGGAAGTTCTCGAAGAGTTTCCACATGTGGTTGGAAGTGTAGATCTCCTTCATTTCAACCTCAGTGTCCACATAGCAGTGGTTGAGGAAGTTGATATAAGCGATCTTCACCTTGAACATTGACATCAATGTGAAATCAGATTTCCAGCCAAATGCTACAAACTACAAAATCACAGAATGTGCATTTCTTGGTTCATTTTGATTGTTGGTTGATAAAGACTAAACAGCAAAGGGATCATTTTATGAAGGCAAAATGGAGTAACACAGCAGGTAAAGAAGTTCCAGCTTCAGCAACTAAAACAACAAAAAGCTTCAAATCTTCTTTGAAGCCAGTGGCGGTGGAAGAAAGTGAAACATATTTGATGCAGCAGTTAATATACCAAATGGATTTGATCAGAATCAAAGTCTCTGTATCTACAAACGTGTTTGCTTCATACACAGTCTCCATGTGTCAAACCTTCAGAGTTGCTTCACGTGATTCATATCTCACCTCTGGGATGCAGTCTTCATGGGTCACCACGCGCACTATGTCATCCAGCGGTAACAAGGAGTTACACTTGATCTCAGTGTAGACGTTCTTGCCTTCTGTGCAGACGGCCAAGAGCTCCACCAGGTGTATGTGGTACATGAGGGGGCTGTTCTCATCCATGCGGTCCCTCTCTGATCGCATCATTTGAACCAGGGTCTGGAACGATGCGCGGTCATTATAAAAGACCAGAACATCTTCACCAGCATTCACCAGCTGTAGGAGACAGCAAACACATCTTTAGATGATGAGATGAAGAGAAGCATCACTGAAACACACTTCAAAATAGAGTTAAAAAAGAAAAAGAAAAAAGAAGCAGGACCTCAGCCATGACAATGTCTTGACATTTTTTGATGAACTTGTTCTCTGCTTTGACAATTGTCTGCAAGAACTTGAGGTACTGGACATTGCGACCGTGTGTTTCGATGCAGTGGACAAAGTGCTGAACCACACGCTCATTGATTTCACTGCACAGCTGGAAGTTGTTCATGAAGATATGCTGCATAGTGACGGCTTCTAAGATCTGGATGAGAGGACAAACAAAGCAGAGGCAGAGAAAAAGTTTGCTGTTTAAAGTCAAAACAATATGGTTGCTTTTTTTCCAGTCAAACTGTGGCTATTGTGCAGAACAGCTCACCCCTGGGTTAAGAAAGAGATTGATGTGCTTGTGCAGCAGGGCTTGGTTCTGCTGGTTTCCAGCACAGAAGTTCTGTAGAAACTGATGGGCAAGCTTCATGATATCCTGCATGCGCAAATCTTCCCCCTAAGAATGTGATGAAATAAACATCAGGCCATTTGCATTAAAAAAAAAAAAGCATGGCAGTGAGGAGCATTTTAAATAATTAGAGTGACTGATACCTTTTCATAGGGGATCTGAAGGAGCTCCAGCACCACAGCATGAGCCCCCATGTTCCTCAACAGTCTCTGCTGTTGTTTCCTGCTCTTTCTACCCGACAGACCTTCTTGGACACACAACCTGCTGAGACGCAGCAGGATCTGCAAGAAAGTACAGACAAGTCAAGGGAAAAAAATAATCTGTAAAATGAATCTGTTTTTAGGGCTGTAAGAAAACAGCCATTATGGGGAGATATACATAGATAATTAGAATGTTTGTACCTCCTTTACCACTCTATAGTTGTAGCTGCTTGTGGTTTCTGGTTTCTTTGGTTTGTCTGTTCCCCCAGACAGTCCCTGCAGAAGATTTCATGAAAAAAAAAAACTAAATTAGACAATGTCACCTGACTGCGGTGGAGATACTTGGCGCCGGCTGTGCTTCCAGGGTCAACACTTTGGTTTTAATAATATATAACACACTCTACCTTTTTATGTACCGACTCAGAGGAGAGCACCTCTGCCACATCCATGCCCTCATCCGGCCCCTGCCTCTTGTACACCCAGAGCTCAGACTTCTCTACAATAGAGCGCAGCTGGTCCAAGTCTGACTTTATTTGTTTGTAATTTTCCACATCTTGGCTGGTGACCAACAACTGGACCTGTTGAAATAGAAAGTGAATGCAATACAGCAGCCGAATAGGAAATATAGCTACCCCGACGCTGATTACAACAAAGAAAAGGTAAAGGAGGATTAACTGCTATTGTAGGTGTGAATAGTGATTAAAGTACCTGCTTGAATGCCTGAAGAACCTCCTGTCTTTGGCTGAAGTGCCTGAAGAGCAGATGTAGGGCTCTGGACACCAGAGGAGGATAATCGTGCATGGTTAAGTGGAGCAGCACTCTCAGGAAAGTTCGGCCACCATGATCATCCAGGTCCAATGGGGTGTTCTCTTCACTAGATACATGCGGAATGCACAAATATGAATACATGCTATTTTGGTTAGTATACGACCGTTTTCTCTATTTAAACGGTCATTACCTTCCACCAAAAATCCCCTCAGCCTGCTCTTCGATGTGCTCAAAATCCAAAGCCCCTGCAAATGTAAAAAGGCTTTAATTTGACTGAACCAACATTTTTTTTATACATTGTACTAATATACTAATCTGACCTGGCATATTATTTGGTCCTTCCACTGCTCCAGTTATAGATAATTCACTCTGGGAATTACTTTCATCAAACTCTCTCTTAAAGATAGACAGTAGACACGAGATCCTGTAGTCCAGGCGAACATTGAGGATGAACTACAGAGCAGAACAGAAAATAATATAGATCATTATGTGTGACAATGGCTGAATGTGTACTTAAGCCTAGATTTAGTGTGACTGCCAAGTCATCACCTGCAGAATCTCGATAATCTTCAGCTTTGTGTCCATGACCAGTATGTCCTGTTTCTCAGGTTCAGTCTGGGTCTTCACTGTATCTCCATCCGAGGTGTTGTTTAGAGTCGTGGGAAGGAAACCTCCTCCTCTTAGGACGACTTGTGACATCAGCTCTCCCACTCCGTGGATTGACCTAATCACATTGCTGCCTGGAAACAGACACGCAGACACAGCTGATCAGTGCCCATCACTTTCGTCTCTTCCGCTGATCTCCCAGGGCTGTTCATACCTTTACTCTCATCGCCCTTGTCCAGCTTGTTGAAAGGAAAAATCGTGCTCACGTGGACACAGTCAAGAATAGCCAGCAGGATCTTGGTCAGTCTCAACAGGTCACTGAAGTTGTAGAAGCCAAAATAAATGAGATTCCTTGCAAGGTTCACCACCTGAACATAGAAAAGAATGCATTAAGTACTGCAACTGTAACTACTATGGCATGGGCTTGATTGTGCATCAAGAATATACTAGATTTACCTCAAAGGTGAGCTTGTTTTTCTCTTTGTCTGCAAAAGGGAAGCTCTGACACACCACATCCCTGAGGTAATTCTCAACAAACTCCATAGTCTGTGAGAAGCGCTCCTTAATTTCATCTTTAGATGTTCCATCATTGTCATAGCTAATAAGATAGGAAAAACATCAATTGAAGCAAAACCCCCCATAATATGCGATATGCAAATGACATGCCCTCATAACATTGTTTAATTTGTTCTCTCACTCATCAATGGCGATCTCTGATGGGATTTCAGACCATAGCCGTGCGTATTTGACAGGTGTGACCTGCTCCTGGGGGTCACGATCAACATGCATGTGCAGCATCATACGACAGAAAGACGCTCGCAGGTCGTAGGGCAGGTCTTCGTCTGACATACATCTCAAGATCAGATCAACGTCCAGCTGGCCAGAGATTTTGTTGATTGCCAGATATTGACGGTCCAAACACATTCTGGCAAACAGGTTGAGCTGGTATCTGTAGTGTGAACACAGACAAATCACCTTAAATTGACTTAGTGTGTGTCTTTAGTCATCAGCTCTACTGGTATGCGCTCATAATATAAAAATACCTACCTGTAGTAACTGATCACCTCCTGATCCTCCTTCTGGCCCTCTTTGGCATCCTGTGCCAGCTCCCTGATGCTTTTGCTGCGGATCTCTTTAGTGTTGTCATTCCAGAACAACCAAACCTCCTCCTCATCCTCCTCTGACTCCACAGAGTTTTCTCCAAGTGGTGCCCCTTCAATCTCAAACCTCGACAGCACCAGTCTACAAAACAAGGAAGGGAAAAAAATGAAAGCATCCTTGTTACCATTGGGACATTCACCCTCAGATGTTCAAAACAGGGAATAATCCAAATGCATACATGAAAAATAATCAGTCCTTGAATCATCAGTTCACAACACAAAATCCCTAAGCACTTTGTATCATCTTTGTAAAGCAATACTACAAATTACCGAGTTTAATAGATCAAGAGAGATGTGGCGGAATGCTGAAGGAGGCTATGACTAACTTGGTTTCAATGAGAATGTCTCCATTTGCTGGATCCAGCACTGCATTGCAGATGAGCTCCTGTGTCACAGGGATGGACTTATTCATTGACACACACAAGTCTGACAGGTAGTCCAGGAACCTTGACAGACGTACACAAACACACACACAATGTGCATAACTGAAAAACAATGAGAACTTTATATACCTAACAACACAAACAGTAAACCTTTATGAAATAACGCTTTTGAAAAACAGAAAACAAAGTGCTTGACAAATGAAATGCAAAAAAACCCCTACATTTAAATAAAACAAAAATTAGGACAACAAATCATAGTTTTAGTTTTTAATGAAGATATTAAGAGTCACCATATCATTCAAGTTGAATGTGTCTGCTGACCAAACACCATAAAAGACTGTTTATGTGATCACCAGACTGTTCTTCATTATGGGACCCACATGCAGTAAAATCAAAGGAAAAGCCAAAATACAAATGATGTAATACAAGGGGGGAAAAAACCCCCAAACAAACTATGTACACAAACCTGGGCTCACGGTTCTTGCGCACCAGGTTGACAAACGTGTCAATCTCTGCAGCAGTGATGTGTTTCTCCAGCAGCTTGCGGTTGTTATGAAGGAGAGCCGTGATTGTATCCTCTGCCAAGACATCATAACCAATCTGTTTCTGCATGAAGCGAAACTGTTTGGCTATATACTCCTGCAAAGCAGACACGCACAATGAGGATAACAAAGGCAACACAAGGTGGTACAAACACATTGTGAACAACGTGATTCATAAAGATTATTTATGGAGTGGCTTGCACAAATAACCTTTGTGTGAGATTTATTTACTTATTGAAGAATGCAGGTCATAACAGTTCTTGTTCATCACCTTGAAAAAAATAGACGTTTCTAAAGACCTTAATATTATCTCATCCAACAAAATGCGCTCAATCCTCTAACAATTGTACTTCTTAAAAAACGGAAATGCTAAATTACTATTGGTTCCTTTTTTCCTTTTCTTTTTTAACATGACCTCATAATCGAGGTGCAATAGCGAAGGTAAGGTTAATATGAGCGACGTGATCTTGTCTCTTCTCTAAGATCTCCTCTTCTGTGAAGTTGTTTTAACAGCAGGACAGAATAAAACTCATCATACCAAATGAAGCTCCTTCAGCGGATCAAATATTAGATTTCAAAATTTTAGTACAGCAGGAACGCCAGTCCTGAAACTCATCCCTTCAGCTTGAAACACACACAGCGCACATGCTTTGTCTTATGTTAGTAGAAATGTCTGGCTCAATGACAAACTTCCTGTATTTTCAAAATAAAGAATATTGGTAACGGCTGTTGGGATCTGCCGAGAAGGAAATAGTCAACGGGTTGTCGGCAAGATGCATTTCCATTGATAAGTAGGAACAACCTTGTATAAAGCCCTTCAAACATTGGAACTGTTACACTTGGGCTGTTGTACCACAGCGTGTTTTATAATTATTGTTCTCGAGTGTATTTTATAATTGTGATTTGTCTTCTGTACAGTTTTATTACATCCAGTTCTAAAGAATTGCATTTTCTTATTTTTATTGTGCTTTAATAAAACAAATATCAGTTTTACACTCCAATTATTACCTGTTGTCACAGGTTCTTCATAATTCAGCATTATATAATACATCAACTATGTGTTTTTTAACTTGGTAATTTTCACCGGCAAACACAGGACTTGAAGTTACAAGTTATAGATGCTGGGTTTTTAAATTGTGGTGGTTTTTTTTCAGTCCAAATTCTACGAGACGTCTTTAACTTGGTTTCTGGACTTTAGATTGCACAATTACAGATGCTGCATTGCCACGTATCCACACCGCGTCTGTACCTGGTTCTTGCGGTAGTCCTGCTGAGAGTGGCGTAAAACCCTGTAACACAGGCGGCAGATGTGTCTGAAGGGGGCGTGGCGCTGGTCAGCCAGCTCCTCCAGCTGCAGCATGGGCCCGTCCCCACTGTCGGTGAAGGGGGCCTGAAGCAGCTTGAAGATCTGAATACAAGGAGCATGTTGCGATCGTTGTGACGCAACGTGGAATAAAGCCAAATAACACAGGGACACCGATAATACGCCTGGTGTGTGAAACTTTGACAAATGGAAACAAAGATCCGAAGAGGCGGTTAAGATCATTTCAGTGAGGTTCAAAAAGTTCTCACTGGAAACATCATCTGGAGTGTGATCACAACGTGACATCAAGTGTATTAAAACATTACCTGTTTGAGAATATTCTGTTCCCTCATGAGTTTCTGCCGTTCTCGGTTAGGTTTGTTCACCATAATTTCGAGAACGTCCTGTCCATTGTTGGGAATGTCAACCACAAAGAACACCAAATCCTCCAGAAGCTTGGTAACCGCCCTGACGGTAAATACCAAAGTCAGAAGAAAAGCCACATAAAGCCAAAGCAAGGTTTTCTTTCATCTAGTTATGAATGTACGTTTTGGCATCACAATGCCAATTTCCTACCGCCTCTCGTTCTGTGTGATGGTGCCTTTTTCCAGCTTTCCAGCTATGGAGGCCAGCACTTTACTGGCATCATTGGCAAAGTCAAGGTCTCTGACCTCAGCCGGGGAGACCGGCACAATGGCGAAGGCTTCTTTGTCCTCTTTGAGAGCAGAGGTGCCAATCTGGAAAGGGACAAATAGAATACAGCTCTGCTATCTTTCAGAACTAAAGGAGATTTAGTCTTTACCACAGTGTTCAAAATAACCCCAAATTAACTAGATCTATGCATTTACTGTAAAAAAAAAAATAGAAAAAAGGACTGCCCTGGCTTATTATTAACTGAAACACACCACATGCTACACAAAACTAAATCATGCGTAACACAAACATTTCAAATCCCAATAAACCCCTAGTCACTCAATAAATCTTATGAATACAAACAAAGTTTCATCTCATCATCATGTGTAAATTTGCTCTGGACGTGCAGCCAAATGAAAAGGCGCTGCGACTCACACGCAACATGACAGGTTTTTCCTCCTCCTTGTCAATCGGCTGGTTGGTGCTGTGAAGCCATGTGTTGGTGCATAAGTGTCTGAGACGCACATAAGAGTTCCTGAAAAAGACATATTAATATTTATTTATTAACACATCCATAAGTTTCCACATGTTCTCAGCTATAAAAGCACTCACTGGACAATCATAGAAAAGAATATTTTAAATTGATTTTAAATTGATAATATATATAAATGGAATATCAAATACAAACTCAGCAATTGTACAATTCACACACAAACGCACATACAATTACTGAGCAGATCAATGGCCGTTGGAATAAAACACTTCTAGTGTCTTGATTGCCTCTGCTCACATACACACATGTGGATCATAACAAAACAACTCTGCCCTTATTCCAGTAAATTACTAGTGAAAAGAGTCTTCACTGTACAGAGGAACTACACCTGGGCAAGCAGCGTCCTGCTGTTTATGGTGAGTAAAGGGTAATGACACAATCTCTTACACTGAAAACAATCATCATACACTTTTTATGCTTGTTTCGCAAACACAACAGGATGACTTAAACCACTCTGGAAGTTCCCTGTGCGTAATACTGTCTGCTGTTTGGTTTTCAGTGGAAAGATCAGGGCCAAAGCAATATATTTCTCAAGTTTAAAAAGGTAGAGCTTTCGTACCTGGGCACTTGTGAATCTCCCCCTCTTAGCGTGGTAGGATCGAGCTCAAATATGGAGGAGATGTCATTGCCATCGGGCACGGAGACAAGTGTGTACATCACCTTGTCCTGGACATTTCGCAGTCGGGCTCGCAAAGCCTCTTGCTCCGAGTCCAGCTGGTGGAGAAATAAATCAAGTGCAAATACAATTTAACAACATCATTAAACATTTTTCAACCTCAGGCAGAAGTCTACCTTCAGCAGAGGAGACGCCAAAGAAAGAGTTTATCACAACTGCGTAAATGTTTCTAAGAACTGAGTCAAGCTACTGGTAATCGGATGAAGCAATCTCTTTTCACAGACCCCATGCCTCGAAACAGAACAAATGGTCCTTTGTTTTGTAAATTGAATTTTCACAGTAAACTGCTGCAGTCTTAAATCGATAAGTCCATTATGGTTGGCAAGACAGACAAAAGAGATGTATACAGATTTCTTCATTCGATGCTACATGTGTCCTACCTTCATTCAGCATATCCTACTTTGGAAAGATTAAAACAAACCCCCCCCCAAAAAAAAGTTTAATTATTGACTGTGAATTGTATCACTTATTGCCACAATAATTGCTTTCTTCTCATTTTTCTTATTCTCTGTGGTATTATTGCATAGGTCACGGGCGCAGGGTGGTTTTAGGTGGAATCTTTTGTCAATGCCTGGCCAGTACATGTGAGCAGCCGCATGTTCAGTCAGTAACCTGTGACAACGTTTTTAAAGCACGTTCGAGGACAAACGTATTCGCAGTAGAAGGCTGCCATCTGCTGGCCACATAAAAAAAAAAAAAATACAGAGCCCGCTCAACTATTTATGTTACAGTTAATCACACTGTACAGGGCTAATAAAAATATAAAACCACACATCAATCAGACATTGCTTTGGCATTCGTGCCAGTCCAAATCCATTATCATAGATAATCAGACACATTCTGATAAACACTTTGATTTAACAAAGAAACTCGAAGCCGATCCGAAAAAGCTATTTCTATCACATTGACCTTATTTCGCCAAGGTAGGTCACTCACCACCACACAAATATTAATTCATGCTCCTCCTAAATAGGCCAGGTGTGTCTTACTTACAGAAGAGCGGGACTCTAGGCACTCCTCTTCATACTCTGGGTTCACCTATAAAAATATAACAGTGTCTCAACACCTAAAAGTCCAACACTGGCCCCTACGTTTTTGGAATATACCGTCATATCATATAATGGTTTAATATGGTCATGAATTGTATTTTCTCTATTTTAATTGACGTTACTGATCCAAACGAAAAATTATTATCATTTTCTTAACCACATTTGTTCCCCCCAGCAAGTAGAATGGGTGTCACTAAAACTTGATTAATTTTTTTTAAATAAATGTACAATATCTTAATGAAACAGTGTCCATGATATTCATTGCCACTGGACTCACCTCTGCAGCCAGGTAGTGTCCAGTTGCCAAATGTTTGAACCTAAAGAGGCTGTTCCAGTACCCTGCCCCCCCTCGACACGGATCATGCTGCACAACCTGATAATCAGAGCAAACCATCAAACAACAGGGGAGGTAAAAGCCAACATTAGGATTCAGTGCAACTCGTAGGTGCAGCAGGAGTTCAGAGGACAGCTTACACTTACAATAACCGTGACGGCACAATCAGCAAAACTGCCTCTAAAGACACTCTCGCTCACCTCGATTTCCCAGAGAGCTTTGCTGCTGGTCGCCGAGGTAGCCGACTGCCGTCCAGTAGTACGAAGGAAAACGTATTGTTTTTTTCTGTGATCATCACAGGTGAGGAATTTTTCCTGCTCTGCATGAAACAACCGAACCACATCGCCCTGAAGAGACACAGAGGTCACTGCTGGAAATAGTATCACTCTCAAAACACTCATTGTATCAAAACATGGATCAATAAGAAAAATTACAAACCCTTGGCCGTTACCACCGTCTACACACTGGTTGTTGGAAACATCAATACAGTCCTTTACTATGATCATTCTCTGCATCTTAAACATTTTAGTGTAGGAAAAATTGTCCATGTTCTTTATTTTCAGTGTACAAGCCTCCAATTCAAAGATGTTGAGTAACAGATGAAAACAATCTCATTTGTGGGCATGTACAGTGAACTGAAAACACTAAGATGGAAACAAACAAAGCAACCAGCCCACTCAAATCTGATAAGGACACTTATGCAACACATACAGTTACAATAACTCCCATTTTATTACAGATATTCTTTAATATATATTATGGAAACCTTTGCACTACACCAAATGTCCCTGTGATTCATGAATATTTTTAGATTGATATTTCACATATTTTTATATATAAATCGTTTGCCTTTGTTGCCAAAATTCTCGGACTGCCACTAAAAATGAAAAGCAGATCTGTTTGGTTTATTGCTGCTTGGAAACAAACCCCTTTTAGGATGATCTCCTGATTGTCACTCCATTTCATAAACAAGACAATCTTCCAGCTGGTGTTACAGTTGACCGAGTTCACCTGTGAAACAGAGAAGGCTGCAAGTTTAACATCATAGATAAATAAATAGCATAATGTTCAGTTTAATTCATTCCTCATTCAATTCTGTCGACAAAATATAGCATATATTTCTTTTCTTGAAAATAAATTACTTGACTGTGAGAACTGTATTACTGGAGATGTTAATTGGCCACAGGGATAAAAGGAATATATTTCAAAATTCAAAACTGAAAGATGGCATCCACTTGTTTTGTTTGGTTTCTGTGTTATTTTGCTCTCTATCGTTATCGAAATGTTTTAAACAGGCAGCTATTAATCAACCAAACCTCATTGCATCCTGGATTATCCACAAGCTGGTGTGTGCTGGCATGAAGCGGCTGACCAGCATTTACTGGGTTCAAAACCACTTTGTCCCCAATCACCACCTGCAATTAAATAAATGGTGTCAGATGCATTGGTTCACATTGACACATTGAAGCAAAAATGTGGAATTGTGCATTTAATCTGCAAAAAGCTGGTCTTATGCTTGCTCACTACTTAAACAGCACATGGTTCAATGTCCATATACACTTGTTTACGCGATGCTTCTCATATGGTTTGTCCTAACCATGAAGAGGCACCACATTTAACTTTCTTGTTTGCAGAGTTTTCTCCTTAGTTTGTTTAATGCCTCCTGTATGAGCTTCAGCTGTCATTGTCATTACTGCTGAGTGAATGCAGTTTCTTAATGACAGGTTTCAGTTTTATTTGTATAGTGACATTTACAACACGCTTATCTCAGAGCATAAAAGCAGTAAAGTCACATTAAGATGTCTAATAAACTGTAAGAGAAAACAAAAATGAAGGCTTTATTGGGCCACAATGAGTGACAAGAGGGGTAAAAAAGTACTTTAACGAGGTAAAATTTGATGTGATGAGGTCAAACTCTACTCGCTGTTTGGTGATCAAAAGAAGTGCAATCCTTTTTTTAAATACCTCTAACATGCAAGAATCAGAGAACATCAGTGTCCAATAGCATGTCACTATCACAGTCTTTTCTCAGCCGGCTGGGAATTACTCCAATTAGCTTTTCGTCCAAGACCTGCTGCTTAGGCTCCATGCCATCCCTACTTTGAGAGGAGCTTAATGCTGAAGCCTGGTCCCTACTTCAGTTCAGTTTGTTCTTGGGCAATAGCCCACAACTTCCTGAAGAAAAGCTGGTGCCAACAAGAGCTATAAGATCAGTTAAACTGGATATTGGCCCAAGGCCATGCAAGGATGAGAGGTGATTGAATGGATGCTTTGCACAGAGGCTTACGCAGGAAAAAAAATAAGATCGATGCCCTCAAGGTTTGCATTGGAATTGGAAACAGTTAATATTTTTATTGTTAATCAATCAGTCATTTCATACTTTCAATGAATAGATCATTTGTTTTTTTTGTCAAGCCAAGGCAGCAGTTACGCTGTCAAGCAAAAATGTTTTATGCGAGTGAAACATCTAAAACTCAAAGATAATTCAATTAGGATTAAAAAAAAAAGCTGAAAATATTCACATTTCAATGTGTGCATTAAAAAGAAGGTTTACATTTTTTGCATTCAATGAACATGATAATTACAATTGTTAGTGATTATGGTTTCATTGAGTTGAGAAAATTATTGACTCGTTATAACTTATTCAATAATTACACATCACATTGAAAAATATTGCAACCCCACAAAAAACAAAAATTATAAACATGTAATATCACTGACACCATTGTGATTCTTGCGCCGACAGAGTTTTAGGAAGTTCGACTATATACCACATCCAGAGACACACATGGTAACTCACACTGTCGCCGATAGAGCGAAGTTTGTAGAACGGCTGTATATAAAACCAGGAGCCCTCATTTCCAGCTGTGTCCAGCATCACCCTCATGGCGTTCTTCTCCAACAACGCTGGCAGGCGTTTGTTCACAGTCAGGTATTTGTTGCTCTTCAGGTGAAGGAGCTGAGCAGAAACAATATACAATAAAATAAGACAAACTGAGCATGTGTGCTTATACAAAGTACCAATGATGGTGTTTTTACTACAGGAGAGCTGGTTTTACTAGAAGCACTGTCATTCCTATTAATTAACAAAGTTATGTCTCTCAAATTGCAAATTGGGTTTCTGAATTAAATATTTAAATCATATAAATGTATTGCTTTGTGTGGTTTCAGTCAATCTGCAAAAACTACTGTGGGCGAACACGTCTTTTGTGCACTCAATCTGAAGCACGAGTAGAAAATTGAATGAATTGCATGTTGAGAAATATGTCAGATTTCATTCAACTCCACAGACAAATGTTTATTTTACAGTTTGGTGTTTACTTTCCAAATACCTAGGAATATATCTTAGGAACAAACCTGAATGACATTGCCATACTGAATTACTGTTCCAAGCAGCTTTTTGTTCTCCGAGTCATTCTGTTTTTTCTCCAGGTCAGCTGCATGCTGGGAAGCAAAAGGCAGAGATAACAGATGATATATATATATATTTAAAAATAGAAAATAAAAATTCATAGCCACAACATATGGCATGCATGGCAAAAAGGCAAGATGCCATCAAACTGGTTAGTGATTAAAAAAACAATAAACAAAGACATAACAACACTGAAGTAACTAACATATTAGCCAAAATTGTGCAATTCAGCAGAGGAGCTTAGCTACAGCTAAGACTCACATTGCCATGGAAACACAAGGAAGACTGCACTCCACTATGTTATGACTGTAGTCGGATAATAAATTACTTTAAATGGTATTGCACTGCAGAAAGAGAGAAAGGAGTGCATTGAGTCTTAATGAAAAGCTTCAGAAATGTCTAAAAAAGGTTGTGAGAGGATTCTCCCTCAGCAAATATTCCTAATATTCAAAAAACGTCTTCTAAGATGTGGCGTAGCAGTTCCCCAGCTTTTTATTCAGTGTGTAAAAAAAATGCACACGTCATCAACAACTCGTGAAAATGTTTAACTCCTGGCCTCCTCCAGCTCAGTCCGCTCCGCTGCCTCTTGAGCCGTGAAGACAGGGCTGCGCGTCCTGTGTCAGTTGGTGGTGACTGCTGGGAGGGCAACATGTTGTCACTTCACTCACATGGAGCTTGTTGAGCAGCACCGTGTCCGTGTTCCCTCCAGGCTTCGCTGCTTTCCAGAACTGCTTCTGAGCCGAGTAACGGTTCATGGGACAAAGCCTGAAAAGACAATCTGTGCAAAGAACACAAAAAACAATTGGAATATTTTTATATGTAAAAAAATGAATAAATAAATGGACCGATGCCATTTTCATTCCCAAGCTGCAATAGTCTAAAGGTTAGAGGGCAATGCGTAATAACAGTGAGGCTGAATGAATAAAAATTAAACAAATAGAACATACTGTACGTGAACATGTTTTGCATTTGTGAAACATGCAAATAATACGAGTCCGCTGCATCTTCATTCTCTTCTCTGTGAATGGATCTATGCACGCGTGTCTGCTTGCACTTCAAACACATATGAATAATTCCCCTGAAGGGAAATCAAAGGGCCTCGTCAGCTTGAAGAGGGACCGGGGTCAAGAGAGCATGTGTGTTTGTGTGTGTTCATGACACACAGGCTTGAGGTTATAGGTTGTGGTTTGACCAAGACCAACAACCAGATAAGAAACCTCTTTGTATCTGCATGCGGTCAGTCCGATTGTCACAGCAATGACGGAAACCTGACACCATGAGCGGAGTGTGATTTTGCTGCTCATTCCCAGATATATTTTTGTTAACTCAGCGGTGATTTTTATTTGCACGTGCTGAACAAGTTCCTCTTCTCTCTGAGGTGGCTTTCTCTTTTATGACGATGCTAAACATCCACTACAGCTGACAGATATCAGTTTTAGTTGGCATACACAGCTCATCTACGTTTGCTAAAGATTTAAACTCTTGCTCACTCATCACTCCTCCCTCGGAGTCCTGGCTTTCCTCTGATTTCACCTCTCATCAGACCAACAGCTTTCTGTTCTGAGAGATTGAAACTAAGAAAGAAAGAAAGAAAAAAAAAGAACAATCTGTCCATCCTCCCCTTTTTTCTTTCCCACTCTTTCTCTCTCTCTCTCTCTCTCTCTCCTCCTGCTCTTGCTGCAGTAACATGACCAAATAAGGCCAGCTGTGAGAAGGGGAGTGGGACGACAGAAAGAGAAGAGAGAAGAGGGTGGGGACTCCCTTTTATCCCCCTTATATTCAGCCATCGCTTCTTCTGCCGACTGGATTCCTCGAACCATTTCACACACCACTCACTCCCTTGGAGTTAATGATCTTTATCTCCTAAACCTTCCTCTGGTCGCTCTCATCAGATATAGTTTACTCTACTCCGACCCAAACTACGCTCAGAAAAACAGGAAAGGAAGTGAAAGAGAAATGAGGAAGGCAGGAAGTGAACAAATGTCAAACAGAGAGTGAGCACTGAGAGGTTAAGACAGTGGGGATTTGGAGCTATCAAATGCAATCAACTGCTCCCTATATGTTTATAGGAACATGAATACCAAAAGAAGGCGGGAACTTCAAAGTGGAATTGAACAAATACACACTGAGAGCTCCAGGTCATCCATGCTTGAAAAACATCGTCAACAGCATGTAAAATAAGTGATGCATGTAACAGATGATCAACCAGGACTGGACCTTTGCCTTTGATCAGCATCAGCTGAGAGAGAAACGTGCTGGTTAAGTGATACTGGGATGTGAGGCGAGAGTTTCCTCTGGGGTCAGTGGGCAGCTCAAGTCGCTGGACTGGTATGCTGTTCACAAAACAAAAAAACTAAACAACAGAAACTAACATTCATGCGACCAACATCAACCTCTAATCGTCACGTGTTATGCAGACAAAAATCCTGCAGCTCTCAGGCCATGAGAAAGACACCGAAACCTCCAAGTCAGGTAACGGCACATTCCTCTTCCAAGTAAAGCTCCGTTAATTCAGACTCTACTTGGAACGATTGATAGGACTTCAAAGAGCTGCATCGAGAGCCACAACTCATCGGTAAATTAACTTGACTTTTAATAGAGTGTTTTCTCCACTTTCTAGCAGTGTCAAGGTGATTGTTGTATTCAACCAATCACACACATCCACACACACACTCCTAGCAAGGGAGAAGCCATACAAGTGCTGACACACCATTAGGGAGAAATTTAGGATTGAGTGCCTTTCCCAAGGACACTTACAGCAGAGGGCCAGGCAGAGCTGGACTGCCCTAATTCACTGTATGACAAACACTGAACAATGTATTCTTTGTCATTTAGAGCTGGCAAACTGAAACAGGGGAACTGACGTCAATCAATATGTAATTACAAACCACCTTTGAGACAAACAAAAGTAGCGTATTATTTAAAAAAAATAATAATAATCCCACTCCCCACTTATTGCAAACAACACACACACACACCTACACACAGACACCAATACAAAGCGACATACAAACACAGGCACACAATCAGTTAGCTGAGCACATTTAAATTATCCCAATAAACTAGGTAGATATTAAGTGTACTTTTAAAAATGTTG
This sequence comes from Blennius ocellaris, assembly GCF_963422515.1. Lineage (NCBI taxonomy): Eukaryota > Metazoa > Chordata > Actinopteri > Blenniiformes > Blenniidae > Blennius > Blennius ocellaris. The sequence goes on from NC_137653.1 coordinate 14,385,323, forward strand.
ATGTTTCTTGCCCTCGGATTTTTCCCCAACCGGAGACTGTATTAGTGAAAAGATGCCTTAATGACCTGAAGGTCTGTTCGGTTTGTAGAAAGATACATTTGCCAAAAGATAAATTAAACATTGAAAAAAAAAAATGAAAGAACTCTTAAATTCAACTCTGAAACATGGGGAGACAAAGCAGTGACGATAAAACTGGTGTTAGCCTGCAATAGAAAGGAACGGACTGACAATGGCTTCGTTCTAGAGATGATAAAATCACATTTTTGTCACATTCTTCATGTAAAACTAAGCTCAGAGTCAAAGGTTTTTAATCTGTTGTGTTGGGTTTAATGGTAATATTAATTTATATAATATTTGACTGTTAACAGGACAAGCAGTATGTATGTATGTCTGGATGGATCGATGGATTTTTGTGAAATTTGTCTTTCTCTAGGCTTTAGGATCAATATGAAAAAAGTCAGTACCATAACATAACTTTTCATACTTACTCATTTGTCTAAGACATGCGTTTTGATCATAGGTGTTTCATACAAATGAAATGAAATGCCTGTTAATGACAATACAATTAAACTATTTTTCTTTAAGTTGTCATTTTTTTCAAAAACTATATTGCAGTAGCTCTTGCAACTTTTACCAGTAGAAGGATTTTTACTTGAATACTCATTTCAGCACCCTTCACACCTCTGTTCTCATGAGAGGAAGGAGCAAAAGACAGAAGAGCTTACTGAGTTCACACCAAGCCACCAAACGTGTCTGCTGCAAGTCTCTGACAGTAACTGTTCCTGTGGTTGCAAGGAGTTAATACTAAAAATGTAAAGCTTGTCTGCAAGAGAAAGTATGAGGAAAAAAGGCGCAAGTTGTTGCTATCCGAGGGCAAGGAGAAACCACCCAACCTACATGGCTTTTATGCTTATAGTTTAGCAATGGAAATATAGCATCTATATCTAAGGGACTAATACATAGGTAATTGTAAACATGTGCAAGTATGGTTTGTTATAATTAGTAAACTCAGAAAGTCTTTTTGAGTTTGCATGTTGGCCATATAACTGAGTGGGTTAGGGTTAGGGTTAGTAAATCTTTCGAGTTAATATAAAGACTCTCAGAAGAACTATCCACTGCTCAAAACAGACACTTAAGTTGTACAAGCAAAGCATTTGGTGCTTGAACAAGTGAACCCAACACAGGACTGGCCAATGCTCCACATACAAAAGCATTAACCAAAAAAACCCCCCAAAAAACGGATGGCTGTCATTACACATGAACTAAAACAAAAACAACCTCTTATGCCAATAGTGACAACAAGAGTCATTTTCATTACTCAAGCTGAGTAGACTGCTACAGATAATGTACAGCATTGGGCCACTAAAAGTCTTTTTATTTGTTTCTGAGGACAGTGATTGATGATTTGCCAGGGATGTGAACAAACAGTCATTATAATCACACTTCAGCTTCAACATAATCCCAAATAGAGCTGCCACCATAGCAACATCAAGTTAGACTGCTCTGACATTTCCACAGCTCAGTGGTCTACACCTCTTGATATGACGTCTGTATACCACAGAAATAGAGCATTGTAACATCGCTGCCTCTGCTTTAGCTTTGCTGGCTAAAACCTGGTAGAAGCTGTTCATGTCTGCAGTCATCCTGTCTAAGTGCATAAAGCTATTCTAAAGAGCATTCTGCGTGCAATACAAAGTATGGCTGATGTCCCAGTGGACGGATAGAGGCTACAAGAGTGAAAGTGTGACTGCTCGGAGGGCTCTTGTGTTTACATTAGAAGGAAATGTTGAGCATACCTCAGCAGTGACAGTATGACCCAGTCGACAAGGCTCATCTGGCCTTGTGCCCTTATAACATCCACTTAGTAGGATTATCTCTGCACAACTGAGTTCCTCTCAAACAGCTGAATAGCCTCTCGATTGAGGAGGGACAGAGAAATATTTTCCCTCCAACAGACTCTGGTTGGACTCAAATGAAGTGGTTCCCAAAGGTTTTAGGGGGAAAAAAAGAAATCCTGATATGTTGGCCAAACTGTGTTTGCTTGAGCTAAAAGGAATAAAATCCAGATCCCTTTGGTGGTTTAACATTTCATGTTTGCAACAGCTAAATGCATTGTCGTGACCCCTGTTATGATTCAAAATCTGTTGTGCCAAAATACATGACTTAAGCTTAATTATTCCTCTTCAACGCGTGTTACGATAACTACCATGATAAGATAACAAGAAAAGTACAAAAACATGCCAAAGGAGAAATATGAAAATAAATATTGCCATTTTAAAATGGGGCACTCCAAAGAAACGCACTTACAGTAGCATTTATAGAGTCCTCGGTCCAAACCAAAACTATAAATTATGATACAATCTGAAACATCTTCTCATGGAAGCAATGCAATACATGCTGGAATATTATCACCTTACTATATACAGTGTAGAGAGCCACTTATTATTCAAGCTATAGTGCACATTAGTTCTTATCCGGTATTAAGATACTTCTGAAGTCTGTCATGTGACACGTTCGGTCGGTTTGTGCTACATTCAAACCTCAAGACAGGTTTGAATGAAGCAGCACCACAGTTTGTTCGAAATCATACTGCGGCCTTCTTAAGCCGACTCCGACTGCTTGGTTTTTGCTCGCCAGAGGTCACACTTCCACAAATTGACCCCACGGACCCAGCAATGGCACAGCTGACTAATGTGAACACCATTTCCTTCTGCACAGCTTTCTCTCACAGAAATTCTGTTATTCATTTATAGCCTCCAAGTTCAAGTTAACCCTAAAGATATCACAGGAAGCTCGTTTGTCAAACTGCTCCAGAAGTACAGCCATTACACATTTATTTTTACAGGCTCAGGAATAAATCTATACAATGACGTCAACTGACCTTTGAGGGTCAAAAGCAGTAAATATCCAGTAACTATAACGCATTAATTTGTTGACTGAGTTAGTATTTCATTATATTACGGGGAACTTGTGGCTTCACTCCGACCACCGCCAGGCATCCTTAACTATATTATCTGAACCTACCTTCCATTTTCACCTTTTGGCTCCAGATCTACATGATCGAAAAGCCTCTCATGGAGACATTAAGGCCTCTTCTGGTCAAGACCAGCTGCCATGGTGAAGGAGTTACCAGAGCATATGTGTGACACCTATACAGCTGCAACAGCAGGTCAAAAGCATTCTGCATATTGACAATAGCCTCCTGCAGAATGTTTGAATTTAGAAAAGGCCAATTGCAAAGGGCATGAGGAAGACTTTCCCTTTGCAATTAGTGTGATAAGGGAGGAGGACAGAGGATTAAATGAGACAAATTGATTTTGAAAGCTTCCCGTCCAAGTGAGGCTCCCTGGTTACAATCAAGTTTGCTTCCAAAAATAGTCATGTGGACAGTTGTAATGTAATTGTACAATGGGGTATGATAATGTACAAGTTAGAGTCCTCCCAGTGTAACTGACTGTAGATGTGCATATTCTGGTCAATTTTGCCAAATCACCACTGTAAAAGGAAACCGAACTATTCATGAAAGGGACCAATGCACACGTTAATGCTGGGTAAACCATAAAGAGAGACACACACAGAGACAGAGACAAAGACGAGACGGAAGGAGGGAGAGAGTCATCTTTCGTGGCAGAATCGATGGTGTGTAGTCTGTTTATCATCCTGACTGCAATTGTCGCCAGGGCCAGATAACATGTCCTGGGACAGCGGAGGCCCGCCGAAGAGCTTAACTGTACAAGTCACTGCTGAGATCAAAGCCCTCCACTCTGTAGCTGCAGTGCAATCTTCTTTACACTCTCGAGACAGCAGATATCTTCCCAAATGTAAAGTGGGAGCATGAGGACATGGAATGACTCTTATCCAACACAGTTCAAAGCCAGACTGAAAGCCAATGAAATGAACTGGCTTAATATGGCACATGCCCGACGACACCAACAGGCCACTTGGTAAGGTGCAGCAGCTCCAGCCTGAGTTCAGCCTCGACATACAGTAAAGAAAGCTTTACTTGAGATCATCAGGTTTGATCATGAACGTATGTTTACCATGACAGAACGATACAGTATTACTTTATTCATATTTTGTCTGCCACAGTGACACACAGGACTGTAAATTAGTAACAACTGTTATATATATATAATACATCTCTGACAGTCTAAATAAAAACTGAGCGGCAAAAAGCAGCAAAACCTCACTGTGACAAACTTGGAAAAGGAAAATGTTTCAAGGGGGAAAAAGGCGGAGTTGTTTGTTGGATAATCCTAACGATGATCACTTAATGATTCTTGTAATCACTGTCTCTCTCACTTGGCCATCTGTGAAATGGCAATCCAATCCAATATGTAAAGATTGCATGAGAATCTTTTCTTTTAAGATCTTAAAGCATTCAACAAAATGACTTCTGAACATTGCTCCTCAATTAGTTAAACAGAAGTGATCTACTCGACATCTAACCGCTTGTGTTGCTCTTTCTTGTTTCACCACTTAACAGCAGAAAAGGCAAAATTACATCGATGAACGAGACATGGGCCATCGAAACAGCCGCAGTCTTTGAACAATGTGGAGGCAGGCCTCTCCGCAGGGATTGAAACCTCCAGCCTGAGAACTGTGGGTCATGAGTTCTACTTCCTGCATGCGAGCTAAAAATAGCAGGTTCACGCAAAGAAACATCTCAAGACTTTTATTTAGAAAGCAGCTCCTCGAGCATGTTGTTTCTCAACAAACCAACATTAGAGGCGCATCCCCCCCCCCCCCCCCCCCCCCCCCCCCCCCACACCCTTTCTACCTCCACAGATGTGTATGAGCAAGCACACGCACCGCTCATAAAACAAACGATTTGATTGCATAAACATGCACATACACAAAATACACAGGCACATGCCATTAGCAGTGACAAAGGCAGGCCTGTTTGAAGTCCAGAGGGATGAGATATAATGGCTGCCACCAAAGGAACACAACAGAACACATTCAGCAGTGTGTGCCGCCGCGTGCTCGCTGGAAAACAGACAGCAGTCTGTGATTAAGAGGAGAGTTGACTCTTACCTCTGAATTTCTTCGGGGGGTTGTTGAGGTCTCCAGCGTCAGGCTGAACGACACAACGGTCATCCACCAAGCTGTAAACATTGACACATAATCACGCTGTTAATTTCATGGTACAATGCACACACCTGCCCACCGCAGACAGCTTTTCTATTGAGGAGTTGTGCTTTAAACAAGACGTCCTGCACCGTTCTGGATTATCCTCTCAGATTGTGAGCGTAATCTGAATTTCTTTGGGGGTTTTGGACTGTTAAAGCGAGCATGAGCTGGGGTTTTTGTTAGGCTTTGACATTTCTAAAGGAAAACGCAGATTATTCCCTACAAAATCCTACAAATCGTTTACTGTTAGTTGCATTCTTATTTGATGATTTCTGCATTGGTTTGCTGTCATAATTTCTTTCTTTTTTTTTTTAAGGCGATTTTTTTTTTTTTTTAAATACAATATGAAACAAGGAGGCCTTGGAGATGGCTGGTGTAATATCAGGAAACATTTAAATTATGAACTCTCAGAAGAAACATGTTTCAGCAGTCTTTAAAGTGTTCCAAAGCGACCAAGCATTGAATAGCAGACACGTGTGTGCTTAAGTAGAATTGTGTTCATTTTGTTGTTCTAAACATGTGTGCTTTAAGGTTTTGTAGGCAGTGCAGGAGTGTAGAATCACTGCAGTCTTTTAGTGATAATAAATTACTTGGCCTTTTTAAAAATATATCAGTGTAATGAAGATCAGACATTGCATTAATAAATATCTTATGGTCAAATTAAGGAATAGCATCCATTAGCACACTAATCAACATGAGCACTATAAATAAGTTAGTCTTTTTTGCAGATGTACCATTTCTTTCTTGCACACTCGAGCCCTGCATCTCCATAATCATAGTGGGTTTGAGGGTAAATTGGTGTGGGTGTGTGTTATACACTATAGTGGTCAAAAACAAAGTATTTCCAACAACAAAAATCCTCTGGGTATACAAATCTCTACTGATGTTTCCTGTTTTCACCAAAACCTCGCATAAAGTTGTGGCCTGTTGTCCCTCCCCCTCGACAACAAGAAGGAAATATTCTAGATTATCTGACCACTGGGCAGACTGGAATTTCTGGTGACAAATTTAGCTTTTACTGGTTTAGAATAACACTTGTCTGGATTTCGGCCAAATCCCACATCCACTCTGGCCAACAGTGTCTGCAGTTGTCCAAATAGACCCATCTAGCCTTTCTACCTCAACAAACAGCATTGTGAAGTTGGAGAAAAGATTCAAGCTTGTTCTGAGGAAATTATACAAGTGTGAGGTCATGTGTACATGCGGAGGATGAACTTGCTTTCGAAGTGGTCAGTTAATAATGCAAGTTTGTTTTTACACCTCCGAGCCAACAGGACATCCCCCACATTGAAATGCACCATACAAAACAGCCCTTTAAAAACATCTATAAAACTTTTTATTTGCCCAGAAACGTCTTTGCCGAGCTACTAAATAGGAAGGAAATGTGCTTGATTGGTAAAGTTGTGCATTTTATCTCTTATCCATCATTCTGTAGAATCAAATGATCTGGAAAATGCTGTCAGTTTGATGTTTGTGTGTGGAGAAGATGGTTCTGGTTCCAAACTCTCATAACAATTTTGTAAATAAGCTTGTGTATCAGCGTATGTCTATCTGTGAAGCACTTGAACTCGAGAAAGGCCACAGAGTCCACACAGGGACTCAGGCTTTGCTGTGGTCAGTCCATTTTTCATGAGCTAGGTGGGGGGCACAGGACACCAAGCCGAACAGTACTCACAATATACCTGGCCTTCCGACGAACATCCCTTAAGTTGCACCACAATACATCACTGCAAACTCTCTTAAATTGTCTTGTTTACATTCAGAACAAAGAAGAAAAGTCTGATTCAGACAATATGAATCATCATTGCGTTTGTGATATTTTAGTCATATGTTAAGGGCCAGTGAATCATGCAGTCGGCCACTCGTCAATCCCAGCAGACAGAGCAATATAATAGATCTGCTTCTCAAAAGTGAGCACCACATATGTTAGATATGTGAAGCTGAACTGCGGGAGGAATATATTGCTGTGGCTGAGTGGGCGAATGAGTGGCATGCAAATTGGGTTGAACCATTACCATGAGAACCACCTCAACGGTTTTTTTTTCTTTTTTCTACCCCACACACCTACTCTCTGTGACACTCTCAGAAACACAAGCTTTATCAGTACCGGGGCATTTGGCGCCCCGACATTTCCTTTTCTCTGAGCGGTGGGGGTCAGTCATAGCTGCTTCAAAGGCCTTCCAACGTTTTCATATCTTTGTCTATTCAGATAAACTAGAATTACAGCGATTGAACTCACTTAAGCTACTTGACCTTTTTCTGTCACCGACAACAAGCGTATGCCTTTGTTACATGGAAGTGGTTCGCTGGTGCGACTCAGTGTCATTTCAAGTCTTGTAAATATTGCAGCAGGAGTGGAGTGCGAGGTGAGATCTCACACATGATGTGCAGCCAGTGAGAGGACGTACCCGAGGGTGCTGATGAAACCATTGGTCGATCCTTCCGCATACAGGGAGCAGATGTCCCCAATGTGCAAGAAGCTGGACATCTTATCTGACATTTTTGACACAAGCCGTGGAACACCTTGAGAGGAGAGAAAAAGGAGGATTACTGGTACACCTAATGTCCTTTTACAGACAATTCAGGATGATACAATTTTGAAATGTGATAATCTGCAATGAAAACGCGGGAATAATTATTTAACCACTTGCATTTCATCCGTGAGGTTTATAAGCGATGCAGACATTCACCCTTCTTCCAAATCATTCTACCCAACTTTAAGGTTGCATAAAGCCAAGCTGGGGGGCTGGAGCTGATCCCAGCTGACATTGAGCAAAGGCAGGGTACATCCTGGACTGATTAACAGTCCATAATAGAGCACACACAGAGAGACAATCACGCACATTCACATGTACAAGCAATTTAGAAAAATTATATATATTTATTTCAAATGCATTTTTTTTTGGGGGGGGGGGGATGCTAACCTGCACACATCACTGGGCATGTCCCCAGAAATACTGATACTGTTCCTTGAGCTTTTTGTGGCCATTCTTGGGAACATCCAGCATCAATATTCGTATTGAAAATAGGTGAACATCACTCACAAATGACATAAAACCAACACAAATGCAGCTAAAGCCTTTAGTAAAACAGATGCATATTTCAAGGGAAATTTAAAGAAATACAACGGATACAAGGTGTATTCCAGCTCCAGCGTTCATTTGTTGATATTAAAATAAGCTTATGCGGTGCCCACAGTCAGAGCTGCACAGCTCACAGTACAGTACTGAGTACAGTACAAAATGTGGGAGAAAAAATTTCCCTGAGAGGAGGAGACTGAACTGATGCTACTGTCTGGCTGCAGGGGTTTTGCATAAGGGACAGGGAAAAGAAAATGTGGTTAGATGTTACTGTAGATTGTTGGTGTTCGTGGCTGAGAGGTGGCGCTTGCAGCATTTTTCATGCACCTGCAACAGGTCATCGCCACTGAAGCAGAAATAAGAAGGTGGTCGATAAAGCACAATAAAACAACCCCCCCAAAAAAAAAAAAAAACAAACAAACAAAAAAACGTTTACTGTGGCTTTGATTTAGGATATTTAAACCTTAATACCAGTGTCAATAATGGAGTGGTCAGCGATTATATTGCAGAAGTGAACATCGCCCCGAGATTGTTTGTTTATTCTCCGACGAACACTTGAAACTTGAGAAACACCGAGCTTCAGTTTTTTACAGCCGCCCGAGAACTACACTCCCTGTTTCTGGACTTTTCTGCGTAAACGAGAAACCCCCGCCGGGTTTTGTCCGGAGAGATGTGGGGCATTTTGTTTACCATTTAAGGAGAACCCAGTGTGTTTGTGCGCCGCGAAGAAGAAGAAGAAGAAGAAGACAGAAGAAAGAAGAAGAAGAAGAGGATGGCAAACTGCAACTTTACCTCTGCTGCGGGGAAACAATCAGATGTTCAGCTCTTTCTCTCGGCCAGAAGAAAGCATGACTCCCCTCTCCTCCTCCTCTCTCCTCCTCTCCACCACGCCGAGCCGTCAGCGGCTGTGAGGGTCCAGTTTTTTGTTTTTTTTTGACAGCTCCACAGCAAGCCTCGCTCGGCGGCGGTTTGCTCGCTTGAAGGCGGCTCTCGCTGGCCGGGCTGGCTCCCTGCCACCTCTTCTCCTCAAAACACCACCGAGCTGCGGAGAGCTGGGAAATAATGTCCGAGCTGCCCCAGCATCCCACTAAAACACCCCCCCCCCCCCCCCTCCCTCCACCAGTTCCGTGTCTAGAAGTATGTGGAGTACAAAAAAAAAGTCTGAAGACAACTGTGAAAAAAAGAAAAAAAAAAAGTACAACTGTATACGCCGTTAAATAAACGGTGTCAACATTTTTAAGTGAATTATTAATTTACGTCCAAACACCCCTAAAAGTAGTTTTGTGCAAGCCCATGTATGAATCTACAGTTATTAACATGAATATATATATCTATAGATATTTGTATTTGAACAAAAAGGAGTTAAAATGACGTCACTGCATCCAGCTGACTGACCACGTGACTTTGCGGAAGTGTGTGTCCCAGATGCATCAACAGACACTGGCCGCTGATCAGTGTGTTTACTGAACAAAATGGTGCGCTATTTGGCCCTTTTCGTCATCTTTGTGTGTTTGAACAAAGTGTGGGGCCTTCAGAGCTCTTGCGGGGCCGAACAGGAGCCCGTCGCCCCAGAGGGAGCAGCAGGCTGCGGCTGTGACAGGCTGCAGAGAGCCGCCGCTGCCGGCTCAGCCCGGGAGCCGGCGGAAGAGGGCACAGAGCCCGCAGAGCCAGCTGTCAAATACTCCCAAGACTCCAACGGAGCTGTGCTGCAAGGGGATGCCAACAAACTACTGAGTCCGGTATGTTCTGATGGCATTTTTGGAATTTATTTGGTCAGTCTTCAGAAAACAAATCCGAACAAACAAAAATTTTATTAAAAGCCCACTAATGCTGATCTCTCGGACTACATGCTTATGTTTTGACATTGCTCTATCCAAATCAATGTGTTCCCATTAAGATGTGCCGATAACTTCAGTGTAAACTTGCCCCTTAACTCTCTTTGTTAAGGATACCAACATCTCTTCACAAACAAATGCCTTTGAGATGACACAACGTTTTGTCTCAGTCAGTTTTGTTTTTCAAGGTTGCACTCATTCACATGAAACTAGAGGAATAAAGGGAACTTTGAAACAAAGGGCTACTTGTTCAAAATTTCCTGAATAAGTTAGAGCTGAGGAATACTCACATTACTTCACATCACTTTTGCATACTGCAACCTTCATGTTTTCCTTAGGGGTGTTTTTTAAAACTGTGTGATCTGATTCTCATCATGCCTCTCCTATAATTTATTGCAAAATTAAAGACATAAAGCCATACAAATTTGAAATCCAATGGATAGATGAGCCTCGTTTTGTGTAAATGTTCAGAAAAAAAATATTTGGCCATGAAGCATTTATTAATGAAGATCATCATAATAACTGATTAAAAAAACAAACAAAAAAACAAATGGCGAGGATAACTAATTACTCTAATGTTGATTCTGTTGATAATTCATCTCGGTATAAATGGAGAAAAATATGTCAAGAGTGACTTTATGTTGATTAAGCATCCACTGTGTCATTTTGATCTCTCAGCATTTTAATAATGATGCTCAAAACAATTTGTGTTAACTTCATTTATCTCCTCCATGCTACACTTTGTTGTCCATGGAAATAATGTACAGTTTTTCCACAGATCATTAGGCCATTCTCATGAATAATGAACAGATTAAGTCCCTTTCAGACAAATGTTGTTGATTACTCCATCCTGCTTTATTCTGATCAAAGTTCAAATGTCCAAGCTGCATTTCCACAGTTGCCGCAGTTGTTGTGTTATTTATAGACGACTTTCTCTTGATTCTGTGCTTGATACAGCAGTGTATCCCTCAACAAGCTTCTCTAATCAGATTGGGATTTCTGGTGATGGTAAGAGGCAGTTAAGGTCACTGCCAGGGTTTACCTATCCAGCCCTGTGCTGAAAAACCTCAGACTGCATTAGATAACAGACTCGGTTAATTGAAGGCATCAGCAATAAGCATGCATGTCAATAATAACGTGGCCAAACAACATTGACATTACAACTGTTAAAGTTGGACGTTCCACAATGATTATAATAAACATACAAATGTAAGGAGCCGGCAATGACTCTAATAATCATCTGATTTCAAACTGATTTGATCTTAAATGTATCGGGCCACAGTCAGATGGCATGAAACATTATAGCTTATCTAAAGATGAATTATTTTTAACCGCATTCTTCTACAGTGTAATTGCAGTGGTATGAAAAGAGCTGATTTTGATCAGCGATTTGCAATGTTTTTCACTAAAATCTCCAGATTCAATAAAAACATAGGTTCCTCTGGTGGACTTAATGTAAGGATCAGAGTGTATCATTTTGGTCACTGTTTGTAGATTTAACATTTGGCTGCAATGAAAACCTCTAAATGTCTCTTGTACCCATCAAGATGCTTTTTTTTTTTTTTTTTTTTACTTTGTCTGCTGTTTCTGACACTTTCACAATGTCTTCTGAGTTTGCAGAAGTGAGTTTCAGAGGTTTTTGGATTGATTTAGAGTTTTTTCTTGGTCATTTTAAAACGACCCATCATTCTTTTATAATTAACCCTTTGTCGTAACAATCAGTGCTGACACGCTGTGCTGGCTCATTCTTAAGATTTGATGGACTATTTGTGAGATATGGAGTGAAAATGAGGATTGTTTGCATACTGCAGATGGTACAGCTTCCTGGAGGAGAGTTCCTGATGGGGACAAATGACCCAGGAATCCCTGCAGATGGAGAAGGTCCTCAGAGGCTGGTGCATGTGGACTCTTTCTCCATGGACATACAGGAAGTCACCAACCAACAGTTCCAGAGCTTCACCACCGCTACTGGATACATTACCGAGGTATCCGATCATTACGGTAGCTCAAGATTAAATCACACTGTTATTCTCATATGCTCATAATGTTCCCCCCCCTTTTTTTTTTCTTATTTCAGGCAGAAAAATTTGGAGACTCGTTTGTATTTGAGGGCGTTTTAAGTGAGCAAGTCAAAAATGAAATAACTCAAGCGGTAAGTGTATTTACTCAGTCAATTATTCACTTTGGAAATCTGTGCACACATCAGCAGTTTTTCCTCTATTAGTCTTTCACATATGACACAACATGCTTATACATTTAAGCATTGCAAAAAATGACTTAGAAACACTAACTTTGAGGTTGCCAAGGAAATCTGAAGTTTTAAAAGCCGGAAAGATTGTTTTCTGCTTTTGGACTGACTTTATAAGTATGTCACACATATTAGCAATTGGAAGAAAAAAAGAGGGCCTATACATTTTATTTTAATTTGCTTTTTTGTTTGTTTTGTTTCTGGCAAACATTGAAACCTTCCATAATGTTTGTGTTCTTGTAATTTGTGCCACAAATTGAGAACCCCTGAAAGCCCCATGTGTAAAAACTAAGATGACTATGTTGTCTTCAAAACATGTTGACAACAATTGTTTGGAGAAAAGGGCCCAAAGCAGGTCTTCTAAAGATTATAGTGAGACTGTGGGAACTTGGCCGCTTCGTCTCAGCTGTCGTGTGCAGCCTGATCACGTGACTGCGGAGCTGTGTAGCTTTGAGTGCAGCAGGGCTGGAAACCATTAATACTACAACACTCCTGTAAAGAGTATCTTGTGGGAACTCCGAAGGTGTGTTAAATAAAACATGACGTGAGAAAAGCCGCATCAGTCATTAAAAGCTCGGTCTATTACTTTGTTTTAGGTGGCTGCTGCCCCCTGGTGGCTTCCAGTCAAAGGGGCGAATTGGAAGCATCCTGAGGGTCCAGCTTCCAACATCACAGACAGGTAGACTTGTCCGACTGTACGGGGTGTATAATATAGTCATAGTACTATGGTTGTTTGGGAAAGACCCTGTGTGTGTCGAAGTGTCAAGGAAACATTTCCTCTTCTTCTAGATGAAAGAAAAGGTCACTAATCTACTTCACTTCTTTTTTTGATAGGATGGATCATCCTGTTCTACACATATCCTGGGCAGATGCTGTTGCCTACTGCTCCTGGGCCGACAAGAGGCTTCCTACAGAGGCAGAGTGGGAGTATGCCTGCAGGGGGGGCCTCAAAGACAGGTGAGCTTTTTCCTAATGAAGAGATCCTGACACATGCCAATATGTGCAGGTATTCATAATCATCTGGATATAAAGTACATGTCTGTTTACCTTCAAGATGTGTTGCTTCTTCATGTAGACTTTACCCCTGGGGAAACAAGTTAAACCCTAAAGGACAGCACTATGCCAACCTCTGGCAGGGGGATTTTCCCACGGACAACTCTGCAGAAGATGGATTCATCAAGTCTTCGCCGGTATGGCGGACAGGAAAACAAGAAGAGATGCCATCATACTTATGAGTCTGTTAAAGGATGACTTGCTTTATTGAGGCAACGCTACTAAAGTCCCCAGTAAATCAAAACTGTAGGAGATAGAAGCTCATTTTAGATTTTGATTAAATCTCACCGGGGGTTCACAGCTTCTTCGATAGGATTTTAATTTAATCTCTTTCCCTAAAGAGTGGCTTTAAAATGCAATCTTTAGTACCAATCAATTAGGGGTTTAGAGTCGACCATAAATGTATTTACCTACTCTTTGAGGTCAGGGGAAATATGTTTGCATCTTTCTGACCTTGTTAGCTAAATATATATGCTATACGCAGAGGTAAATTTCATTTACCTTTGTGTCACAAAGCCGTCCTTTTTACTAACAGTTTCTGATTTGTACTTGTATTTTGCTATAAACTTACATTCTGTTTGTTTACATTTGCATGTTAAAGGTAGAGTCAATCCCATTTTATGAGTGTGCAGAAAAACTAGAAAAAAAACCCAATGAACAGCAAGATTGGTTCTCATGAATTGCAAACAGCATGCCGTTTAAGCAGTATTAAGCCTTGGACATTGGCCATGTTTAAAAAAAATAATAAGAGATGATTCAATTCAAATCAATTTTATTTATATAGGACCAAATAGAACACAGTCATTTATTGGTGCTTTTTACAGAGAAACCCAACACGAAGGCATGAATGTGATGTCATCCTTCCCGTACCCTGCAGGTGAAGTCCTTTCCTGCCAATAGTTTCGGCCTGTACGACATGGTGGGAAATGCATGGGAATGGACCTCAGACTGGTGGACTGTGCATCACACTGCAGAGCAGAAATACAACCCAGTAGGCACACATAACTGTACAGTGACGCTTTTCCCCTTATCGTATCTATCTTCTTAATACAGTCACTTCCTCCTTTCAGACCGGTCCTCCTTCTGGCGAAGACAAAGTGAAGAAAGGAGGATCATACATGTGCCACAAGGTAAACGCAGTTGCAACTCCTTCAATGGTATAATTTAGGTTTGGATGAATATGAACGTGCATTTTAATGTTTGGATCGTAAAACATGCAGTTTGAAATCTCGTGAAGACCAAATGACTTCAGATTTTATGGTAACCTCACAATTTGTTGGATTTCCAATATAGCGATGTTTTGCCATTTGAGTTGATCAATAAGTAGAAACATCCTGATAAGTGAGGCGGTCCTGGTGCTTTTTAGCACATATATCAACGCTAAAAACAAATCTGGCATCAGTGTTTCTGTTGAGATGGCGGCAGCTTTCTCTTTATAATGAACTGAAAATACTCCCTCTCCCATTTCATCTTTTGTCCATGTTCGTGCTGAGGTCTGAGTTGTTAGTGGTTGCCTCGTCACTTGTTCTCTGCCTCCACTGAGGTCCACCCACTGGTGACCATTTCTGCTCGCTTGCACCAGCTTTTGTTTCCATGGGAATTACCCAAGTCAAAGCCAAATGTGCTTTTCTTGTATGCAGACGTCTGTTTATTTCATCAGTTAAACATGCAAGGATCCAGGGGACAATCATCACTTCCTGACAAAACGCCTTCGGCACAAACATAACCACAATTTTCACTTTAATAAATATGCTGCAGGTTTTATTGATGGGGAAAAAATTAATCTAAAATGACAGAAATTTTCCTTCTCTTTCTCTCCGCCTCCAGTCTTACTGTTACAGATACCGGTGTGCAGCTCGAAGTCAAAACACTCCGGACAGCTCAGCCTCCAATCTTGGTTTTCGCTGCGTTTCTCAGGACGAACGATGACCTGACTTGACCTGCACATCTTGAATAAACTCTCTTAATCACATTGATTTCCAAACCCATGAGATGGAATCAACATGGAAAAGGATTTTGCAATTGAAATGTTGAGTTCCTTGACCTCCAATTGTTGCCATGCATATGACGGAGAATGAATTGAGAAGTCCTGTTTTGTTTCTTTGAATAATGGCGGAGCTTTTAACGTTTGGATTACCAAGACATTTTCTGGTGAAATGGACAGAAACATTTGTTGTCTCAGTTTCGTATGAGAAGTGGTTTTTTTTGCACAAGTGGAGAAATGCCTCACTGACAGAGTGGGGGGGGGGGGGGGGGGGCAGTGGTGTAGTGGTTGGCATACAATATGATAAACATGGTGTGTGTGTGTGTGTGTGTGTGTGTGTGTGTGTGTGTGTGTGTGTGTGTGTGTGTGTGTGTGTGTGTGTGTGTGTGTGTGTGTGTGTGTGTGTGTGTGTGTGTGTGTGTGTGTGTGTGTGTGTGTGTAACTGGTCAGTGCCTTTTATGGAATAAGATGTCTTTATTTGTACTATTTTTCATAAAGAAACATTTGTATTTTGAAATAGTATTAAATGAAATCAAACCAGATCATGTTTTTGGTTTTAATTTGTTTTTTTAAGAGACGGATTGCATGTTGTATGTAACATGTAGCATCCGCCAGGGGGCAGCATAGTTTGCAGTTATTCAGACTCAAAAAACTAATGACGTTTCTCACCAAAAGGTGAGATTACTGGTCAATTATGGACAACAAAACATGAGGATGTAGGAAAAATAAAGCTCAAATATATGCAAAAGAACCAAAACTTTATTTATTTTACTTCAACAATACATACTGCAGGTGAAAATAATCTAAGCAATAAGCAAAAAGGTCTCGCCAAACCATTAATTAAAAGAGTTGGAATGACCCAAATTTTCTAGTGCAACTTAATATAAAAAAAAATATATATATATAAAGTTTAAAAAAAATTTTTTTTTCTAGCATTAGACATCACATTTATCAGCAAACTAAAATCCTATTCTCTTGCAGTATAAATGAGAGTTCAAAGGTATAGTTGATACAACATTACTGCACATTTGCTAACATTCAGTAGACAGTTTTACAAGTCTAAACCCCGCTGTCAGCTTATAATTGGAATTCATACAAACTCCGTTATCTATCAGTGCACAACAGATAAACTGTTTTACAAAACTGAGAAATAAACACTGCTTTTTACTAATGCTGCATGTAGACCATTAGGCCATATTGCTTTCAAATTAACCCAAAGAAAGTGAGTAAAAAAAAAAATGCACCACAGAAAGAGAGCAAAGCAACTAAGACAACCTGGAAGCTAAATACAGCTGCCATTTCAGAGTCCAGTACAATAAAGAGATAAAAAGAATCCAAGGCGATACGCTATACTAATAAAAATCCTGCACTTGATCACTCTGCCTCTTATTAGCAAAGCTGAGAATACAAAAAAACATTTGCAACGTTATTTGACTTTTGCACAAAAATTGCAAAAGTGTGTCCTTTTGTGCTACTGAAGAGGCAGTCGGGCCTCCGTAGTTAACCCTCACCACATGTAATAACTACGTGTGGTGTCCACTGGAGAGGGTTTCCCCTCCACACTGCCATCTTTGTCCTTCTCTCCCTCTGCCTCCCACAGGTTAATAAGTGGTGGGTACAGCTCATTAAGTGGGATGGATGAGGTCTTCAGCATGTATTTCTTCAAGGAGTGGTGGTAGTTCTTTCTCTTCCATCTGCGGGCCATGTAGACGCCTACAGTAGCCAGACTTAGGAAGGCCAGCATGGTGGACATTATAGCCAGCACAGCTGCACTTGGGTGCTGGTCTGACAGGTCCAGGGCAAAGGTTGCACTACGTGTTGTCACGTTAACACAAGACTTGTGCATCTGCAGGTGAACATTGGAGACTGTGAGGCATACCTCGTACTCGGTGGCAGGTTGAAGGTGTGTGAGGTTGTACTCGTGGATGTCCACAGGGACACGGGCTGTGTAGGTGATGTGCGGGTTGTCGATTTTCATGGTGGCTGAAGCCCACTTCAGGTTAGAGGACAAGACGTTGGAGTTGACTTTCCAGGAGACCAGGATGGAGTGAGACTCTGTCTGCTTGACATAGATTTTCATCACCTGAGCACTGTCCAGCAAGGTGCCATTTATACGAATGGTGGCGACTCGTGTGTCAGCACCTTCTGTGTTTTGGGCCACACATGTGTAATGACCGGAGTCTTCCACCTGCACATGTGACAGCCGTAGAGTCCCGTCACTGCTTAAGTGGTACCGCTCTGACGCAGTGTCGATGGTGATTTTGGTTCCCAGCGGAGTGACCCAATAGATTTCGGGCTCCGGCTCGGCCATTGCTCTACAATCCAGGCTCACACTCATGCCCAGCTCCAGGTTCAGGTGGCTGGGGAAGGTGTCATGAGATATGAGGGGGAGACACTGCTCCGAGGACTCGAGTAACTTTAACCCCCTGACGCGCTGGCCTCTCAGTTCTGGCGGGGTGGTGCAGAGCATGGCCAGGGGCTCCATGAATCGCACTGTGGTTCTGTTGGAGCTCATCCACTGGAGGACACAATCGCAACGCAGTGGGTTGCTGTGAAGGCTGATCTCGCGCAAATTAGGCAACACTTCCACTGTGTGCTGGTAAAGGGCAGTCAGAGCGTTATTGTTCAGCATCAGGCTCTCAAGCGAAGGCATGTCTCTAAATGCCAACCTGTGGATGTAAGACAATTTAGGGTTGTTGGTGGCCTCCAGTTTTGTCAGTTCAGGAAGGTTGTCCAGAGCATAGCGATCAATAGCAGCTAACTCCATCATATTGTTAATTCCCAATTCCTTCAGACGCAGCATATTTCTGAAGTCTCCTTCTTGAATTTTCTGAACTGGATTTTTGTTTAAATCCAAGAATTTCAGATTAGGGACATTCTGAAGGGCACGCTGAGGGATCCTGGCCAATTTGTTGTCATAGAAAGAAATGCTCTCCAAATTATCTAGACCTACAAATGCATTTCCTGGAACATCAGTGAGATCCATGCCAGCGAGAACAAGGCTCCTCAGCCTTCCCAGGGGCCTGAAGTTCATGTCAAGAAGGCCAATCACTGGGTTCTCGCCGATCATCAGGATCTCAAGGTTAGGTGTTTCTTCAAACCAGCGGCTGTCTATCACATGAAGCTTATTTGAGTTAAGGTGTAGGCGCAGCAGGCTGTGCAGCCCTGCAAATGCTCGAGGGGAGATGGAGCTTATCTGGTTGTGATTGATGTAGAGCTCCTGGAGGTTGGAGAGGTTTCCCAGACAGTGGTCGGGCAGCTCGGTGATCTGGTTCTCCTCAAGATGCAGGGTGGTCAGGTGATTCATGCTCCTCAGGCCAACTGCTTCTACTGTGCTGAAATTATTCTGGGATAGATCCAGCTCGGTCAGATTGAAGAGTGCCTCCAGCTCTCCACTGGTACGAGAAATTGTGTTGCTTTGGAGCAGTAACACCTGGGTGTCCACCGACAGGTTGCTCGGAATATGTGTCAGCCTCAAGTCATTGCAGTCCACTGTCGTTGCCTCCTTGTAGGTTGATTGGGGGGTGAACCAAGGGCGGATCTCGCAGACACACAAGCGAGGACATTGTTTGCAATGGACTGGCAAGGACGAGCACAGAAGCAGTCCCATGCCCAGCCAAATCAGAGGAGGCCAAGGCCGAAAGCTGAGAGCCATGTTGTCTGCTCTCTCTGCTCACAAAAGGCTTAGATGAGTGGGCAGTGTCTGGGAGAAGGCGAGGAGAAAATGGTTCATGAGTATTAGCCTTTTTGCTGTGTGCCGTTTAGCCAAAAGGGAAGTATTTGCAAACGGCAGACAAAACAGGCATCTGGTCCAAACTTTGCAAGCGCACCTCCTCTCCACACCTCCAGTTTAAACCCTGAAGAGAAACAGAAAAAAACAAGGTTAAAATGTGGAAATGTCTTTATTATTAACTCGCTGAATAATAGAAACATTGCACATTTAGAGAAAAAGTCTGACAGCTCAACAGAAGCAAGTGAGAAACTATACTTGATTTAGAAAAACAGGTGAAAGTGAAATCATTTCCACAATGTCACGTCAAAGATATTTTCGGGACTCTGGGACGTGTCGCACAGGGTAGAGCACATCTGTCAAATTCATCTGGTGCGCCTTCTATCATGCAGACATTTATTCCTGACTTCTAATGAGCTCTTGCACAGCCAGAAACGGTTTGATAGGCATAGGTTTTGAGGAATACACTTTTACATCGAAGTAGACACTGAGACTAATCATGCTGGGAAATGACTTTGCTGGGTAAAAAAAAAAAAAAAAAAATTCTTGTAAAGATTTATTACCACCGCAAAGAACTCCAGACTCTTAACATTATAGTTAAAATCAGCACACTTACTAAGGGTTTCCATTTACCAGACTAACCGAACTAACAGAAAAAAGAAGGTGCACTGATGCTCTATGATGGAGTTGAGGTTCGCGCAGCCTTGCTGATGCGTCTGTCTCATTGGAGGTTATTTATTTCTTTATTTCTTTATTTGGGGGTGGGTGGGTAGATTATCTGCATACCAGCTTAGTATCAGTTGTCCTCTTGAACCAGTGTTTGGGATGAGGCACAGTCAGCAGCTCTGGCTGTGAGCCCGTTACACAACGGGCTTAATGCAGATGCAATATGTGCTCTTCACTGTTAACCACCCACTACTTTTGATACGGACCCACGGTAGGCAGACACATGGAATCAAATCAATCCATTCATTTCTCAGGGAGTTGTAGCTGTTTTGTGCCACTGTGGACGTGCATGCGAGTGTGCGTGCTTCAGTCATTGTGACTCGCAGAAAGAGAAAGTCGGGTGAGTTTTGTTTTGCCTCAAAAACTGACGAGTTCCTCTGACATTAACACAAAATAAATACAGATTTAGTCGTCTCATTTTCTTTCATGCGCTGTCATGCACGGCAATGTGTTGACACCCTCTCAATGTTTTTCCTTCACATTTGCAAGTGCAATGATACAAAGGCAGCCCAACCAAAACACAGCATGTTTACACAAATGTAAGGAATGTGAGAAAAGAGTGGTTATATGGCAAAAGTAGGATTTTTTTTTTTTTTAAGTGCCTCAATAAAAAAAAATACAAGTTCAACATTGAGGTATCAAACATTCCTAATATTTACAACCCTCTGAGTAACAATACATGTGCCAGGTATCAGGTGGCTGGTCTCTGCACTGACCCAGTCACAGAGGAAATGATCATGCAGACTTCCTAAGTGTAACTAAAGCGTGACAGCAGGGAGCTGCTCCTTCTCTTGGCTCTATTAGTTCCTGGTTGGAGAAAACGTTGCATGTCCATCTGCCGCTAATCACGCGCCATGCAGTTACTCACATAATCCATTCTTATGTTGGACAATTTAATTGGGAGCCAAAAATATACTCTGTCATGCTATCAGAGGTTTACTTGGGAATGTGTGTGTGTGTGTGTGTGTGTGTGTGTGTTTGCCTCCTCATCTCATGTGTTGGTGAATATTAAACTGGAGGAGACAGGCAGAGTAATTGTTGCTTTCATGCTGAGGTCATAAAACTCCAACACCTGGCGCCAGGTTTCTGGCAGCACTATGGAGGACTCCATCCCAAGTGTCCCACTGTGTGTACGTGATGACCTTTTTGACTCAATGAGACTTTGCTGAGCAAATATGAACTTCTTTTTACTAACGGCGGCTTGACAATCAACCGACACAAATTAGTACTTGCATATTCAAAAAGTATATCGAGGAAAATGCGTGACAAAAAAGGTTTTTCACGACATAAAGCTTTTTGGTCCTATCAGACCACAGGCTTACTTCACTGTATCTGAAGGGAAAGGGTTGATTTAGCTTATACCTTAACAACTGAATTATATATATATATATATATATATATATATATATATATATATATATATATTGTGTTTGGCCTTAAAATGTAATCTCGACAAACCTTATGTACAGTGTGTTCTCTACACAGTCTGTATTTCTTAGATTAAAATTGTTATAGTGCCTTTCATATTTTCTTCAGAACATTTTAGTCTGACTTTGACAATAAAATATAGAAATTAGCAAAACAAACTCTGAAAGCTCACCACACTGTGTGCAAGATAGGTCTCATTTTGCTAGAGTTAGACCTTTAAGAATTGTTGTTCTCAGTGATACGATTAAGTCCCCTGGTTCCAAATAGCACTGTACTGGTGGTGTACATGCAGGCAGACCCTGAAAACCTTCTGTTAATCTCATTGCTAAGTCAGTGGAAAAGCAAACACATTGTAGGACACATAATAAAAAATACATGATTACAAGAATACTGACTTGGCAACCCTCTTCTCTCTCACTAAATATGCATTGGGCCACATCCCATCACCCCCTTATTTGACATAGTGATTTTGACATGCATGTATATGCAGACAGGGAGGAGGCAGAAAAATCCTTCAACAGCTTGGTATTATCCAGCTGACTGTCTGAGCCGAAGCCTCCAGCAGGAGGATTTACACTCTTTGCTCAGCCAATCCTGCTGAGGTTTTATCTCAGTACACATTGTGCATATATAACACTCTCACATCCATCTTCAGCTACCATATATATTTACAGTAACTCATGCAAGCATGTGGCTCATATAAACCTTCAGAAGATCAATGACCCTTGGGATCAACGCAAGACAACAAAATGTTATTGCGCAGCATAATGAGGTTGGCCTGCTTCATGCTAAGGCCCCACAAATGCATTTAGAAGACAGGTTCACTGGACAATGCAAGGAGCAAGATAATCAGAGCCATTGGATTGAGATAAACCTGCAGTCTGATTGTGGATCATTTATATTTGAATATGTACATTGCATATCTTCTTTGGTGCTGTGAACAGTCGTTGACAGAGCGTTTTATTGGAGTAATTTGACTTCTTCATTGCCTAAGTGCTTAGATGTAATGTTGCTAATATTAAATTTCACTGTGTGCCATTAGAACAGCATTGGGTGGGGGTTCGTCATGTGACAGCACACTGCTTTGTTTTTCCATAGGAGGCAATGCTTTCACCCGGCTGTTTCAGTGGCCCTTTTCACTGGGTGCAAAATGTAAGCACTGTTTCTGAATCAGCAGCCACACAGGCCCACAGACATGCCATCACCATAGCGACGGCTATGCCACCAGCATTTGTGTTCATAACCAAATGAGAAGACATGAGAAGACAGCTATTGGTGCCATGGGGTACTAATGCCAGTGAGAAGTGAAGGGAACCACAACATAAAAGCACATGGCAAAACAACAGCGCACATGTTCATGAAAATATTACACTCACAGCATGACTTATAAACACAACCCTGTCTTGCATGTACAAGCAAACATGCATGTTTTCTTATCAATGTACACCTTTTTTCCAATGACATCTTCACAGATTTCTTTTTTTCCGTCTTTATTCCTCAAGACGAATGGTTGCAATCCTATCTCAGCTATCACTGATATATTGAAACGCTAAGTAGTGTTGCCTGATGTTTTCTCCATGGCCTCACTGTGCTGGCCTGCCTGAGAGACATCCTCTTTCTGCTCCATTAGTATGCAAGCGTCTCACTTCACATCACAGAGGACTTTGGTGCAGCTGCTAATAGCAGAGGTGTAGCTGAGTAGGATAAGTGTGCATGTCCACTCAGTCAGAAAGCAGAGGGAGAAGATGGAGAGCTATGCATCAGTTGCAGTGCCGCAGGAGGAAACTGCTAAAATGAAAATGCAACAGGATTGAAGGCACGAAGACCATTGCAGGTCTGATAAAGTATGCTGCATAGTTTGTCAGAGTTTTTCCATAGACGTTTAGAGTCGAAGCATCATAAACTATCTCTATTTTTATTTACCAATTTCTGTTCTATTTACTTCATATCCATATGGTAGCTTTATTCCCCTGTGAACCTTAACCAGCACCACCACAATGCTAACATGTTGTTATTGTAGAATCAATAAGTCTACTGCCAAACTCTCCTATCTCTAGTGAACCCCTACTTGAAACCAATGTAACAGATGAAAGCGCATAGCACACGGTTTTGATTAATCTAAAAGTTATGGAAATTAAAAAGGGCAGTTTAAAAAAGCAGATTATAATAAATGTCCTCCTTCGTGATTTTTCTTCTCATTTTTGCTCATCTTGACAGTGCCTTAAGCTCAGATGATGTTCTTTATCGTATACATTTACAACAAACCATATCAGTATGCAATCAAAAGTGTGATTTTTCTCTTCACAATTATAAAGAAAAAACAAAGACAAAACTGCTGACTCAGTCATAATATTGATGGGCCTTTCAGATGCCTATCATGTTTCTATGTTCCCCTTCAGATCACATTTTCAATGGACGAAGGTCAAGCTGTTGCACCCTCCACTGCTATGGGAACCCTCGCTCCAGCACATGCTGCAGAGTTAGCACCATAGCACACAATGGCTCCACACCCAAACACACACACACAGACACACCAAGACATGTCTTTGTTTCAAAATTTTCTCACACTCCTCAGCTGAGGAGATACGTCACTGTGCATTGTGACTGCCAGGACTGGGGGAAGGTGCCAGAGGCTCACACACTCATATCATTGGTTCACTATAGGTGACATCTGGATCAACTATTTCCTTCTATTTACAAGACAAATGAAACAAGGCAAAGTTGTGGAGCTGCATTCAGGTGCAAGAGTATGAATGATGCCATCCTCAGTTTTTTCCCAATGTTAGTGAAAAAACAACTACAAAAACTCTGGGGTTTGCTGGGATATATTGACTTTAGTAATCTCTTTGTGTTCCAATGAGGATTTTAGTAACAAGTGCTCTGTAATGCAGCAACTGAAACAACAGAGCCACTTGACAAAGGTGACCCTCACAATGCAGATTGGCTGTCTCAAACTTCTGATTGTCTGTCTTTCTCCTCTTTGTCTTAATTCCAAACAAGTGCCAATTCCCTGACTTTTGGACATGCAAATGGGATTGATGAAGCAGATAGCCACAACTCAGCTGCTCCAGCTGATTTCTGCACTGGCCAGTGATACTGCAGTTTGTGTAAATATGACACTACATTGTTAGTTCAGCCTGCTGGTACAGTGAAATGCCCAGGCTGTTGGACACAATGCACCTGTACAATGTGAGGGTGATTTCGCGCATGTACAATATTTTCCCACATAAGACAGGTCAACAATATTTATTTTTCTAAGTCAACACTTACTCGAGAGCTAGATTAGTTTTTGCCATCAATTGTCTAGATTTAAAGGTCCACAATAATAATTTAGAGTGCAGAATATCTGCAAACCACAGCAGCCTTGCAAATTGCTACTAAAATGCATTGCATTTGTAAGATAAATCGTAATGCAGGTAAGAACATGCAAACATCGACGAATTTGGAATTTAGTCGGATCCATTTCCCTGTTTAAAATGATATTAGTTCAAGCTACAACAGCGTTTACGGTTAGAACACGAGGATCACTTATTGTTTCATCTTTGTTGATCGGTGCAGTTCGCTCAACATAAAATGATGACTTCATCCTCATCGTTACAAAACCGCCCTATCAAACAAGGTTAAAAAAAAAAAAAAAAGAGAGAAGAAAAAACAACAACAAACAAACAAAGATTTAAATATTCCCAATTCCGCACATGGACACATACACATGCACTCATTGCTCTCACCTATGAAGCGCTGGATCCTCGTGCAGACAGGCTGGACTTGCTGCAGGCTGCTCGTCTCTCCCAAACCCGCGCGCGCTATCCGCAGCTCCGGGATGATGCGCGACGGGGCTGCAAGTATACACGTTCAGGAATACAGACAGATCTGCACGACAGATCCGCTCCGTCCTGGCCCGGCTGGTGGTGGAAACACGCTGACACTTGAGAGGTGAAGAAGCAGCAGCAGCAGCAGCAGCAGCAGCTCCCGCAGACGAGCAGCTGCCACTGTGCAGGTCAGCTGCGCTCACAGCCACTGCGCTCTCTCAACACACAGCCTCAAACCATCTGTCCTCTGTCCTGTCACCAGGAGCAGGGGGACACTTCAACAAAGTTGGGGAGACATTGGCAGACTGGCACATCACAGATTAATGGGATCAGTTGTGTTGGTCTCGATACAGAATCACTCACACTGAAAGGAGGCACGGACTGTTAATACAGTGCAGACAGCAAACGAAGTGCAAGCGAATATATGAAATCACTTCATTGTGATGTAATGACGTGAGGCTCAAGGCTGTGCCTTAACTGAAACTCCCCAGTGGTTATGTTCAGATAAACTTCAGAAACGTTTTTTTATACACATGGTCAAATACAATTGGAAAATATTATCAATAATTATTACACTTAGTCCCCATGGCATTGAATCTGGAGTGATTAGATTTCAAGACTTTTGTCTTTTTTTCTGGGCAATGTTGTCTTACAAAACTGGATGCTTAGATAAAGTCGTACCTGATACAGTGTGTAGTGCCACCGAAATTGCTCAATCAATTACCTGACATCCACTGAATACACAACAACCTGAACTGTAACTCTATTTATGTTCCATTATTTTTAAGCATTATAAATTGAACTAAACACTCAACAACTCATTGTTTTGGTGTGTATTGCAATTACAGTCGATCCACTTCTGCATATATGCAACCATTTTTATTTTTGACATATGTACTTTATAAACATATAGCTGCTGCACAAGTTCTTGAAGGAAAAAAACTCATACAATGATAATAGATGATCAAGTGAAGGGATGACCTGTCCAGGGTTTACCCTGCCTTCAGTCATCTGGGATTGGCTCCAACGCCTGCAAAATTCCGTTGGACTAATCACTGCTGAACATGGATGGTGGGGACTGATGGACGAACAAATGAAGTACTCTGTGGTGAATGCTAAAGCAGGTTTATCGTGATCAAATCCCACAGACAATAAATGTGCCTTTTCCAGCCATATTCCATCAGATTATAATGACCTAATATAAAGCAGATCAATTGGAATGCTGCCTCCAGGTCTCCCATTCACTATAACACAGTCAGCTGCATTATACGACACTACAAAATCAATAGATGTATGTCTATTATGTCATTTTCCAGATGTTGGAGGACAAAAGAAAAAATACACCCTTAAAGGGGAATTGAACTTCTGCCTCTGTATTATCTCAAGGGAGGAGTTATTTTATGACTTTGTCATATAAATTTGTCTTGTTTGAAAGATAAAATAGCGAAGATGTACATGGACACAGTAAAGTACTAAGACATGGATGTAGATTGAGCCCTCGCTCGCTCGCTCTCTCTCTCTCTCTCTCTCTCTCTCTCTCTCTCTCTCTCTCTCTCTCTCTCTCTCTCTCTCTCTCTCTCTCTCTCTCTCTCTCTCTCTCTCTCTCTCTCTCTCTCTCAAAGCTTGCTTGTTATCCTTAGATGCTCCATCATCATAAAGGGAAGGTCCAAAGGACCAAACACAAGTTTGACAGGAGATTACAACCACATAACACCACCCTCACCCGAACCCCTGCACCTCACTTTCCCAAAATCTTAAATCATATTTTCATCAATAGAATTTATAACTTCCACAACAAAGTTTCTCTCACAATCCCATGAGGAATCTCAGTCCCAACAGTAAGCACAGATAGGACTCCACAACACGAGTACGAAAAATACACACGCATACGCCCACATGAACACACAGGGGAGTAAATGGTGAAAAAAGAAGCACCTCTTTTCTCTAAAGCCTGTCACTTGTTTGGATCCCTTCTTTCCTCTCCTCCCCCTCGTCCTCGTCCTCCTCCTCCTCCTCGCATCCTCGCCAAGGGGAGCAGTGAAAATGACAACGTTTCATCACTTTCTGTTTGAGCTGCTACTTTGGGAGCTGCCAAGGCGGCTCTTCATCCTTACTGTAGTGACAGAGGACGAATGTGATCATCTCTGCACAGTGACAGGAAAGTGTATCAGGCCGCTGTCATGTGCAGGTTTCATCAGTTTATGTTGGGATTTAGCAGATAATTAAATGATATGTACGTTTACATTTTCAACACCAGTTTTAGAGTTTTCTGTCCTCTTATCAGCTCGACTGGTACGATCTGGGAGGGTTTGATTGAGCTAATCTCCAATCTCCAGTTTATCTTTGTGAATTCTAGTTTCAACATTTAAAGTTTAACCATTTAGAAGATGAAACTCATGAGAATGAGCTACTTTGATAAAACAGCAAAAAAATAAATATAAAATTGAAACAGGTAGCATATCCTGTCTCACCCTGACATGAAATCCATAGAGGTGGATGCTATATACAAGGCATGTCATGTTGGCCTTTAGAGGAGGCAGAGTCAAAGAGGCCAAGTCACATGCTGTCTCTGAGACGAAAACGCCTAAAGAAAACCATCGGAGGTCACATTTCCTCCGAGACAAAAATGACTTCTGTTATGTGGCATTTTCAAAGTGAACGTTATAAGTGTTTAGACTGAGCCATTTCAATCGCAGAAAAGAACAGCTGCAACGAATAACTGAGAAAAAAAGCGAAATCATGTGTTGATATTTGAAAGAAAAGTTAATCACAAGTGCCTTTCTACAGTAAATGGACAGTTACTCCGACTGTTACTAAGCAAGTTCGAGAAAAGATGTTTGTTTTTATTCATTCATATGGACTACATTTTCCATAACTTATGTAATGTAAAACATCTACGATTTCTTTACAAAGATGTGTTCTGAAATATAATATTACAAGTTCACATTCAGAGAACTGTAAAACACTTCATTAGCAAGCCACTGCATTAACAGGTCTTTTCAACCTAAAAGCATTTCTGTTGATACAAGGATGTCTTAATATCTGCACATTGAAATGAGTTTCAGTTTTGCGACAGGTATTACACCTATTTTGGTGCATTTGGTACCTTCCCCCTCCAATGCCTTCCTTGTTTTAAAATAGGATTTCTTTGATCCTTCTGGCCTCTCTGTGTCATCCATTTCAGTTACTTCAACAGTGCCAAACACAAAATTTGAAATGTGTTCTTTATATGGTCTTACATTTGAATCAGTAAGATGAATACAGTTGTCTGAACTGAACTAAACTGAACTAAATCTGACCACCAGAGTCATCCTGTTTCTCTCAATTATCCACTAAACGTTGGAAATAAGGAAAAACTAAAGCAAACCCAGACTCAGGAATGGGCATTTTTCTCCTTGTAAAATGGTAAATGGTAAATGGTCTAGATTTATATAGCGCCTTCTAACCACACTGAGTGCAGTCCCAAAGCGCTTTACATATCAGCTCACTCACCCATTCACGCTCACATTCACACACCAATGGGACAGCAAACAAATAAATAAACAACAAACAAACAAATTAACATGTTGACGTCAGATAGCAAGCGAAGCCATATGCAAGCAATTTGCAAAAGCAACACAAATTAAAAACTTTCAGCTCCACAGCCAAATAATGCCTAACATTTGTGGCAATAAGGGAGACCCATACACGTACTGGAACTAACATAAAGAGGCTACATTAAAACTACAAACAGACAGGTAAACAAGTTAAAAGAGAGAACCCCAAAGGTAAGCATGGAACAGCTTTTATGCCGCCTTGAAGGTTCAGGCCAGCTGCAGTAGCTGATGATGCTTCCACATCAGCAATTTTCTCTCAAGTAGGCCAAGGCTGCCTTCAAGAGAGTGTGAGGGGTGCAATAAGACACAAGGTAATGAGACAAACAAGTATTTGACGTGTCCTGCACACTGTTAATCAAATTAACTTTTTTGGGAATAGTTATCCTGAGATTCTTAAATTGAAATCGAGATCAGATTGTTTACTGTTTAATCTGAAATGTGACATGTTATTCTGTTTTTGTGGTTTGCTGCATTTTTATTGTTTGAGTCCAAGTATTCAGAGATAATATGGAGGAAAAATAACTTTAAAAACATCAGCATTGTTATTGTATTCAATTGTGCTGGAAGTCAATTGGATCATGTCCCAGATCCTCTGCAATGTGTAAAAACAACACTGTGGGAAGTGCTCCTGTCGCTCAACCACCACCGGGAGCTCAAAGTTGATTCAGCAGTCACCGTGTGTGTGTGTGTGTGTGTGTGTGTGTGTGTGTGTGTGTGTGTGTGTGTGTGTGTGTGTGTGTGTGTGTGTGTGTGTGTGTGTGTGTGTGTGTGTGTGTGTGTGTGTGTGTGTGTGTGTGTGTGTGTGTTGCACCAGACAAATCATAATTTCCCACCATTAACCTGCAGTGCTTGTGGTGTGGTTGCCATGGAAACACCTCCCTCCTAGGGAAGGCGATGCAGCATATCCACCGGTTTATTAGATCTCTGATCACACAGCTCCCTCCACATGGCCATCTGGGAAGCAAGCCACGGAGCAGCATATGCCCCCCATTTTACCTTTTGTGAGACTTCACGACATTTTTTCCGTACTACACGCCACTCAAAAGAACACAAGGTGTTGGATTTTCTTGTCACTGCCTGTTTTTGGTGTCGTGGAGGTGCAGAATATAAAATGAGAAACACCGAGGGTTGAGATGAAGGTTGGGAGAAAGTGAAATCGTCACACGCACGCGTGACTAATTTGCAACTGCGCTTACTATCATTCTAACATTTGTCCTAGTTTCTTACAATTTCTCAGGAGTCTGTATGCAATACTATTGTTCCTTAAAAACAAATCGAAATGATCCATCCATTTCCCATACAAGTGACTGGAGTTGAAAATAAACTAGAACATTAGAACATTACCAACCTGCTTGTGGCATAATGTCAATCACGACCTTTTGCAAAGTAGAAAAAAACTACTGACAAACTGCAGTTGCTTTTTCGTGTACACTCTAAGCTCCGGGTGTTTTGGTTTACCTGCATGACATATCATTTTTTCCCCTGTATTTTATTTTGATATCTTTCACAGTTAACTTTACCTGGGAATTCCTCAATTAGATGTAGGCGAGTTACCAAAACACAAATACTGTACAATAGTGAGTCCCCCTTTTTTTTACACAACCTATCAACAATAAATACCATTTTAAGTGATGATTGCATGCAATGGCATGCCAGATGGTGTTACAGTCTGGAGGATATCTGCTATCAGAACTGCCTGCCAAACATCATGTTGTGTAATCAATTATCAAAAGTTTAATTTTCATAGCAAGTGTTCACTTGAGTCATTTGCAGGATTCAGTCTGTTTTTCAACTATAAGAAACACAAAGAAGACCGCAAGATACCAGAGAGACTGAAAATGACTCAAATGTACACAAACAGCGTCACAAAATCCCCTCCAAGTTGGGTCAGCACATTTTCACAATCTCCACATAAACTGAACTATATAAGCTCCTCTGAGTTTACGGAGGGATCTTCATATTGGAACGCAATGCAGATGTGAGTTTTACCGTTTCCTATGCGGCTTCTATCTGTTAGTATTCAATCAAATCACATAATCCGATTACTCTTAAAGAAATAGTTTGACATTTTGAGGGATACACGTGTGCTATCTTGTTGAGAAAGGAGAAGATCAACATCACTTTTATATCTGTAAATATTGAGTGATTGTCGGAGATCCTGATCTCAGAACAATGAAGGCTGAACAGAGAAAAAAAA
This sequence comes from Blennius ocellaris, assembly GCF_963422515.1. Lineage (NCBI taxonomy): Eukaryota > Metazoa > Chordata > Actinopteri > Blenniiformes > Blenniidae > Blennius > Blennius ocellaris. The sequence goes on from NC_137653.1 coordinate 14,416,142, forward strand.
ATAATAACATGGCTCTGTCCGAGAGTAACAATATTGAACAGTCAGCACAAATAAAGCTTGCGCAACGCGTTGTGTTTTGTCAAATAGCCCCGTTAAGCGAAGCATTCAGCACAGACACTGCTATTTTCCTGGCAAAAAGCGAGCTATTGTCGAGCACATTGCAGAATGTTAAATTGCATACAGGAGATTTCTTACGATTAAATAAGCACTGATGTTTAAGTCGCCTTCGTAAGTGACTGCATTTTTGATCAGCTTCGGCCAGTATCTGCTGTACTTGAACCGTCTGTGACTTGCTCCTCAGCTCTGGCTGTCATGCTTTCACAGTAACAGTCTCTCTACTTTTCTTCACTCTATTACAACGTTCTCAGACACCAAATTCTACTGCTTTTGTTCATTGACTGCATCATATTTTATTATATTCAGTTGGAATTTGACTGTGTAGCTTTTTTTGAGGGACATTCACTGTTGTTTACATTAAACAAACATGGTGGTAATGGCGGTAGAGTTGCAGCATTCGTGTCCAGCTCAACAAAAACAAAAAAGAAATGGTGACATGTCCTGAAAATACGCTATGCAGGACTTTGTCCATATCGTGTTTGTGTCCAGAATGCATCCCACAAAGCTATTAGCTATCAGAACTGAAGCAGCTGCACTGCCAACACTCAAGGTGAATGTAAGTATGAGAGGTCTCATTGAGATTGTTTGTAACAGCCACAAAGGTGATGAGGCCTTGGCTCCTATTACACATATCACTTTAGATTAGCGTCCACATTAGCGCCTGCTACTCTGCAGCCAATCACCGTCACTTAACAACAAAATCAACAGATCCCTTTCAAATTGCTCCTGAGCAAAGTAATTTAACAGAGTCTCTTGGGGACTGACTTTCATTTTGGGTTTGTCAAACAATGGACCTGCCTGACCTGTTTTGGTCCAAATTAAAATACTTTCTAAAGCCTGTCTGGGTTTGTATGTGACCTGGTGGTTTCTACACACCTACTTAATGCATAAACAAATGAATAAAAGTCACTTCCTAAGTAAGTTGTCTTGGCTTTAAAAAAGTAGAATAACAATAATAATGGTGATAATTTTTTTGTATCCACATTTGTTTATGTTCCCTCTCAATCGGCAAGACCACGAATAGGTTTGTCCCTCCTTTCTATAATTCTACAAAGACGGACAGTGAATGTTTAATGGACTTGTAGTATAAGCAGCTCTTTTCATCACTGTTGTCTCATAAAGGGGGAGAAGAAAAAGCTTTGGCTCCCATAAGTCCACTGATGTAGTTTGGTTTTAAAAAAGGAAGGGAAATGGCCATTGTGTTGAAATGTTGTCTAATTATTTTCTTTTCAGGCATTGTTCTTTCACAGTGATACACATTTAAATGTCTTTACCACCAGTAATTATTATTAGTATGTTAAGATCAGGGGACCACACATTTTGTTTTGTCTCCAGGCTTAAGCGCTTATCATGAATGATGAATTATGGTTACTTTGCTTTTCATGCTGTCTGTGGGCCAATTTAATGCAGCACTCCTGCATCGGTTGTACTGAAAATGCAGCAGTGACCTACACCCTATGTCTCAATGAGCTCCAACTAATTACAAAGAGAATCACTTCTCTTTTTTTTTTTAACAAATGAGAGTATATATTTGATTGTGACATAACACCTGTGGTTTTATGTTGTACAGTGAAAGGCATCGTTGCCAAGGTGGTGTGACTAGAGACAACTTGAGAGGATTTTGTGACATTGTGTGAAATTTCACGACTGATGGATCACTCCCACACAACTGCTGCTACAAGCCACAGCTGCTAACAGCTGGAAAATGATGAGCCCAACAACACAAGCTTTGCAGTAAAACAATATTTTGCATATTCTCAACCAGGTAGAATGACGATTCTCCCACTGTTCGCATACTGAGCTTTCTCTGGACCTAAACATTGCTTTGTCCAATGGTATAATTTTTTATTTTTTTTATTTTATTATTTAGTCCCTAAAGGCACTAGTACTTACACAACATACAGAAAAGTGTTGGTGTGACAGACTGGAGCACATCGTAACAGTTATCACCTTTGGTTTATTGGAACTCAACATTGTGCAGTTTATGAAATCCAAGTCTCACAGTGCCGTGGGGAGTAAAGGCATAAGCCTTATAATCGCAGTCTATGGCAGCCTTAAAATATTTAATGATCATGATGCCCTGAAAGCATATCAAACTTTTCAGTTGTCCTTGTGTGTTGCTTTTTAGTTATTGGAAATGCCAGCTTCAAACCTTCATGGTCCTTCAATTCTTTTTAGATCTAAAATTGTCACATATTTTGTTTATTTCTGCATACAGTGTTATTTAATTATTGCTATTTATCATGCATATTATTGTCATGTTGGACTCAAAGGTCCAGTCTTGAAACTATTAGTAAGCATTGCTTTAAACCAGTTTATAATATTGCAACATATAATACTCTCAACACTATATTTGCCACCGAAAGCACAGTTGTATTTAAAAACATGTTGGTCAGGTTTGAAGGTCTCAGCAGGTACAACAGAGGATATGTGTCTGATAAGAGGAGGAAATATTGCTATTCAGCTCTTTTTGTTGTTCACACTGAGTAAAGCAAAATCCCATCCTTCCCATCCTCCATTCCTAACCCTCTTTGCTCACCCCTCCCTCGCTGCAGCAGCTGAACAAAGACAACTGCTCTTTGTTGGCTATATGCTCTGTCTGAGTCTTGGAGTCACAATGTGCCTTATTACTGATGCTTGTGGCAGAGATACGAGTAGTGCTAATGTGGATGCCAATGGGCTACAGATACGACAGGGAGCAAATAATCCTAAATGAATTGTTAGGCCTTGTGGCCACTTGGTCTCTGTTTGGAGCGCAGAAATCCTTTTATTTATTTTTTTTTACAGACCTTCAAAAGAGACAGAGCAGAGACAGCTGAAGTGGCTGTCTTCATAAAAAGGTGCTTTACCCAGCACCTTTTCTTTTTCAAAACACTCCACCTTTTTGTTCTGCTGCCCGGGGTGCTTCTGCTTGAAAACATCTCAGATTTTCAAAGAAACACAGCACTTTTCCTGTCTGAATTGGATGAAATGCTGTCAACGATATAGTACAAAGCATTTCATCCCGATAGCCCAGCCAGTGGTCTTTTTTTTTTTTTCTACTTAGAAATAACATGCCCAGCCAGCACAAGGATTTGGGTTAAATGGCAAGATGAGTTGCCCCACTTGGGAAGAAGCAAGGTGAATAAGTGATTAGGACCACAGGGGGATTGGATTTGCATTAGGAAGAGAAGTGAAGGGAGTGATGGAATTTTCTATCCCCTACATCCAGTGTGCAATATGCTTTGGTTTGGGGTGTTGGGTTGATTTTTCCTCCTTTGGGTCCACATATCCTTTCCCCTGCTGAATTACTTTTATTGCTGGTGGCAACAAAATCTATTCCTCTTTCTTGTTTTGATAATACAATTCCACCCATAGAACTGAAATGCACAGTCTCTCTCACTCACACACACACACACACACACACACACACACACACACACACACACACACACACACACACACACACACACACACACACACACACACACACACACACACACACACACACACACGTATATTATATATATATACATATGAGACAGAGCAAAGCAACAATAGAATTACAAATGTATTTTTGCTGTCTCCACTGCGTCATTTATTTATTTATTTAACCACAAAGGTGATACAGCAATTCGGTTGTCTTTGATTCACTCACCTGGAAAGTTTTTGCGAATGTCTCAGAAAGCAAATAGTCTTTTTTTTTTTTTTTTTTTACAACGAAACTATAAAAGCATCCAAATAAAATAGGAGTGACAAAAATGTAAGACTCTTATTGACATATTTCAAAGGAATTCCATAAAAACATTGTAAAAAAAAAAAAAAGTCCTACGAAAAAGCAAGAGCTGCTGGTGGTAGAAAGGCTATAGGGACGTTCCCAAGCTTCAAACAATGCAGCCAGCACACACCATTTAGCAGTCTGTTCTCTGAGGGCACTGTTTGGGTGAGGGGGTGTGGGGTAGACAAGGAGAAAGTAACGCTGCTGTATGTCTTTGTCTGTGTGTTCTCTACTTCTTTGTCTTGACAGTGCTGATGAGTTTTTCTGGAACGTTTTTGCTATACATTTTTACAATATGCCATGTTGATGGGAGAAACATGAAGCATGATTATTTCCATGACACAGTGTGAATATATGCATAAATAAATTGGTACTTTTATAAAGGATGTCAGTGGGTTAACATCGCCATATTGTCAACCCTTCATAATTGTGATGATCAGAGTTCTACATTAAAGAGTAAATCCAATGGACTGATAAGGTCTCCTCTAGAGAAGGATAATTTAGCTCTATTTTCTGGCTGACTGATAACAATAGATGGAGAGTTAAAGAGCGTGGACAAAGTGGGCATCTATTAGCTCTTATAAATCATTCTGATTCTAGAGGAAGAGCAGTATTAGTGCTACAAAGAAGGTGGGTGGAGGGTCTAAGGGACAGAAGAAAAAAAACTTCCCCAGAAAGAGTGTTTTAGCTTTAGCATTCACATTTCTGACATACTCAATTATGGAAACACCACCTCAAATACAATGTTTAAATATTGAATCAATATCGTTTTGCCTTCAGATTCCATCATTGTTAAACACATCCCACAAAAATACATGGCACCTATTAAAATAAAAACATGGAAGGAGAAACAAATCATAAATGTTTTGTGACACAATACAGTATGTATAGCTTGAATATAAAGTACACTGACCTTTGCAGGTGATTTCAGCACACCCTTGAACACATCATCAGCTTTTGGAATAATTGTCGCCGTAGGATACAGTTAATTAATCGCAATACATTTGGGAATTTCAAAAAACACTTCATTAGCTTAAATCAATGAAGACTGCTCTTCAAAGGGGAGCTATGTTTGGAACACTACTGAGCCTCATTACATTTGAATAATCAGGAAATATAATTTTTTGGTAAATAAACAATGTGGCGCTGCCTCTCTAACCCCATCATTGAGAGTCGCAGTGATGACTGCACCACAGCACTTTACTATAACCCTCTTGCCTTTGTAGTGGGGCAATAACCTGAGGAAGTACACATTTTAACTGTTCCCTGCAGATTACAAAACTGCCATATAAGCAACAGAGTGGCCCTCAACATAAAGTATGTTTTTCCATTCCTCAAAGCATTTGCCCCCTTAAGAGCTGTAGATAGCCCTCGTATTTTATTGCTTTCTCTCCACTGTCTGGTGTGGATTATTCAGTGTTTAAGAGGTGCAATTTTTTTAAGGAAATATTCTGTATAAGCCTCTATTTGCTGTGAATTTCCTTAACAATCCACTAATTTGCATCATTTTTGAGAACTCAGTGTTGGTTTCTTTAACTAACAAATGCAACCACATAATCAAATACTTTTTCTCTCTTTAACTACTACTGCAAAGCTTTTTTGTGCTCCAGTTGATATCATCTCTTATGGAAACTGATTTCCAGACACACAGAGTGTAATATTATCCCAGTCCAGCCACCAGGTAATTATATTCACCAAATGTTCAATACATATAATATTTACTGCGTGTGTTCGTATAACTATAAATATTAGTCAACCTGGGTGTTGCTTGGAGTCCCAGTAATTGCTAAGCCCTTGGGTTTAACAACATTCTATTGTAACATGGACACTGCCTTTCAATACAGAGGAAACTACAAATGCAGACAAGAGTGAATTTATCACAGGCATGTATCAGTGATGACCTCCTGTCTGATCCCCCACCCTGCCTGCCATACCCCTGTTATCCATCTCCTTCTCTCCCATTGCTCAGGTTCTTGGCACTCATCACATTCGTACAAACATGGAATTTAAATATTAAAAAAACTGCTCAGATAACACGAGACACGCACTCTGGGACGGTTGTGCAAGCGGAGGTACCGGCTGGTTGACGCCGGCTCAGCTGTACGCAACTGTGGTCATCCCGTGGTCATTTCATTAGGAAATTACATCCAGTGTCATTGAAGGTCACAGTTTCGCTTCTAAAATATAAAATATAGATTCCGCTTGGAGTACGGAAAGGAAAAATAGTGAACGTGGGCATGCATAGTAGACTAAAAAATTTATGTTCGTTATTTTTTCTCATTTAATCTGCTCTATTTAGCTCACATTAAGGGGATTTTTAAACACTGGGGAGGAAGCTGAACAGAGGCCTCCATTATCCAGTAATGATGACTTTACTGCTGAGCAACTTCATGACGAATTAAAGATAGAGGACTCAGGGTTACACAGAAAAGTGGAATATGAAGGAAACATGACTGAAAATTGCCCTTCAGCTGCTGCAGCTGACCAATGTTGGGTTCACATTGAGGTTATAATATCATCGGATTACTGCGCTATCGCCCACCTCAGGCTACAGAGAGAGAGATATTGGTTAATTTGCCTAAGAGCCAAAGGCAATCCAGTCATTGCAGAGGTACTTTGTGTACAGTGTGGCTGGGGCATTCACAGCCACACTGTCTACTAGTGGCCTCTCACTTCTATCATGGAAATGAAGCAATGTGTTCAAGCACGTCTGGAACTCCCCAGTGGAGAATATGGTTCCATTTGGTATTTAAATGGGTCAAACTGTGGTGATTTATTCATGCTCTGAGTCTTTAGAGCCACTCAGCCTGACAGGCAAGCTTGAGGCTTACCCTCTCTGAACATAAACACACCCTGCTTTCACCATGCCCCGATCCACCTGTATGTCAAATTCAGACATAGTATGGTCTTTTATTGTATGTAGAGTCTGTCTTCATCATTTACAGTTGGCTTAAAATCATGCTGCCAGACACTTAACGACAACCAGCTAATGGCCTCACATTACCCTCCTTTATGCCTGCCTCTAACGATTTCCTGTAAAACTGCAAAACTGTGCACCTTATGAATAAACCACATTTAGACCATAGCCATTGAATTTCGTTGTTTCTCTCTATACTTCTCATCCTGGTTCATCCTCAAATATTGGCTTTTTCCAACCTAGTTCTACCACAGAAGCAGATTGTGATGGTGACCTTGCTAGTTTCCCTCCATCCCTCTGGGGTCAGCTTCCTTAATTGGTCAGATCTGCTGACTTTTTTATGTGGTATCTTTTATCCCAAGGCACCTTATCAGTCTCCATGCCTGTTTTATGGTTTGTTTGTTTTATGGTTTATCTTTTTCTCAATGTACTGTGTCTTACATTGCAGTTTTTTTTCTTGATAGCAATCACATTCCCTTTTTTAGAAGTTTGGTGTAATATGTGTTTTTGAATATCACTAAATCTTAAACTAAAGGGATGAATGACGTCTATATTTAAATAAACAACACTGGAGTCATTTGCGCTCCATCTTCATGGTAAAAAAAAAAAAAAAAAACCTTGCTGCCTTGAGTTTGTCTTGAGGGCCTCCCCGTGCATTTGTGGGTACCCTTGTTTCCCATCCAATCATCCAAACCAAATACATATATTATGCCCGTGTTTTCATATTGGTGGACGAGTGACCTGTCCAGTGTGTACCCTGTCGTCACATATAGCCAACTGGCTCTCCAGCCTCCCATAAAAAATTAATAGGTAGTAAAGAAGATGGATGGGGTGAGTCCAATGCCAATTGACTGATTTCAGAACAAAGCACTGTCTAATTATATGTATTCATACTTATTTATTTCTTATATACATCATGTGTGATCACTATGTTCCACTTGAACACTTACGCTTTAATAACGATTTTTCATGCGTTACAAGGCAAATAATCAAAACTGTTAAGAAACAAAATCACTCTAAAAACAGCACTGCAATTCAATAAACAACTTATTTGAATGAAAATGCATCAATACTGTAAGTACATAATCTTTCAGAATTTAGATTTTCAAAATGTAAAAAAAATGACTTCGGTGATAACAATAACACTGTTCCCCATCTGATTTTTATTGTGCCACTTTAAGTCTTACCCCTCTTAAGATACAAAGAACAAAAACACATGACAAAAATATAAAACTGTACCCGAGCAGATGACACCTTGGCTATAATGGAGCAATGCTTACATTTCATCCATCAGCAAGCTCTCACACACAGCTGTCAGATGTGACAGGTATCCAAAGCATTTTCTATCTCCCTTTGAAATCTGCAGGGTGCTGCTTCTGCTTTCATTGACTCCGGGTCGCCTGCATCAGCGAGCAAGACAAAAGAATAGATGTACTGTTCACTGCCCTCTTGAGAAAAACACATATACGGACCGACAATGACACACACAGAGCCTCACTGTGTTTGTTCACTTTTGGGAGGTGTAAATGAGGGAGAGAGACACAAAGGAGAGTGAGAGGGTGACCCGTGATTCGCCTTTGGTGAGAGGGCTTACAAAGACCTGAGCACAGGGAGACAAACAGGATAAGATTCTTATCAAGGTCACCAGACTGTGGGTGTGACTCCATATCTGGGACATCCATAAGAAGGTCATCATTCTTTGTATGTTTGTATCTGAAGGGTTATATAAAGCTGCCATGCACATAATTTGTTGGACCATGTCAAGGTGCACATTATAGAATATAATTTTGTGAGCTTCTGTTTCTAATGAATCTGCTATGAGTTGAAGCAGTGTTAATGAGCATATCCACCAGTTAAACACTCCATCAGAAAGACAACAAAACTACAGAGACGATGTTTTCAGAATTATCGCCAAATACAATTTTTGATCTTGGTTGGTTGTTAAAAACAATCATGGGGGTATGTGTCGCACTGTGATCGAGTTGTTGATACAGCAAAAGATACAGGAAGTTTGGTATAATCCACCTGCAGATGGTTGGAGCAGAGGGGGAACCTATAAGTTGTGACACTGTGTTTTCAAAGCCTGGGAAGTCCACAGTAATTACACTAATATGGCACCCTCTCAGTAGGCTCATTTGTTCAGCTTCCAATAGAGCCGACCAGATGGTCCCCTGAGCCCAGCGTTCTTCCATATTCATGAGGCGAAGGCTGACCCTGCCACCTCTGAAGGGCTGACCTCTAACCTGGGCTCTTTGGGACATCAATAGGTTATGGAAGCATGTGACGGGAGAGGCAATACATCGGGCACACCCACCCCCACCCACAGTCCCACTGGGAGCACAGCCTTCCCCTCCAACTAAGGCATTCGAAATGCTTGAACAGCAGAGTGAGCCCAAGCTAGGTGAGCTTCCATCATGAGTTCCCATGCTCAGATGGAGCATGTGTCCCTGGAAAGAAACATCTGTCCAAAACCACACAAAGTCCCACCCACCGAGGGGTGGCTCCGGTTTTCGGGTGCAATGACAAAGCCAAGAAATTGGACTTGTGTGTCAGCGAACTTCAACCTCTCAATGGGATGTTGTTGTCAACATGCAAAACCTCTGGGAACATTAGTGGGATTATGTGTTGAGTGGAAGTAACATGACTGTAAATCAATTACGTGCATGAATGAAGAGTGTCTTGTTTAAAACGAAATGTGATTAACACAGCATGAAAATTGTTATTAGCTTAAGGGTTTTTTTTTCAGGTTTTCTCTGTGTTTCTTCCCCCTCTGCTTTTTTTTTTTTTTTATATTATATTTTTGGTTTCACACGAACATTTTGCAAAGCAAACAGATGACAAATAACACTTTTTAAAATGTACCCCCAAACCTCCCACCTCTGCTCACCTTGAGGGGAGAAATAAGGGAAAATACACTCCAGTTACTGTTTTCGGTACAGTCAGTTTACAGTTGATTTAAATACATGGAAGTGAAAGAAAATATCAAAAGTTACTTTACAGTTATACCTACACATTTTCGTATGGTTGCCAAATTTTGACAATGATTTTGTATTTTTCTTAGACTGCATGTTATCCTTTCTAAAGGCACACAACTGTTCATCTCTGTATACCATTTGGTTAGAGGCAGGGGGGGAAACAGACTTCCATGTAGCAGTAATAAATTTTTTAGTTACTGCCAGAGCTGTTTCAAGGAATTTTGTTTGAGATTTGTTTCATGGTTTATCAAAAATTTCCAATTAGACAGAGTTCTGGGTCCCGGGGAATTATAGTCTCCATAATGTTTGATAGTGTGTCACACAAGTCCAGCCAAAAGTCCCTGACTTTCACACGTGACCATGTACAATGCATGAATGAGCCAACTTCGATTTCACACTGAAAGCATAGATCCAAAAGTTTACAATTTGGACCAGTGGATTTCTGCTGGAGTTAGGAATGGAGGAAGTTGTAATGGATCCCCCCTCTGATATTTCAAATGCAACAATTTCATCTGACTTTTGGTTTACATGGGAGCCAGCAAGATGCATATTGAAGAAACACCACAGCAAGAGTGTTAAGCAAATCATAATTCCACTGAGATGTCTGACTCACCAAATGACGCAGTATGGTGTGCTCCGTTGTGCAAGTAAGAAATTGCTCAAATTAGAGCAGCTGTAACTTACAGAACTAAATTACACATCACAGACTTTTCCATTTGTTGCATTAAATAAAGGGTTTGGAAGATTAGGTGCTTGCTTTGTAGGAAATGTTAAACTAAGTGAAGATGGAATGAACAAGTAAGTATTGAGACTAACCCTTTTAAAAAAAACACAAAAAACCACCATCAATATGGAAGTTAATCTATAAACTGGAGAAAACCTTCCCTGTGATGGTGCAGCCTAAAGCAGCATAAAGCAGCCTTTGTAATGACCAGGTTAGTTGCATGCAATCATGCTGCTGTCAGTCATGTATTCATCCACTTCTCCAGCACTTTCAGAGTGCAAGTCCATGAAACTATATTAACCCGATAGCACCAATCTCTCTTTAACACAGATTTCTATTTTCCCTGCACAGTACTCTCTGCCCTAATGCAGGTCTGCTAACACACTGAAGGTGTGAAATCTTCACCTACATTCTTCTGACAGTCTGACCTTTCATTGTCGTTCTATAACTGGGTACAGTTTAACTCGCAGCATAACTACCTTCCTCTGAAAATGTTTCCAGTCTTTTCTTTTTAGGTTTTTTTTTCTGTACAGTCATTGACTAGATTTTATTTTTATTGCTCTCGATTGCTGTTTGTTTATCAGTGAGTGGTTGTCTGTCTCTCTGTGTTTGCCCCGTGATGCGTTGGTGACCTGTCCTGGATGTATACATACGTTTTTCCAATGTCATCACTAAGTTGAATACAGTGGGAATCAGCATTCACCCCAGACCACAACATACTGTCATTTCTTGCCCCGGAGTTTACAGTTGATATGATTAGATGTGTGCACGTATGGCACCACAGGACAGTAACCTCTGCTTTCGTTCCTTCAAGCGCTATGATGGCAGAAATATCAGCTGGCTGTTTCTTTATTACTGATTATATCTGGAACTTCTCAACCACAGCGGTTTACAGGGGCTATGTGCCTGCATAGTGGGGATGAGCCAGAGTGAAGATAACACTGCACATCCATCTGACTAATTGGCTCTACAGAGCAGACAGAGAAAAGAACTCTGATTTATGGTACCTGGGAGTGCAGTTTCTTGCTTTGAAAATATCTATCCTTCTTTATCAACCTACGCTCATGTCTAAATTTAGAGCCCATTTCCCAATTAAAAACAATTAATCCAGGATCTCATTTAACATGTTCTGTGTGGTGTTTCCAATCAATATATGGCCACGATAGAGACGTCCATTTCTCCGGGTTCATTGTTCGCTCTTTCGTGAGCTGTTGTCTGCTGAATGTGTATTGTCAAGTGGAAAAGCAACATAAGTGCACCCCCGTGGCAAAGCCACCTTTGGCAAGCTAAAAGCCATCAGAGGGGCTTTGTTCAAAAGACATTTATCCATATAAGCTGATTATGTCCCCCCCCCTCCAGAGATGATCATGTTTCATTTTATTTTGAGTGGCTACAAATTACCCCAATTAATATGAACAACGACCACTCATTTACTATTTAATCACGATTAGTAAACTCTGTAGGTTTCACTAGAGACAACACTTGTTTTAGTGTGTCACAAACTGAGACCCTGGGGAAATGTCCCGCACAGTGCTGACAGACTGTCTCATGGCATAGGGTAGACAGCCATGTCTAGGCCTGTCACACCACACTGCCACTATGGATGCATGTCACATATTTGCACCACCACACTTGTCTCCGGGATTCCTGCCACTGTCGATACGGTCCTTGTCACTGGAGTTTCAAAAAGTGACAGCAACACAGACGGCAGATTTTGATAGTGGTAGCGCATATTTGACAACGTGGATACGGAAGCTTATTTGTGATCTTAGCAGGCTTAATAGCTCTCTGTGTATGCATAAGTAACAAGGAAAAAATCCTGGTGTTTCAGAGTCGGGGGGGGGGGGGGGGGGGGGGGGGCAGTTCCCACTTTATTCCTTTTTGTAAAAGGTGTTATTTCATGCAAAGAAATAGGCTGTTTTGTTGATTGTGCTTCACTTAACCTTTACATCTCTATATGACAGGGAAAGTAAGATTTAATGGAAAGTTTTGTCTTTATGCTCATCATAAATAATAATAATTATAGAAAATAATACAAATATTTACCCAAGGCTCATTTAATCTTGTAAACATCAGATTTTTTTTTGCATAGTGTTTTGATTAAATATATTCTTGAAAAGGTACCTTTTTATTTCTCACAGAGACGTATGTGACGATATAAAAATCAGTCTCATCGTTTGTGCCATGAAACTCAAGCCAGTGGCAGATTTGCTAAGGAGCCGCCAAACTGTCTTTGACCATCAGTCAAAGCCTCCATACACGTCAGTCCATCTTCTATATTGTTCTATCCCACTTAGGGTTGTGTGGCGCTGCAGCCAGTCCCAGCTGACCACCAACAAAAGGCAATGTACAGCCAGAACAGCTTGTCCGTCCACTGCAGGGCAAACACAGACTGACGGTCATGCACACTTACTTTCACATTCACACCAACAGGCAATTTTATAGTCACCAATTAGCCTCAAATGCATTTTTCAAGAGTTTGAAACCAGTGTACCAAGGAAAATCCCATCCATAGACAGAGAGAACATTTAAAACCTGCTGCGAACGACGTCCACGCCTGTACTCAAACCAGTGCGAGGCGCGAGTGATAACCACTACACGACTGTGCAACCCCCTCCAAATACAATTGCCATCATAAATGACAAATTAATGTGCACAGATTTACGCAATAGTTGTCATTGTTCAGTTATTTAAAAGAGTATTTAGAACAAAAATCCATGTGCCATGGCTCAAGATAATTAACAACAAAATCAATAGTGATTATCTTGTAAATCTGATGGCGACAGCATATGCAACAATATCCGGGATATGCAGTAGAAGTATAATTACAACAGTAAGTGATTTAATTACAAATTTTCTTATGGACACTGATTTTATATAATTTTTCCTTAATTTTGTTCATTTCTACATATCCACTGATGTATGCAAAATGGAGAGGGGATAAATGATAGACTCATGTGTGTCAGCACAGAATCTGTAAAATAAATCTTCTTCCTTCAGAGGCAGGGTTGTTTCTGTCATCTAATAAAGAGCCCCTGAACTGACTGTGACTCTTTGCTAATACAATCACATAAAGGTGTCAATGCGGACGTTTCGGCTCTTACCAAGACTCATTTCTCTCCTGCGGGGATCGGGGGCTACACAGTCAATATCTCTCCGATGGTGGGACAGGGAACAATGTGACGTCCACAGAGTCATTGGAAGCCTCTGAATCATTATGTGAAACAGAAGGCCCGGGGTAAATTGGGTGAAGCACAAGGTAAAAAGGTGGTAAATGATCCCACAGCTGTAGGTACAAGAGGCACTACATTAGGTCTGAAATGATGCACTGGGGTGTTTCTTGCTGGATGAGTGTTGTTGTTTTTTTTTCTATTTTTAATGTCAAGAGTGAAGTTAAAGCTGAGGAAAGTCAGTGCTGTGTGACTCTGAAAAGATCAAATCAATGTGAAATATCCACTGTCACTAATCTGGTGCTTTAGGACAGTCAATCTATTAGATTAGTAAGAAATCTTGACCTCTGACCCCAGCCACTTTTATTCCATCAATGCATTTGCCATTTGACTGCGATGCCTCATTATGCTCTGGAGTTGGTTTAATCAGTTTAATAACAACAAAACCATTAGGGAGAATTTATGCACTTGCCTTGCATACATTTTATCATCCTCGCAAACATTCACAGTGATGTTATTAGTTTGTCAGAGTAAATGCATCCATTTTGTTTTGAAAAGAACTCATGCTTGATTATTACCAAGACATGCAATGTCTCACTGCAGAATCAGTAATGATTTGTAAAAACAGCTCAAATATTTCTAATATTTGTAGAACTGTTGTATCACACCAATGCGTGTTTTTAAAAAGTAACACATATACCTTGAGGTGGCGTGAACCAGGCTGCCAATCATGTGGTTGCTCTGTGATGATCGATTGGTTCCACTCTGTGTCCTCACACCATCAGTCAGGAAGAGGAGGACTGGCCTTCATCATTATTAATTTATTCTTTTCTCATCTATATTCATATCCTCATTCATATTCATCACCGGTTGCACAGAGCAGATTAAGGAGCTTTGTGAGCATTTCTGCGGATCGTCGTTTGTAGCGACGAGGTCTTACCAACAGTGACGCTTTGCTGAAGTGGGCTGCATTAAACTCTGTTTTCTTACTATACATACTGCTATCTTGCTGTTTAGCAGTTTAATGGTAAATGGATTACACTTGTATTGCACTTTTCACCTGCTTGGGCAGTCCCATTGTGCTACACACAGTTAATCACATTTACAGGCAGAAATACAAAACCTTGGGGTGCAGTTCCTTGTTCAAGGACGCTTTTACATGTGGACAGGTGAAGATGGGGAATCGATCCTGCAACCTTCCAGTAGGGAGGCAACCGCTCTACCTTTGCACAGTTCTGTTTCTGTCTTCGTTGGTCTTCAAGTTAACAGTTCATTCAAGTCAATGTTCCTTCACGTTGTCACTCTTGTCCATCTAGATTTTCTCTCCATCTTTCTTGTTATGCTGTTCTTGCCCTGTGTCATGTTTCACATCCAATAATCCTATTGCATTTCCACTGTCTGTCTGCTGTTTCCTAATTCTTTTATTCTGATCACCTGTGTTTCATCGGCCCGTCTACCCCTGTATGTTCAGTATATCAGCTCAGACTGTCATTGTGTCTGTCGCCAGTTTGTAATTTGTGTGTTCCACCTTCATCATTCATGTTCATTTTGATCCAGACCTTCTCCTGTCTAGTCATATGTCGTCTGCTTAGTTTGGCTTTGCTCTGCTTATAAACACTTCTCGTAGTGTTGTGGACAAGATATGCTCATTTGTGTACAGAACCTCCACTGCCTACTAAAAAAGGATCTGTGAATCCAGCACTGTCATCATTTAAGTCCAGGCCTGTTCACTGTGTGAGGTACTCTTTTGCAGCATGAAGGTGTTTTAACTTAAAAGGGCCTTAAAAGCAACTATTTGGTAAACAACGTATAATATTTGGTAAATAGCTGGAGAATAATTAACATTAACGTGTTAGGCACAGTGTTGTTAATGAAGTATTGCGATTTGCAGCATGCTTGTGAAATTTAAGCTTTTTTTTTCCTTTTGGCAGGAATCTTCTCTCCTTTCTTCTCATGGTTCACTTTCATGTCTTTTGCTCTGGGACTTCTATAATTCATAAGCAATTGCTTTTAAAATGTTCACCGTCTTTAAGCAGAATCAGTACAATCAATGTGCAAGTCCAGAAACCTTTGCACAAGCCCGCCTTTTTCTCTGAAGCTGGACTCATATTCATGGGACTGACAGGACTTGACAACTGGGATCCTTCTGTTGAGTTGTTTCCATTCAACACAGGTGCAGCTTGCCAAAACAGTAATTACTCCAGGTGCAGATGCAAGATGAGAGGTTAGCACTTATCAAGTAATTACAACTCATGCTGCTGGAAATGCCATTGTGGAATTTCATGGCAAACAATCTAAAAAAAAAAAAAAATTAAGCATAATAAGAAGAGTCCGGGTCTGTAAAGAATATAAGGGCCAATCATGAGGAAGATGTTTCACAGTGCTAATGAGGCCAAGAAATACTTTGATTATTATTGTAAATTCTGTTCCAGAAAGACATGTTGATGTTTTAGGGTCAATCGTTCACCACCTGAGGATATAACAGCACATTACTGTGTGACAGTAAGCACCTTTCATAGTTTATCTCTTGTCGTGGGCGTTGTGACGATGGCTCCCAAAGGTAAATCAAATCCAACTCATGTAGAAGGTCTGTTGTTGTATTCCCCAGTGCTCTGTAACTCCGTGAGTAGATGGATCGTTATTCCCAGCACAGAGAGAGCTGCATCAGACAAGACTGGACCCACGCTCCCTCATCATTCATTATCACTCTCAGAGAATAATTCACTCAGCTGTCTGACGGTGATTAATAGCACCACGGCCTGGAGAAAAGAGAAGATCTGGATCCTTTAAAGATTGCCCAATTAATTTCTCCTTTTCCCAAGAAAAAGTGTTCTTTTTTCCCCCAGTGCTATTCTTTTCTTTAATTTATATCTTATTCTCATTTTCCTTTCTCTGCCCGATGCTTCTTCTTTTCTTTCTTTTTTTTTAACAACCTCTACTCTAATTTCCCCTCGTTTCTTCAACCCGTGCTGTTCATTTTCTTCCAATCAGCCTCTAATTGTCTGCTCACACCAAGAGAACAGCAGAGATAGAGTAGTCTTTTGTACAGACACATCAGCAGGAGTGAATAATGGACAGAAAACAAGGATATGGCTGTTAAAAGCTTCTATAAATATTCTATTGTGCTAACTTCTGACTTTTACCCCATTTAGTTTTTTTTATGGTAATGATGACTATAACAGTTACCATGAAGAATAAGTGAGACATTGTGATTCCATGTGAGAGCACGCCATGTTTATATGGAGAACATACCTTGCCTTTGTGTACTTTTTTTGTTTTTGATTTTATGTGTTGAAATGAAATTGCTTTTTGTTTCACAGACAATATACCTAAATAAATAACTCACTGTGTGAATAGTCTCTCCTATATCCCAGCTGCACCATTTTCTGGAGATGTGCTGGAACTGCTATCATAAGCAGATTTCTTTTTCTTTTTTGTTTTTTGTTTTATCACACAAAGTCACAAAGCCCTTCGTTCCTTTTTTTCTCTTCGGTTCTGCTGAAGGACTGAATAGAAAAACTGATCACAGGTGAGAGATGCCTGACCTGAGCAGCACAGGACACAAGTTGTTCCTCTGAGGATGTACTTCTCTTCACAGGCCAACTTCCTCTGACTTAAAATGCTCTAATATTTATGCTAATAAACTCTGGATTTATGAATAATTTAGCTTTCAAGCATTAGTTTCCCATATATAAAAGGCTAAACTACAAATATGTTGGATCTCTCGCTCTGATGTACTTATAAACATTATAACTCAGAAACATGAAAATCCATGAAGAAAGAGCTCCATCTTTAACCTGCCCCCCTTTTTGGCCATCAACTGTCGGCTGCTCTCGCAGGAGCTGCCCAGTTTTAAATTTTAAATCCAGACGTAAAACTTATTTATTCCCCTTGCCTGTATGACTTTAAATATGATGGGATTAGGCTGTCTCGTTGTCCGGTTCAGGCTTACTGCAGACATACTGCTATTTTATTGAAAGCGGGTGAAAATTTTTAAACATTCAGAGGATTGGACCTGGAAAGTGGGAGTTTAAGTGAGATTCGTCTTATGCTACAGGCAGTGTGGTTTCAGATCAGGAGTTTACAAAACAAAATGTTATCAATGCCCTTGTACCCAAGAACAACATACCGTGTATGAAGTACAGATAAAAAACACAAGAATCCATCAATCCATCTTCTACACCACTTCATCCAGTGCAGGGTGGTGGAGGTGGAGCTGATCCCAGCTAAAGGCAGGGTACATCCTGGACAGGTCGCCAGTTCATCACAGAGACACGGTTTATTGCATTTACACAGGATTTGAATCCCTATGCCTACCCAGACATGATTCCACAGAATTCACATAATCAAGCAAGAGTGTTTCCCTCCAAGCAAAAGTCAAAAGTTGGCAGCCCCGGTGCGCACAGTACTGTTGGGTTTTCAATGACTCCCTGCTGCAAAACATTGGAATTTAATTTGTGTGATTGTGGAGATCTGCACCACTCCTGATAACAAGCTGCTCTCTACAATCAGGTGTATAGGAACAAGACAACCTAAAACATGCCTCTAATACAAAGTGTTCCAGCCTCTGCATTACAATGACCCACTCTGTGCTGACGGCTCAACTGTGTTACAACAAGTCAACAATCCATTAGGCCAGCCTAATAAAGAGGGACAATTAAAACTAACTTTTCCTCGTAACTAATGAGTAATTCTGCTACTTTTCAAAGTGGTAAATAGTGGCTAATTTATAGCAACTAGACTATAGACTCGCTTTCAATTGAAGCTTACCTTTTGTTTTACTTGGTTTTTTTATTCCATTGTTCTATTTTCACAAAAGATTATGACCCATTTATCTTATATTATGTTACGTTTTTTTATCCACCATGATGATGATGATGATGATGATGATGATGATGATGATGATGATGACAATGGTGACAATGAAGACTATCGTTATTGTTATTATTATTGTTATTGTTATTATTACTATATAATAATAATAATAATAATAATAATAATAATAATAATAATAATAATAATAATAATAATAATAATAATAATAATAATAATAATAATAATTTGTATCCCCATGTTGGCCCATGTATAGAGTTATTAATTTTGCTGTGATTTGCTCAACAGTATTGGTCGGACAGCAGTGGGTTTTCAGTCTGAGACCGCTTCTGCTCCACTCTAATAAGCACCACTACAGGAGGTCATTCCACCCCAACGCAGCAACAAAGTGTAACGACTCCCCTCGGTGCCAACATGGAGAGACTTATTAGCTAAGAGGCAATTCACAACCTACATTATAACGTATTTTAACTCTAAGTCAATACATCCATCTTATGTGCCGCTCTATTTAATTCTGGATCACAAGGTGCTGATCTCAGCTGACTATGGGTGACACGCTGGACAAACAGAGGGACAGTCACACGCCCATGCAACTTGGATTAATTCAGTGGTTCTCAATTATTTTCTGTCACGCCCCCCCTAGAGGACAGAATTTTTTTCAGCGCCCCCCCCCCATATTGTACTACCATTGAGAACTTGATAATATTTATTTATCTGTATAAACCACTGTATGAGTTGCTGGCACCAGCATTCTGCATACAATCGCCTGATTATCAAAATAAATCTGCTATGGTGTGAGGGTTTTATGCACCTTGCGATGTGGTGGGCAACTTTGTAAGAGGCTAACAGTGCTTTTTTGTTTACTGATGCCGCGCTGACGAAATGACCGGCTTGTTGGCGATACTCATGGAGTTTACGATGAAAAAACTCCAGTGGCTTACTGACATAACGGGTGTATGGTCTCCAGGTGCCGTCTTAATTTATTTGGTTTCATGCTCCGCTGCCAGAGTTTTTAGGCATAAAACACAAACGGGTGTTTCCTCGTTTCCGACCGTGTTCACGGTAAACCCAAGGGCTATGTAGGCATCGTCATATCTCCTGCTCTTACTAGGTTTATACCGGTTACTGTCACCTGTTTTCTTTTCCTCTGATGCCTCATCCTTTTTTCTTTTCACTCCTGTCAGAAACTTCTCCACCTCCTCCTCCTCCTCCGCCAGCTCTGTACACCGGTGTTCATCTGTAGTACTTCTTCTTCTCTACTAGGTTGAACAGGCAGCCTGTTGATTAGTTTGAGCACTACTGCCACCTAGTGGCTGGAGGCCCCTTTTTTATTGTTCAAGCATGAATAAAGACACTAATACTGAAAGTCGCGCCCGCCTCGCGCCCCCCCTGACACCCCACCACGCCCCCCCAGGGGGGCGCGCCCCACCATTTGAGAAGCACTGGATTAATTGAATGTTCCATCTATCTCCAAAAAACTGTAAGAAGAGTCAGTGAAACATTGTTTGGGATAAATAGTAATCCGGAATAAAGTTATTCTGACTCTGCTGAGCAGGGCGTCCTGTAGTGATATGTGGAGGCAAAGATAAATCTTAACTTCTGAACAAGCAGGAAGCACAGAGACAGCTGCTGACTCATCAGTGGTCCTCACCATAATACTTTAAAAAGGTTCTGTACCATCTGCGTGGTGAAACACAAGCTGTTTATATTCAGTGATCAAGCAAAACCACGCACAAATTGCACACGTATTCACTGTGAGGACTTCAACAGATAAACTAAATGTCTCTGCATATTTTTAAATCCTTACAAGGAAAAATTGTTCCTCTGCATCTTTACATCTTGGTCAATTGATTTATCGCTCAATTTCTTCCACTTTGCATCAAATGCTATCCAGATCACAAAACAGTTTAGACGGGTCGATGTCAACAGGAGCAGTGAATAATAGTTTTGATCATTCATTTAAAGCAAAGGTGCCTGCTGAGTAGAAACAAGCATGAACAGCTATAATTTAAAAATGTCAAACTACAAAACACATTATATTGATTATGTGCTCTATTCAGCCTGCTTGTACAGCCCTTTCTCCTTTCTACCAGAACGTTTCTGCAGTAATTCAGAAATAACACAGGAAATGTAAATCTGAACAAAATCCACTCTCAAATGTTTTCATCACGCCAACAACAATGCACTCACACACACACACACACACACACACGCACGCACGCACACACACACACACACACACACACACACACACACACACACACACACACACACACACACACACACACACACAAAACGGTTACTGCTTGCTCAGCTTGTTTTGCTTTGTTCCCTCTTTTTTCCCCTCTTCATAGCCCTTGTTTGTTCTGCAACAGGAAACATCTGATTAAAACCATAATCAGCAGGATGGAAGGCCCCGTGCCTTCTAATCAAACCATGGCGGGAGTTTACCATGTATTATCTCTGACTGGGATTTAATGAGACTTTAGCAAGCATTAGCTCAAAGTGATATTTAATAGTGGTATCCAGGGAGCATTTGTGATCCCATCTGTATCTCTTTGCCAGGTCGGAGTCAGAAAAAAATAACAGCAGGAAAGGTGAGGTGAGACTTGTTTTGAGCTCCAGAGTGGGCTTGGAAACATCTCTGTAACAGATGTTGGACCTCTGTTTGCTGTTGGGCCTGGGATGACTTTCCATCTGGTTGCTTTGCCCTTGAATGTTTGTTTGGTACATGAATGTGGGATAGTGAGCAGGGTTTCTGTCCTTTATCTACTGTAATGGGCTCTGGTTTAAGCCCCTTTGGCAGCATGTTTGCCCTCACTGAGATGCCCTTGAACTAAACTGTGAGTCCTGTGCAACTCTGGTGGCGCAGTAAGGTACAGGCACTTAAAGTTTAGTTTTTTTTCCTGTTGAGTTTTATATAAATGTAGAACAACAATATTTTTTAGTGGCATGTGGAAGAACCACATACAGCCACAACAGCCTATCACAGCGTCCCACCCTTTAACCAGCCAGTGTGGTTGTGTGGATTACTCTGGCTTTAAAAGCACGCCCAACTGGATCCCACAAGTATTCAAGGAGGTTGAGGTTAGGACTGCTGAATAGCCACCCCATCCTCTAGAGATATGGGATTTCCTCTAGTTGCCTTATCTCGTCATTATATTTCTGTCAAACAAACTTAATATACTCTTATAGAAAAATATAGTTTGAATTTATTTTGGCTAGTTGTTGTAATTATCTTAATAGAAAGTCCAAGTAGCTTTACAGGGTGTAGAAATAACAGACAAAACATTTTTTAAATAATCATCCTTCCTTTTTCACCGGGAGTACAAGATTTTCACTTAAGTCATTTAAAAACAACAGAAAAATCTGCATCTTATTATGTTTCAATGATTTTCCAAAATCCACAACTTGCTTTACGGACACATGACGGATTTTACTGTCGGTAAAACCATACAAAATGAAGTTGAAGTTGAGCCCCTATACGTAGATTGAGAGGTAAGCACATGGCACGCAGCATGCAGTGTGCTGTGCAGCACGTTGTTGGTGATGGATATTGAAAAAAATATGGCCACATGCTGAAGACATGTGACAAAACGACCTCTGAAGTGAAGAACCCGACTGTGTGCCGGTGCCTCGCTGCTCTGGTCAAAGCTGTGGTGGAAAAAATTGATGAATAATTGATTTTACTCTAATGGGTGCATTTGTATTGTGAACAACATGCTGTGGAGTGTGTAGTCATTGTGTACTTGTATTCACTATTCGGTACATATGCATTGCCTAACATTGCATAACATTCTCACTATTTTCTAAATAACTTATTTTGCATTTCCGGTATTCAGTTATCAGCTAAATATCACAATGCGGTACATTCAGAAGATGAAGAGCCTCTCCCCCGCCTTCCATGTAGCCTATTAGTGTTTTCTACGATACCTTGTTTTCAGTGAACTCTGTCAAGCACTGTGAAAGACAGAAAAGTCTTCACCTCTTCATGTCAGCCTGTCTGTAGGTTCACTGCTAACATTATTCCTGCAAACCTAATTAACAGTATCATCTCATCACCAGCAAGGCTCAAACACATGACAAGCCGCTAGGAGGGGAGTGTAAATGTATTAATATTTATGGATTTATTCAGTAGTGAAAAGAAAAAAAAATGGACTGAATTAGCAAGTCTAATGCCTCGCACTGCAAGAAGAGGAAATTGATACGGTATGCACAATCCAAATCATCAGCAGAGTGCTGCCATCAGGGTTGATTTTAGGCCTGATTTAGATGTCTGATTTGAAGTA
The DNA here is from genome assembly GCF_963422515.1 of Blennius ocellaris. Lineage (NCBI taxonomy): Eukaryota > Metazoa > Chordata > Actinopteri > Blenniiformes > Blenniidae > Blennius > Blennius ocellaris. The sequence continues at coordinate 14,438,924 of NC_137653.1, forward strand.
TTTACTTTGTGCAGTGCTACACATTCAGAATGGGATGTGCATTATGAAGCTGTGAAAACCACAGATGGTGAGGGCATCGGCATGATGGCACTTGCCTCTTACTCTCCTTATCCTCCTGTCTCATTCGCCATTCTACAAACTTTTAATGAGCCTGTGTACGACAGTGATTAGATTTAATGAGGTGCCAGCAACCTTGGATGGACTCGGCTCAGATGCAACACACTCACTAATTTGTGATATGCCACAGCCAGGCCCTGGACCACGAGACTGAGGCACAATTGCGAGATGAGATTGCTGTATTTTCTTCAACTTCGAGCTTGACTTGGGAAATTGGGCAAGACACCGAACACAATGTTTCTGTCATTGTGCAGAGACCTCGCACAGCAGCATGTGGGATTGTGTGTTTGAATAGTTCCATGTGGCCAATAGTGTAAACTGCTAGAAAGGTGGCGAAAATGTGCTTTAAAAGTGAAGGCTATTTACCCGTTTGATTTTTCAAAAATGTGTCATAAATTCCATTGTATATATTTATCCAGCTCAGGGTGGTGGAGGCTGAAGCTGATGTGTGAGCAAAGGCAGGGTACAACCCTGACAAATCTAACACAGAGAGAGGCACAACTACACACACATTCACACCTATAGACAATTCAGATGACTGATGAACACTCGCTTGCATGTTTAAGGACTATGAGATGAAAACAGAGAAAACCAATTTTTTTTAAGGGCATGCAATCTCCACACACACAAAAAACAAACAAACTAACAAACACAACGCATCAACGAGCAGTCCAACAAGGAGCATTCTTGTTATGAGGCAGGAGTGCGACATCTCGCAGCCCAAACACGGATTCAAACCCTCTGATCATTCGTGGCCCAGCTGATTTTTTTCCCCCTTCTTCTAACAGATTGTCACTAACACCAAATTGCTTTCAAGAGAGTGGCTGAGTCAAAGGACCTTGTCACACTATGTATTCAGACTTAACACTTTGCACTTGACAGACCAGTCCTTGTCAGGCAATGGGGCGATACACCGAGTGCCGCCTTTCCACCAGTAATGAGCGACTTGAGCAAATCAGCTCTAACTTCATGTTTTCAATAGGATGTACACTCACACACACACACACACACACACACACACACACACACACACACACACACACACACACACACACACACACACACACACACACACACACACACACACACACACAACGTACAGCCAATGTCTCCCCTGTCCTTGATTTGGGTCAGGCTCCCAGCACTTGGGATTCTCAGCACTCTTAATTCTAGTGTGTGTGTGTGTGTGTGTGTGTGTGTGTGTGTGTGTGTGTGTGTGCGTGTGTGTGTGTGTGTGTGTGTGTGTGTGTGTGTGTGTGTGTGTGTGTGTGTGTGTGTGTGTGTGTGTGTGTGTGTGTGTGTGTGTGTGTGCATGAAGCATGAAGCATGAAGCATGAAGCATGAGAATAAAGGCACCTGTAATGTGACTTCCCTGTTGAGAAATTCATCTCGAATAATTCAGTGACAAGCAGCAGGGATGGAAACATCGGGAAAAATAAATAGCAACATAATGAATGATGTTGCAATTAAATTAATCCCTGACAATATATATATATATATATATATATATACTTTCTCGTTTTTATTGCTTCCTGCAGCATAATACATTTTGTTCATTACATCCCCGACCTCACTCAGGTACAAATCCACAGAGTGTGCTTCTCAGGTGGGCAGAAGTAAAACTAGAAAAGCATAAAAGTGCTTCATAAAGTTTTCACGTTTAACATTTACCGCGTTCCATTAAAACCAATAAACCTAAAAAATGAAGAACAAAACCTTAATGATGAAACTGCTGGATTTAATGATCAATAAATGTGTGTACTATATGGAGAATGAGTGCCATATTTATGACTACCCCGACAGCATAAAAAAGAAAGAGCGTAAAAACTTGACTGCAATTCTCTTCGGGCAGCTCCTTGGATATTGAATCCAGTACCTAAACAATGTTGTAACGTGACTGACCATCCTTGACTTTTCAACCATTGTCATGTTTCATCATTAAGCTTAATAATTACCTAACTGTTGCTGGACGGGCTGACATTTGTTTTTTTTTTGTTTTTTTTTGTCTGTGTGATAGTTTCTTTGTCTTTGCCCTGATGAACTAATTTCTTGGTCAGTCTTATGCTTCCCTACTCAAATTCAAGATGCAATACAACAGCATAATTAATACAGCATAATTTTCTATATATTTTATGGTCTGACAAAAGTGCTTGGAACATAGGTACAGTGAATTGAATGTCTGTTATTGAGGATGTAATGAACTACCAAAGGTTAAAAACAATAACTGCCAGTTTTAATTGTACTGGTTTTGTATTTTTACTGAAGCAGCATCAACAACAGTACCAACAATTCTACTTGTAATACAAGCAATGTAACAGTAGTAGTATTTGAATATAATTTCCAGGTTGTTTTTAGGTTGGTTTTTTTTTAGCTTCCGGTTATGAGGATGAAGGTTACAGATGTGACGTTTCATTGCAACCTTGTGTGGAAAATACACTGTATTCAAAAGGAGAACATGATGACTCATAATGCCAAGTAGTTTTCATTCAAACTAATAAATGCTTCCCCTCATTAATTCACTCCATTGGTGCAGAATGAATGAACACTCCTGACACTTAATAGCGCGATGGTTCATTTTTTTTTTCTAACCCTCATCTCCACCCTCTCTTCGTAAGACCTGTCTTTTATCTTTCCCTGACTCATTCCCCTGAAATGGAAACCATTCCTCTTTATTCACCCAACAGAAAGATCACTGGCCGAAACAGACAGGATGGGAGCTTACTGCGGCGTTGAGATATGAAGCTCCAGTCCTCAGCAGGCACAGAGAAACAAGATGACATTGAGCTGATGTGTGGAAAATGTCTCAGCAAAGTGCGCTTCACTTCTGTGCTAAAAGTAACTCAGATTTCCTATAATATCACAGAAACTAAAATAGTTGTCAGTGAGGTCATCAACAAATCTTCACAGAGACAATAATTTCAATTTCAGCTGAACAAATAGCCCATTGCTGGGTGTCCTTGCTGCCATGCCCTTGCAGGAGCAGTTGAACCAACTGATTAATGATACAGGAGTAAGAAACACACACAAAGGCAAGCAGGTACTTTGGGAATCAATTCATCACACTTTATTTTGTGTGACCCCAGCTGATGTAGTGGCTAGAGAGCAGCACAATACACTCTCAGCACAAATGCAGAGGTGGAGTACAGAGTTCACACGCACACACACACACGCACACAAACAAACGATGAAATACACTGCAAAGATCTCAAAACAATAATTTCACCCAGGATTTTTATTGCAACGGGCGTACAGCTGAGGGAAGCCTGGTGTGCGCTTGTGTGATTATAATTTCCTCACATTTACTGTGAATGGAGTTGAATCTAATCAGGCTACAGCTGCAACACGATGGAGGACATGTTTGGATCCCAAACATCCAGACTGCTTCATTAAGACGGTCTCTAGGCCATCCCCCGTAAGACCTGCAGGTGCTTGTTCAACCGGTCAGCACTTTCTTTGGCAGTAAGAAGTTGCTTTTCACACCACTGAACCAGAACCTGCTGCAGCATTTGCACACGAGCCTTCTGGAAACGTTGAATCTGGTAAAGACACAATCATATCAAGATGTGAACACACAGTGAATGTAAACCCACAAACCCACAAGCGGTTATACATACTATAGAAATTGTTTTGATATTACCTCTTGTTTAGCCACTTCAGAAATGTGTCCAAACTCTGCCTCTGTTGCTTGCTTCACTTCCTCCATCTTATGAAAACGTAAAGCATGACATAATCAATACGCACTTAATTTTCATCACAACTGAATTAACAGATTATACTTGAATCTAATGAGTTCTCTCTCTCCAACATGGAGTTTGCTCTATGGGGGAAAACAGCAGTAGTGTGTTACTGACACCTGCTGGTCATAAAGGAAGACACCTCTTCATCTTGATCATGTCAAATCGTGGGTGCAGCCACTCACAGCAGTCTTCTTCACAGGTTTGGCCTTCTCTGCGTTTCTTCTTGCATTCTCGAGCTCCACCAGCTTACAGGTTCTCCTGAAGAGCATTTCCTGCCATCAACGTAATCGTCAGATCCCATGTGACGCGACAATTTCACAAAACCAAGTAAAACTAGTCTGAACGTTCAGATACACTGCCAGATTTCAACAGAAGTGCCCGATTCAGTGCAGAACAATAAATCACGGTCAGAAATGCCAAATGTATTTTCTAAGTATTCGTGACAAAGACAAAATTGTGTATTTCATGGAGTCATTGTAAAGTCACTGTAATGTGAGTTTAAAAAGAAGATTTAACAGATGCTAAATCACCCGCGTGGCCTTTATGACAGCAAAAGATTAACTTTGACCGTGATTGATGAATAATTGGCTGGAAGGAACAAAAGGCCATGTTGAAATGGACAAAATTTCATATATAAATATAACGTTTAAAAGCAAAACTGGCCTGCAGGGTAACAAAACAAAGGAATTCATTTCACACAATGGCAGATTCAGATTCATTCCATGGAGATTACACAGTTTTAGTAAGAGAATCAGAGATAACAACAGTGGCAAACTAAAAGATCTGTGATAACAGGCTACAGTGCTGCAAGTGAACAGCATGAACTGTGAGGGTGGATTTTTATAAGACATGTCCAGAAGGCTACAAAATTACATTTGAAGAACATTGCATGTGGCCCACAAACCAGTTGAAGGTGACACCAGTGGTTTAGGGAAAAGCCTTGATAAGCTGATAAGTACATCTTCAAGGAACCTGAATGTGCATGACTCAATGCACCCTTGAGGAAGAGCCAGTCAAATGTCAATACGGCCATATTTATCCATTTAACTTTACATGATGGCGAACAGTGGTGAACGTGCACTGTGAAAGCCATGGTTTTTTTTTCCCACTTAATGTATTGCCTGTTGTAAGAAACTTAATTTTCTTCAGTTCTGAAAGTTGTTTTTTTATATATATACACATATGAATATTTTTAGACCTATTACATATTTCTAATGGGTGCAGTAGTGTTGGTTGAATTATACAAACTATGTTTACGTTTTTATTCTTTATAATATAAATTGATGACAGTGATAAAAAAACAAACAAACACCTTTTCTGCCTCCTGGTAACGAGACTCCAAGTCCAGGCCCAGTCCGAGGGTGATCACGTTGTTCTCTGCAACACTCGCCATGTTTTTCTGCCCACACGCAAACACATCATTTGGCAAAGTAGTGCTGCACTGCTGAGTTTGTTTCTGTAAAGAAGCAACTTACCTTCATAGACTCAAAGACCTCTGATAATTTCACACAAACCCTGTGGAGGCAAATAAAACATGTAGCCAGCTCCTCTACATATTAAACCATTAATTCATTGTATTGTTTTTTTCCCCCCTTCTTCCTCACTTGGTGAAAGCTTGTTTGTCAGGATCCTCTCCTGATTCCACACAGAGGTGCAGAGCAGCTGAGAAGTGTCCACAGGCCACAGCTATTTCTACAAAAAAAAAAATCAAAAAATATTATTGCCTGGTGTCTGGGATTCCATACATAAATACATATGTATAAATAAAGTGGATCAGTTGTCTTACTTTGCTCAGTAAGCACCACATCTAGAAATTTCTGCAAAAAGAAAAGGAAAAGGGAGTAAGAAATCACAATGTATGAGCTTGTGACTGTGAAAGAGAAATTCCCGGAGGAAGATAAATGAACCGACAAATAGGCCTCACCTCAGCTGCAGTCTTTGTACAGCCTGTCAGGGTGAGGTTCTGAGCTCGTGCACTTTGAAAGAACTCATCCACATCCTGCAGAAACAAATATATAACATTACCACTGTGCATCTTCAAACAGAACGGTTTTGTTGTGCAAGACCGTATCGCATACCTTATGGCTTTCTTTCCTCATCTCCTCCACAGCTTGACTCAGTCGGTTGAAAATGTTTTTTCCCTTTTTGTGCCCGCCTGGAGGCTTTACACAATGGCAAAGCAAAAAACTCTTATTCTTTCATTTCATGCAACATATTTAAAAAATATTTTGACAATTATTTGAGACCTAATTGACAATTGAAAAGACTTAATTCACCACTGCAAGGGTGATTATATTGACTTTCTAACCGCGTGCAGTTCAAGACATTTGTAATCAGATGTTTTAATTTAATTTCTCTATACATATATAATATATGATATATGTAAAAACAGCTTATTTCAAAACTCTTGAGATGTCCTTTAATTCAGCTCACATGTTTTCTCCACCACTATTTGCACTTGTTTATGTAAATAGACCAAGCTGAGAGCTGAGTGATGCTCCAGTGAACACGACTAACACTACTAATCCCAACAGTACTGTCACTCCCTGAAGTAACATTAGCATGAAAAGCCATACTCTGGCAGTGAGTTTTTTTTTTCAAAAGCATGCATGTTGAATGCTGCAAAGTGCTGCTTATGGAGAGAATTATTATTTTTTACTGTATTTTGCACCAGGATGAATCGTCAAGAATGGCATTTTTTTGAAAATTCTAAAAGTTTGAGGTGTTTGGAAAAAAAGCTTTGCACCAAAACAAAAGGAATCATTTAAAATTTTCAAGGGAATTTTTTTTAATTTTTTTTTAAAGGTCATCACATTATTATTTTAGCTGTTTGTGACCTTTGGAGTAAAATAAGTTTGACATCCCTCATGTACATGATGATAAGCATGCCTCTCATACTAATACTGTATTTCTTTCACTTTAGTAATGGGAGTAATTTTCCACCTGAAAAATCAGGTTCCACAACTAATTTTAGTAATTGCATATAGTCCCTATGATGCAGCTTCAAGACCACTGATGCTGATCACTGCACCACTGCGCCACTGCACCCCTGCCGGGCTCACATACAGTATATCACTATACAAAGGCCTCATGTTCAGTCACATGAACTCTCATCTGAAAATGTGGTTGCGAAATTTTAACCGTTTACTGTCTCATAAAAAAAAAAAAGCATGACACTACAGCCTGTTGTAACATAAAAAGTTTCTGGCCTTAAGAGTGGAGCTGCTCCGATAAAGCGGTGTGTTACCGTACCTCTGAGCCGGTCAGGAAGATCTCCACAGCTTTGTTTTTGCTGAGTATGCTGTGTGCAGCGACCTGCCGGAGGAAATTCTCCAGTGCTTTACAATATGGCTTCAACTCTTCTAGACCAAGGAAGCCTGCAGGAAAACCGTCAGCATGTCAGTCACATCACATCAAACACCGCACAGAAAAGGAGACGACACAAGTGCTTATTTTATTTATTTAAAGATCTACCTACCAAGCTGTTTCATCACTTTGGCAGATGTGTTTACGGGAAATCTTGCAGGAAGTGGAGGGAACTTCAATAAGAGGTATTTCATTAGATATTTGAATGTGACCTACCGTAATTGAATTTATTTCAATTTAGTTTTTTCATCTATGTAATACAATGTAATCATTTAACAATCAAATATATCACAGAGGGGGGAAAAAAGCAACAATATTACACAGAGCAAAGGCCACAGAGCACCTATTCTGCATCAGAGTACATATATTTGATACCTTTTCAGATGTTACAAGAGGAGTGCCACACCATACACAATCCCTGTTTACAATTATTCAAGAAAGAAAGACCCTGCAAATGTGTCCTGATCTTATATTGTTTCTACCTGATACTTGACAATACTAATGGCACTGGCAAACTGGCAGCAACTGAAATGGACTTCCTGATTAAAAAGAAAAGGAGGATGTAAGAAAAGGGAAACTCGGAAGGATATTCTAAAAACCCAAATCCTTCTCCAAACGTGGACAGAACTAGTTCTGAACCATGAGAACTGAATATACTGACTTGGGATCTTTTCAGTAACAAAAGCTATGTGTGGCTGCATATTATGTCTCGTGAAGTATAAAAAAGGTTGTTCTTTAGTTAGTTTCACTTTAACCCTGGAAACACTGCTGGAGCTAAATAAAAAACCCAAACAAACAAACAAACCCAGCTGATTTCCAAAAGAGAGTTTCCAATGATTCCACACAACTTGTCTAGATTGTAATATTGACATTTTCTTGTTTTGTTTTGTTTTTTCCAATCCAGCACATACAGTATAAAATGAAGTACTGACTATGACTCCCTGAATCCCAGGTTCGTCCTGCTGGGAGAACAGGTGCTGCTGCAGCCAGTCAAAGTCATCATAGGTTCGGTGCACATGGTACTCCCCGGTCCCAGACAGCTGGAACACACAGGAACAACAGGTCGGCTCAGTGCGCCGTATTTCTAGCACTTTACTTCAGATGGATCGACAGGTCGCCACAGGATTTTCGGCATGATCTAAGATCTACAATCTGCAATCGCACCTTCTGGGATATAATCAGAAACGTAAGCGTGTCCCCATCTCGCAGAACCTCGGATATTTTGATGTCATGACAATGGACGCTCAGGATAGTTCCCACTTCCTTCTCTTCTTCCTGCACATCGGAAATGTGGCAATTGTTCTTTTTTAGTAAACAAAAATGCAAACTAAATGTAAAAATGAAAAAGAAAAGCTGCACTCAGCCCACATTGTGACCATGAATGTTTCCCTGGAGTCAAACGCCGTCACATGACACCCAGAAGTTCTCAAAACTACATTTTCTCCCCAAGCAAACTTACCATCATTGTCAAGTTTGCAGAGAAACGTGTACAGCCTCGCCTGTGTGATTTGAAGTTGGTTCAAAAGTCCTTTTAAGCTGGAAAAAGGGGCACAGAACTGCGAAGATCCTTTGTCCGTTGCCTCCGGTGCACTCACACTCCAAATGCTGAGAAGGCACAGGATATCCTCTGGGTCAAAGTGCACAATGGTCCTGAGAGGAATGGAGTGAAACACAGCCAAATATAAAGTGCTGGCGCAGAGAAATACATGAGTGAATGGCCTGTTAGTCAGTAACTGGGGATCTCTGGCACACCCACACAGGAAAGAAAAAGACTTAACGGTTTATTCAGTTATCTGGTCGTCAGCCTTTCGACCTCACAGCCACTTTCACAGCCGTTTTCGGCGTTATCTCAAATAAATGAGAGAAAAACACATAGTCAGACATCTTGATGAACACAAAGACTTTATTGGCATTACTACACATGAAATCATAACAGTCACATGGGGGAGGGGAAAAAACATGTTTATTAAAAGTACTCTCCTTCATTATCATCAAAATAAAAGGTGAACTCAACCTCGTCAAAACTGAAATGTGTGTTTTGATCGTCCACATCCTCATAAAAGCCCCAGTGGACGTGTGTCTCGTCCTCGTCATCATCAAAATCATCGAAGAAGTCTGCAGGATAGAAGTGGAAGTGTGGCTCGTGGTCATAATCCGGGTCAGCAGAAGGCCCATCGTTCAGGAAAGCTTCATGGCCCACGAGGTCGTACCGCCTCCTCGTCTCACGGTTGGAGAGCACTCTGTAGGCTGGGAGGAGCAAAGAGGGAGCGACTACTGAGATGCTTTGATGTCTGGACACTGGTGTAAAGTACTGGTGTAAAGTACGCACGGCGTTACGGTGGTTTGAGAACTAAAGCTAAAGATAAATCTGGGGTTCGGGGTGATGAAGAACTTGTCCTAACAATAAGATAATAATAGTGGAGGGCTTTTCAAGAGTGTAGCTGAGAACACTCTCACCTCGTAGCAACAAAGTTCTGGGTTCAGGGTCAGATTGACCCTCATAGTACAACAACAAGCATCTCTCAGCCTTCTGTCTGGGATTACATGGAGGAATCAAGATTTCTTGAAAATTATATTGATTTGAAAACATCTTACGGTACTAAAATAGCACAAAACTAAAATCTACATTTGAAACATGCACTTCCGTTACTTTATTTTGTCCCCATGTCAATAACTGAGCTAAAAAAAAAAAAAAAAAAAGCTTTGAAAGAGGAATTTGAATTATCAGTGACCTTGATGAGAATATGTCCACAGGGTTCTGTGGACCTGCTGTGGGTTATTATTGTGACTTGCTGCATTTGTGAGAGATGAAGAGAGAGAGTGTAATAGAGTGGTATTAATGCCAGCCACCACCACAGTGTGGTTCAGTTCTTAACCAGAAAATGATCAATACATAAGTTATTGTTATTTGACAGCTCAACATTCATCAGGAAGGAGTCACTGTGAAAGGTTTGAGACCATTTGGACTCGACGATAAAAGAGGTTTGCATGTTATTGTTTTGTTTTGTTTTGTTTTACCTTCTGCAATATCCCTGAAAGTCCTCTCTGCGTCTTCGCTCTTGTTCTTATCTGGGTGGAACTTCACGGCCAGTTTTCGGAAAGCCTTTTTAATCTGCTGGTCTGTGGCGGTTGGCTCAACGTGCAGGGTGTGGTAGTAATCCATGGTGGTCTCCGGGGCGGCAGGCAGGCTGTGGGCCAGGCTCAGCAGCAGGACGCAGCCCCGCAGCAGGTGGAAAGCTCCCATGCTGCCGCTCATCACCTGGCAAATATCTGACGCAAGGCTGTTTTTCCAGAAGTGCAGCCGCCCGGCAGGTTGACGCATCATGAGCATTCACAAACGAAACAACTGGTTTCCACATCAGATGGTTAAAAGAAGGCAGTTTTCTCCAGTTTATCTTAAACACACCTAACACGGCAGGGTGATCATTACATTAATTGCTGTTTAATCACTTCATGACTCAAACCGATGACAACTGTGAAAACTCTTTCACATATCCAACTTTAACGTTGGATATGTGAAAGACAGAAAAGAACTAGAAAAAAAGAACTAGAAAAAAAAAAGGGTTTTGAACAAGGAAGGTCGTTCAAGGAGCAGCAGGCTTTTTATGAAAGCAACAGCAGATATTTCACAGCTTTCAAATGATGACATTGACAAGTTGTTGGTTTTTGTTTTTTGTTTTGTTTTTCAATGGACATGCAGATATATTATCAGGAGCAATTAAGTCGCAGATTGGTCAGTGACCTGCCTTGTCCTTTCGTCAGGCCTGAACAGGTTGAATCACTATGACGGCTGGGTACATTCAGTTCTCTCTATATGTGAGTCATTATAAATTTAAACCTCCTCATATATCTTTTTATTATCACTTTTTCGGAACAAATTCTTCAGGCAGGACCATGCCGGGAAGGTGCACCTCCTTGATCCACTTTCTGCAGCTGGATTTTCTTTAGGCTCCCTGGTAAAATTCATACATATGCACACTTGCCTGTTTTTACTGTTAATAAACTTTTTTTTTTGTTTAGATTGCTTTAAATGTACATATTCATTAGCATGCAATACAACAGATTTAATGCACTAACATAACGTTAGCAATTCCTTCAACTCTATGTGTAGTTCATGCTTTTATGGCTTCATAATTTATGGCTTTGTAATTCACAATTCAGCCTTTTTCAGAGTGTAATTAACATTACGTACGCTATCCATATAATAATATAGCATAAAAGATGGGTGACCATTTATAAAAGCTAACTATTTACATTAGCATCAAACTATTTACAATTTCTGCTCTTGGGGTGTGTTTTTTTTTTAGCTAATTCACTTTAGTATTTTGTGGGGTTTGTATCTGTATAATCATTTAATAAAAACATAATTATTATTTATGATTATATTTACCTTTCCTTTTGGTCTTTTTAATGCAATTTCTTCAATTTTTTTTAACTAATAATTGTGGAATGTGGATAAACATTTATGGTCATACTGATGTAAACATCAGGACTTCCCATCAGTGAGAAAAACCAACACTTTTTTTTTGGCAAACTATACATTATAGTGCAGTGGTATTTAATAGGAAGTCCATCTTTCACAGAAACCTATTTAACCAATTTGGGGAGACTGTTGAAGGGAGTAATTATGAAATATGTGTTGTTTGGTCACTATATAATGCAACTGAACATATTTTAATGCAGGGGTGTTTCACACTCACTTTGGGGTATTTCAATAAATGTCCCTATTAACCAGTGGTTTCAAACTTATTTTAATCAGTGGCCCCAGAATCCAATTTGATTTCCATAAAGTCAGACTAGTAATAGTAGGGAAACGATCTTAAAGCAGTAATTAATGTACAATAGGTTGCAGTGAGTGAAACGTTCCACTCAATGTGTTCCAATGTTGATCGGTTGATGGCGGTGATGCGCCTTATCGTTGCGTGTGAAGCACCAATTGATCCAGAGAAGAAGATCGGCGTCTGTGTTGTTCTTCTTCGTTGGTTTTTTTGACTCAAAACGTCAAGAAATGTGGTAAACAACAGTGGAGCGGCCTCGAAGGAATCGACAAAAACAAAACAAGTCGGGATGCTGGACAGGAGGCGTCCTCGCAAGTCGTAGAAAAACGTATTTGCTTGGAGAATCACTCGTTTGGATGCAGCTCTTATGTGTATCGTTTTGGTAAGAGAGAACTTTAGCATGGAGTTCGTGCTAGCTGTGTTAGCTATTCTTCGCGTAGCATCGTTTCACGCCGTTTTTTTTTAATAACGTTTGGTGCAATTTTGTCCACTGGCAGACAGTCTTTACATTTATCTGAGGTGTCGTTTTTGTGTTTGTTTTCATCAAATCGACAGCTGCTGGTTCGTTTTATCTAATAATATGAACAATAACATCAGTGGTGCCTTTTATTTACACTGTTCCCTGTCACGTGTTTACATCTCGACTTCCACTCACGTCAACACTCCTCCTCTGCCTTACCTTTCATTATTTTATGAATATACATTTCCTCTGTTACCCCTGCAGTAGACGTCTCATCCTGTGTGTGTTTTTGTTTTGCAGATGGTCGGCCAGCAGGTTGCATTTCTCCAAGGACTAAAACAATTCTTCTGACCTGTGTATGTGAATGTTTGCCAGATCACGTCGACCGCCCTCTCATACACATGAGTGCTATTTTCTCCCTGAGCTGGGCCAAGCGCCATGCCTGACCGGGACAGTTCCTACCTGTCCGGTGGTGGTGGGAGCGGTGGTGGTCTTGGTGAGGAAGGCGGACCCGGGTCTGGTTTGACAGGCAGTTCTGCAGAGGGTCGAGGAGGCTCTGGGGGAAGTGTCGGAGCAAATCTCTCTGTCTCGGGGAGCATGGGTGGTTTAGGGGCCCTTGGGAACGGCAATGGTTGTGGCAATGGTGGAGGAGGGGGACAGGGCGCAGGGCTGCCATTGGATGGTGTCTGCAGGGACTTCATACGTAATGTCTGCAAGAGGGGGAAGCGCTGCCGCTTTAGGCATCCAGATGTCAATGAGGTGCCCGACTTGGGAGTGCAAAAGAATGAGTTCATCTTTTGCCACGACCATCAAAATAAGGAGTGTATGCGCTCCAACTGCCGCTTTGTCCACGGGTCTAAGGAGGATGAGGACCATTACAAGAAAACTGGAGAGTTGCCTCTTAGACTAAGAGGGAAAGTTGCAGCACGCCTGGGCTTGTCCCCCACAGATCTCCCCCATAGCCGGGCCGAGGTTCCCATCTGCAGGGACTTCCTGAAAGGAGAGTGTCAGAGGGGCAATAAATGCAAATTCCGGCATGTAAAAAAGGACTATGAATATGACTCTTCTCGGGTTGGGATAGGTGTTGGTATGGGGCCTGGTGCCAGTGGGTTAGTGAACGCAGCGGGAGGGATTGGCGGTGTAGGATCAGGTACTTATGTGGGAATGCAGGGACTTGTGGGAGCTGGCAGTGGAAGCACTGTGATGGGGACCGGCTGCCCTAGCTTGGGTGGGTGCAGAGATCCAGGAATGTCAGGAGTCGGGGGTGTAGGTGTAGGTGGCATTGGTGGTTGTCTGTCCATTAGTTCTTCAGGACAGCGACGCTACGACAGGAGCACGTGCTCGGTGTATGACCCATTTCTGGAGAGTGGGCTGTTTGACTCGGGCTCCCTGGAGGCGTCTATGGACCACACAGCTCTGCAGATGAAGCGGCGGCGGTTGGAAGGGCTTCGTCTGACTGACGGAAACACAGGCGGACACTATGAGCTGGGAGTCCAAGCCACCTTGGCACCTCGTCCTCTGGAGTACAGATTCCTCGAGGAAGAAAATTCCCTGTTGAGGAAGAGAGTGGAAGAGTTAAAGAAGCAGGTGAGAATAAAAAGTATTCCATAACGGAGTTGTCTAACCGCAAACAGCATTCACGTTGTATTTTGATACATACAGTGGTGGAAAAAAGTTTTCAGACACCCTTAATCAGTAAATTTTTTTTTTTTTTTACATAATATCAAATATAAATGTTGGCGGGGAAAACGGATTTTGTGTTGTGTAAAATGTGTGGCTGCATTACAGCCTCAGCTCCTCTGAGGTCATTCATTATGCGGTTTTCATCCCTGCACATGCAGATGAGGATGCGGCCATTTCTTCCTTTAAAGGGCCACATTTTGGTTTGTCTTCCAAGCTGCTTCTGCAGAGTGTATCCAACTGCTGAAGGACTGCATCTGCACTCCCTGGCTATCTGGCAGCAGCTTTGGCCTTCCTGACCGAGAATCTTGATCTTCAGGCTTGTTTCCTGCGTGCGGTTCTTTGCTGTAGCCATTTTTGTCTCTGAAGGACTTCAAATGTACTGCTTTTATATAGACACAAACAGGGCAACAAATTTTTTTTTATTTATTTATTTATTTTTAATATTTTTTAAAAAGCACAACCTTCATTAATGGATCACTGTTACCAAAGTGACATATAAGTCCAAATCTCTTATGTATTTTTATGAAACCAATCAATTTCAGTTTTAATGGCTTTGCGAGAGGATTTGTTGCACGTTTTGGTCGTAACTGTTCTAAAAGTAAACGCCCTTGACGACCTAAGAGTGATTTTTAATGTAATATTTCATAAATATGTGGGGTGTGTGGAAACCTTTTTCCACTGCTGAATAGTGGGATGATTGCTCACGAGTTCATACATCTGTAGGGAATGTTTCTTTTGATCTGATTACACTTGCAAGAACTTGCAAAGAAGATGAAGAAAATGAATTGGTATCACACCCTCAAGGTGTAATACTTTGAATACCAGAAATGTTGTATTTTTTGCAGTTACTGTTTTAAGTTGTGTGTAATTGTAAAAGTTTTGTTGCCGTTTGTCCACTTTTTAAATCATATAAGAAAACTTTAATCATAAGTAAATCACACCATAATTGAAACTCCATGTGGCCTATAAGCCTGAAATGGGTAAACAAGCCAAATGATTTTATTTTACACAAAGCCCGTCCAATCACCTCGTCATGTTTGCTTATTCAGTTAAAGACTTGAAATCCAATAAAACAAGGTTGATGCTGCAGATTATGAAAAAGGTATATTTAAGCAAAGCAACATTTATCTTTAAATATTATGAATCAGCTACATTAAAAGGACGATTGGATTTGAATGTATCAGATTAACTCCCACTAAATGTGGTTTTAAAGAAATGCATAGATTTGAGGAAAAATTTTAAATTTAAAATTTACTTCATGTATTTAATGACTGTCTCACTGTGTCTTCCTCAGGTTTCCAATCTCATTGCCACGAACGAGGTCCTCCTGGAGCAGAACGCACAGTTTCGAAGCCAAGCCAAGGTGATGACGCTTTCCTCCACTCCTGCACCCACTGAGCAGACTCTGGTGCCCCCTGTAGGCGCAGTGGGTTCCTACAACCACAGCATTGCCCAGACCCACACCACCCTGAGCAGTGCCGGACTTCAGCCCCGGCCCGTCACCCAGCAGGACCTGGTAGCTCCCAGCGGGGCCCCCGCGGCTCCTCCCACCAATGCAGCCCCGCCCACAGTGCCCCCGCCACACCTCAACCCCGAAATCACTCCCCTCTCAGCGGCCCTCGCACAGACCATCGCTCAGGGAATGGCGCCCCCTGTGTCCATGGCGCCTGTGGCGGTATCGGTTGCTCCGGTAGCAGTGTCCATGACGCAGCCTATGCCTGGCATCACCATGAGTCATGCCACCACCCCCATGGTGTCGTACCCCATTGTCAGTCAGAGTATGAGGATCACAACGTTGCCACACTGAATGAAAAAAAAAAAAAAAAGGAAAGGTGCTTTCACACCTGTTTCGTCCGGACCCAAGTTCGTTTCAGGGATGGTCCGCTCCGTTTGGGCAGGCGTGAAAGCTCCCCTGGACTCTTGAATTCTTGGTGTAGATTTATTTTAAAAATAGATGGCGTGTGATTCACACCGCACACCAGTGAGAGCACTGAAACACAGACTCGTGTTTCCACCAGATGGCAGAGTGAATATTTGTCTCTTCTTGCAGTTATGTTCTATGGCAACAGCAAGGATTTTAGTTTCTTTTTTTTTTTCCAATTTCAGTCATATGTGAAGTCATACATGTCGAGACCATTTCTGAGACTGTTGTTCTGTTCATGATGTGGGCAAATGAAGATTTTTGTCTTTAAAATTGTGTTCTCATGTAAAGTTACTTTGGTTCTTTGCACATTTACTGGAAGAAAAAAACCCTCAAATGAAGCCTGTCTCTTTGTTTTTGTCGACTTTTTGCTCATTGTTCTATTAATGCAGCTAAAATACAAAATGGCACAGCGAATTAGCAGGAGAGAAATTAGCATCCATTGTCTTAACGGTTTTTGAAGGCACTTGCATGACAATCTGAATCCTTTTATTATCATTATGGACATGCTTCCATACACAACAAAACTGGAGCTGGAAGTCCTGACTTTCAGCAAAGAGTAAAAGGCATAAAGTAGAATTTGAAGAACGTAAACATCTTAGAACTGATATTGAGTTCACACAGACTGAATTGTGTTCAGATCTGAGCTCTGCGGCCTCATTGTCACCTTAAGCACCAGTTCTTCTACTCTGAAGGTAGGATTGGGGTTTTTTTCGAGCTGCAGAATCATTCGGAGGAAATAAGACCACACTGGTATCGCAGGTATAATCCAAAAACCAGGTTTGGGTTGGTAAACACCCCTCACACACACAAAAAAACCCATCTTGCTTGGGTGGATGGGAGGAGTCACACCGTGCAAACATTCGAATAATCTGTTTCTTCTGAAGCCTTATATCCGTGTTGCTCTGTAAACACGTTGGTACCAGTTGAACCACAGTGCTGGGAGGGACTTCTGGCCGTGGCCTGCGCGCTCACAGTCCTTCGGGATTCCGGGATGGAGGAAAATGCTCCGTCTGCTGTTTTAAAACAAACCGCTGCAGCACAAATAGTTGTCCTCCATTGAAAGTATTTGCTCGGGGTTTAACTGGGGCTCAAACAGACGTGCATTATGAGCACAGCGCCAGGGGAGGAAAAAATTCTCAGTAAATTTGGGTAACTGCGACTTTAAAACTACTTCCACTAATTAGATGGTTTGACGCAACAGCGAACGAGAGAAAGAGAGGAGGATGCTTCTTTTCTTTTTTTTTCTTTTTTGTCCCAGTGGGCGTGTTTTCATCCAGCTAACGGGACTGGACTGAGCAGCACAACTTGCAGGCGGCCAGTTCTCCTCCAACACCCGTGTTTTTATTCCTCGGTGCGTCGATAATCGGTACGTTTAGTTGAGCGATAGGATGAGACGCGGACGGGCGGCGCAATAGAGGCGGTACGAGCAAGAGCTGAGGTACATTTCACGGGCTTGGGACATGGATTGTTAAAAGTCAACCGTGAAGACAAATCAATCCACAGTTTAGAATAGAGTTTGTGTTGTTTTGGGTTTGTTTGTTTTTTCCGTTTGTTGTCGGCGGAAGGTTGCGCTATGCAGGACGAAAAGCCGGATCCGAGTGAGCCAAAGTGCGCACAGAGTCCGAGCGCAGGCGACGCGGAGAAGAAAGCTCTGCGCGCCGTTGAGGAGGAGGAGGAGGAGGCAGGACGCACCAAACCCCGGGGCATCAGCGCCGTGGCCGTGCTGTGGACGTTTGGGAAATGCCTCGGTGCCTTGCTCCCCGTCTACCTGGCTGGTTACTACCGGGTCAGCACCAGCCTGCTGGTGTTCGGGATGATGGTCTACACCGGGTGGAAACATGCCCGAGAGGCCAAGGAGGCGCGCCTCAAGTCAGCCATACAGCTGCTGACCGACGAGGAGGAGTACACGTCCACGAGGGTGTCCAGAATCAAACGAGATCTCCCCGCATGGGTAAGGAAAAGGGGCGACTTCACAGACGGATGTCCCCATTGTTACGGTCATCTTTCCTCAGGCCTCTCTGACCTTGAATAACCCTGAGCTCCATCCACCAAGCACACCCAGCGTCCTGGAGTGGACCGACATATTGTAAAGGATGTTATGGGGATTATTCCCACTCCAGCTCAGCCATTATTTACTTTTAGACACATTTTCCAGTTTACACTTGTCAGTAATAAACTCTTTAATAGCTTTGTAATCTATGAGATGAAGTGTGTTTTTCTTATTTGTTTCCTTTACTTTATCCTTCCTACATTTCCACTTGCACTGTTGTGAAACTCGTTGTCTATATGCATGAGTTTTCAAACTAAAATGTCATGGTGCAACACTTAAGCCTTTACATTATGGTGCAACTGTAGCTAAAGATGGCAGGTCAATGAGTAAGAAAAGTAGACAACATGCACACAAACATCCTGACAGTAAATGCAGGTAAAATGGAAATGCTGCAGCCCACAGGGGAGTGTTTTGACTCAGAACATCTGGCCACACCCAAATCAGGTTCCTGTGGGTTCCTCTTTCACTGAATGATTTTAGTGACTGCATGCGTAACTCGAGGGCGGCTGGCAAAACAGGGACGCCGCCATATTGTTCATCATGTGAAAACCTTGAATATAGCTTTGTAATAAGTTTCAAGCACTGAATTTGCAAACCTAGTTTTTCAGATGAAGTCACTGCAAAGTGTGATATTTCAGTAGAAATTGGCTTTATAAACATTGACTTTAATTTTGGAGATAGCCCTCCAGTATAAGACTTGGTGGAAAAGTACAGGTACAAAATCAGCAGTTATTAATGAATCTAAGGCTAAATCATTTCCCTGAGTGTTGTGTGTTACAAAGCTTCATACGTTTTAAGAGAATGTGCCTGCATTGTGTTTGTTTCCTTCAGGTCAACTTCCCAGAGGTAGAGAAGGTTGAATGGCTGAATAAGGTAAACTACTGTATAATTGATCTTTGCTTCCCTTCGTCATCGACTACCCATTCCACTCTTAACTCAGCAAACAAACATTTGTCGACTCAATAGCTCAGCTGTTGTGGTGATGGACACTTGTTGGTGTGTGCTAAGTTAATAGCCGCTGTTAGCAGATGGATGGCTGTGGCTGCTGCTGTCGCCGTGTTCCACAAAGGCTCCACCTCCAGTAGTGCTGCCACTGCTGCAGAGAGCAGGCCCAGGGCCAAGCAATCCTCTCAACATTTCCATTTCATTGCAGGCTGACAGGAAGGAGGAGGAGCTGCTTGGCCTCACCAAACTAAATAAAACTGCAGCTGTAGTTCCGCCCCTTCTTCCTTTGCTCCTGTCGCTCAGAGAAACTAAGCCACGAATATGGACACACAGAAATAAAAGTGTTCATGCTTTGCAGGGCCACAAGATCTGAGCGTCACAGCAGACAAAGGAGAGTTTGAGGTTGAATACTCAAGGGGTGGTCAGCAGATTTCCTTGTTCAGGCTTCAGCAGCCACAGAAGCAGACGACTGATGACTCACTCCCCACCAATGCTCAGGGCTCTTTTCTTTTTCTTTTTCTTTTTTTTACAGTCACAGAAAGGCATAAACAAACAAGGCCTCCACTTTTAGATTCTTTCCCAGTAGGATTGAATCGATGTCCAGACAAATGTACGTAGCAGCCATTATGCCTTGTGAAAAGTGGGACATTGCTGCATAGCCAGCATAGATTTCATGTGTCCTTCAGTATGCAAAGACCCAAATAAGACTAACAGCTGCGGAGGTTCGACTGGCTCCAGCTGTCTCTGTCATTCCTTTGTTCTCACTCGGGGAAACCAAGGCGTCTGACAGAAAGCTTTGTTACTGCGTTGCTGAAACATTAACTCAAAGCGGTAGCTTTTTATTGCATCCTTGAGAAGGAAACAATGACTCTTACTTTTGTCACACATGAAAGCATCCAAAAGCATTTTCTTGTCGGACTCACCAGGTACTACAGCAGGTGTGGCCCTTTGTTGGCCAGTATCTGGAGAAGCTCCTGGTAGAAACCATCGCTCCATCCATCCGAGCCTCAAGCACCCACCTCCAGACCCTCAGCTTCACCAAAGTGGACATGGGAAACAAGGTGATGGCAGAATAAAAACTGCACTGAGACCTGGTTGTAACCCTCCACACAACTAACAGCAGTACTCCATAGTGTTCTAACGATTGCGCTTCGGTTTGTTTCAGGCCATGAAGGTTGTTGGGATCAAGGCTCACACAGAGAATGACAAAGGACAAGTCCTGCTGGATCTGTATATCAGGTGCCTTGTGATATTGTGCCTTTGGTAGTTGGTTATACATTTGAGAAGTATTTTTTCATCAGTGATATTTCTGTCTGTGTGTCCGTAGCTATGTTGGCAATGTAGAGATCAACGTAGAAGTAAAACGGTACTTCTGCAAAGCTGGAGTCAAAGGAATACAGGTGTGTCCTCTCAGCTAGCTTTCAAAGTATGCAACAGCATTTCTTACAAAAGACTTTAACTAAAAGGAGTGTTCGATTTGGGATTAACTGCCTCTCTGTCTTAAGCAATAATTTCACAGACATCCTCTGTCTCTCTGTCATTAGCTGCACGGGATGATGCGGGTGATTCTGGAGCCACTGATTGGAGATGTGCCCATCGTGGGTGCAGTCACTATGTTTTTCATCCGTCGGCCTGTACGTCCTTGCACTCGCTCTCGATCTGTCCTTTTCTTGGTGCACCACCAACCCCCATGTTTGTGACTATCACGCGTCGCAGTGTACGGTTGTGTGCTATTGATTTCTCATCAACCCTGATTGATTTCAACTGGGCATATGTCCTGCCTTCTCGTCTCTCAGAAACTGGACATCAATTGGACAGGATTGACTAACATGCTGGACATTCCTGGGTTAAAGTGAGCAGTGATAAACATGATAAACATAAATCCAATTGCATTGTTACTGACTTTTTTTTTCTTCCATTGTACATTATGTATCCTGTACATTTTACCCTTCATTACAGTGTCATGTCAGACAGCATGATTATGGATGCCATTGCCTCCTTCTTGGTTCTTCCCAACCGCCTGGTGGTTCCCTTGGTTCCTGGCTTGCACGTCGCCCACCTTCGTGCACCCTTGCCCAGGGTAAAGCCCTCTATATGCTCCTACAGATCCAGATTAATATCACACCATATCTGAGGACACAGCAGTATCTTACCCTCTCTTTCTTTGCCAGGGTGTGGTGCGTATTCATCTCCTGGAAGCAGAGAACCTGGCAGCGAAGGACAACTATGTTAAGGGGGTCATTGCTGGCCTGTCTGACCCCTATGCCATAATCCGGGTGGGCCCGCAGACCTTTACCTCTCGGCATGTGGATAACACAGACTCTCCCAAGTGGGCTGAGGTGTATGAGGTGAGGCTCAAGGAGACGGTTTTGTGCCACACCTCCACACGGTGTATTTGTGTCTTTGTGTCTGTTTTCCATTGAGGCATTCCAGTCCGTCATTTCACCTTCTTTGATGCTGTTGGAAACAACGAGATTCATTCCCCTTCACCAGGCTGCAGCCAGCTTCCATACATGACTCTGTGTCAGTCCTCATGTCCTTATGTGTGTCCTGTACATCAGGTTATAGTCCATGAAGTGCCTGGTCAAGAGTTGGAGGTGGAGGTATATGACAAAGACCCAGACCAGGATGATTTCCTGGGCAGGTACAGACGCATACTTCATGTCTCTTGTCTGTCTGTGTTGAATGTCACAATTTCACTTTTCACCTTTCATTCTCACATTTCATGAACAAAGGGAAGAGTTACAGTATTTTTAGTGTTTTCTCTGATTTCTCTCTTTTTGTTTTCAGTACTACGTTTACTCTGTTATATCTATTAGTAAATCTGTCTTGTTTGCTTCCTCTTTTAGGACCAAACTGGATTTGGGTATTGTGAAGAAATCAATAGTTGTGGACGATGTAAGTGAACCATTGTTGTTGTTTGTGGTACTGTGTGCATTACCATTTAAGTCAAAGTCATGTGTTTTATTGCATCAATGATGGGGAAAAAAAAGATCATGTGCTGATTATCTAATTATTCCACTGTGTTATTGTAATGATGTCATATGATTGCACAGTGTGGTGGCATGACTTGTACTACGTGACTGAAAGCAGCTCCTTTAAACTTTGTGGAATTTTGTCTAAAACTTGATGAAATCTGACTGTAATTTATTTTCCGAAACTGATTGAGGAGATTAATCTTGTGCTGAGAATCTCTAGCCGATGCTATGCAGCACAAGTTTATTCTATTCAACTTTGTTCATGTGGCACAAGGCTTACAGAGGACATAACATTTTTCAGGGCAGCAGCATCATTGAATAGTTATCTGTGTTGTCTCCTCGAGAGATATTCAGGGAATGTAGGTCACCCACACTTTGGAGGAACTCCAAGTCTGGTTCATAATTAGTGTTGTTATGTGGGTTTGAAAAATGGACTTGATCCCCAAAATATGTGCTCCAGCTTTTGGCTGAAGTCTGTAAATGAAAAAAACAAAAACAATACATAATTATCTCAAAACTACAATAAGTGTTTTCTGAAATTTTGAAAATTAATAATTTGCCTACCACCTGGTTGCACTTCTGGTGTAAATTTGTGTGCAAACCACAACATAAGAGACAAATAAATAATATTGAACAAAAGGAAAATATGGAAACTGAACAATTTTAGAATAATGAGTCACTTGTCCTGTTCATATCTCTCACTGCCTCACATGTTATAATGCTCATATTTTTTTTTTTGTTGCTCTATCTTTCCAGTGGTTCACTTTGAAAGATACCCCCACTGGACGGGTTCATTTCAGACTGGAGTGGTTGGCCTTGCTGCCGAATACTGAGCGACTAGAACAGGTCTGATCTTCTCGTTTCTACTTTCAACACATTTCTCTGGATTTTCAAAATGTATGGATATATATATATATATATATATATATATATATATATATATATATATATATATATATAATATACCTCTCGTAATGTGAAAACATGATTATTGATTGATTAATTGATCTTTGCCTAGATCCTGCAGAGGAACGAGAGTGTCACGAGCAAGACAGCCGACCCCCCGTCTTCAGCCATCTTGGTGGTTTATCTGGATAAGGCTGAGGCACTTCCTGTGAGTCAGATACCTCTACCCTCTCTGCCCACAGTCGTGCTGCACTCAGAGCTCCTTCCTGCGTGTGGTTAAACTGGGGCAGAACTGCAACTGCCGTCTGTCTCGCATACCACATATTTGTTACTTTAGTCCCCGACCTCAATCACTGTGTGTGTGCATGCGGCTAACTTTATCTGGGTGCTTTCAAGCACACATGCTTCTCTGCCAGTTTCGGCCGTCACGTTGCATTGAAAGGAGAACAGCAGTGACTGAATCCATGGAGTCAAACAGTCTTTGCAGATTAATGCTTCCTCGTTTGCCTCGTGGTCATTGTGGTACTTCTTGCCAGTTATTTGTGCGTTGCTATGGTAACTTTATACACACTATTATTCACATCAACCACGTGTTGCCAGAAAAGCAGATAAGTCTATTTATTTCTCCGCTCCTGGTTACAAAATGTCCCTGTTCGTATGCCTCACTGTGTAAACACACTGGTCTGCCAACTGTATCTTTTAGATGAAGAAGGGGAACAAAGAGCCCAATCCCATGGTGCAGTTCTCTGTGCAGGACATCACAAGAGAGAGCAAGGTATATCTGCTGGAATCTTCCCTTTCGTTTGTCTTTCATTGATTTCTTTTTCATATGGTCATGGTTTTGTTTTGTTTTTGTTGTTTTTTTTTAGACTTGTTACACAACCATCAATCCAGAGTGGGAGGAAGCTTTTACCTTTTTCATCCAAGACCCAAGCAAACAAGACATAGATGTTCAGGTAATAGCTTTTATTACCAAAACTGCAGCACAAAGAAACCCCATAGGCCCGTTGTCTTATTTCAAAACGTCGTCAATCTTCATTAGGTGAAAGACGCAGACCGCGTGCAGACGCTGGGCAGCCTGACCATCCCTTTGTCCCGTCTGCTGTCCAGCTCTAATCTCTCTTTGGATCAGTGGTTCCAACTGGACAACTCTGGATCTGCCAGTCGCATCTACATCAATGCGGTTCTCAGGGTGAGTGGCAGAACAATACATTAATTTGTCTTACCTTGCAGTGTGTCATGATTGGAAATGTTATGAAAAAAATAACCGCACTGTCAGCAGTTATCAATTATATCATAAATTATATTCTTCTTTTTTGACATCTTCAATTCCTTTTGAGTGTTTTTTCTCATTTTTCAAACTCCAACAAAGGTCCTGTGGTTGGATGAGGAGCATATTGCATCAGATGTGTCGTCTAATCTGGCAGCTGGGTCGTCCAAACAGCTGCCACAGCAGACCTCTCCTCATCCCAGCTTTGCCACAGAGGTATTGGTGGACATGCGCTCATTTGTTTCTAATCTGGAAAGGGTTTGACTATTTGCATAAATGTTTTGAAGCATTTCTCTAATTTTCCATTTGAATCTTGATTATTTCCCAGGGCCTGCTTAGAATCCACTTGTTGGCAGGTCAGAACCTTGTTCCCAAAGATAACCTGATGGGAGGCATGGTGAAAGGGAAGAGTGACCCCTATGTGAAGATAAATATTGGGGGTGAAACATTCACAAGCCATGTGGTCAAGACCAACCTTAACCCCGCCTGGAATGAGATGTATGAGGTAAATAAAAGTGAATTTTGAAACTTCAATTTGAGGTTGCAGGTGTTTTTGGGGACTGTAATGCAGTGATGAGGCTGATCATGTGTGGAGTTTGCATGTTCCTCCTGTGCTTGTGGATTGTGGATAAAGTGGATTGAAGATGAATGGATGTTTTCAGGATTGAAACGAATGAAGATCCCTTTGAAATGTGTGGCTTTTCCCTTTAGGTGATTTTAACCGAACTTCCAGGCCAGGAGCTCCATGTGGAGGTGTTTGATAAAGACATGGACATGAAGGATGATTTCATGGGCAGGTAATTATTTGCAAGTGAATTAAAAGGTTTTCTGAAAAGATAATACATCCTGATGTCAAATGTATCATCCCACAGGATGAAGATCGGTCTGAAGGACATCATTGAATCTCAGTACACTGATCAGGTGAGAAGATGCTCAGATTTGCTCAGGTATTTCTGTGATTGCAATTAAAGATCAAGTTGACTTAAGTGTCTCATTGTCAAATAATCTTCAGTTTATTGTCATCCAGATGTATTTGTGTTCTAGAAAAGACAGTAGCTTTGCAATATTGCTTTAAAAATTACCTGTCGAAGTGTTTATGTGTGTCTGTGTTTCTCGTTGGGAATGCAGCAACATTAAAGTGTTTTTTCTCTCTTTCTCTTCAGTGGTACACTCTCAACGATGTGAAATCAGGCCGACTTCACCTGGTCCTGGAGTGGGTCCCAACAGTTCCAGAATCAGACCAGCTGGATCAGGTCTGTATTCCTACGCTACGCTGAAAACTAATGAGCTGTTCTTATTTCTTATTAATCATGTTTTTTCATGGGTCTTCAGGTTCTTCAATTCTACTCCAAGCAATCTTTTCAAAACAAGACCGTTCCCTCCGCAGGCCTGTTGTTTGTGTATGTGGAGCAGGCAGATGGTCTCCCAGTGAGTCATTCAACGACACTGTAAACAGAATGTGATTACAAGATTACCAGAAAAAAGATTAGCACTTAACTTTTGGATGTACAGTCAGAGTTGCTTCCTGTTCACTTCCACAGGTGAAGAAGAGTGGAAAAGATCCAAAAGTAGGAGCTGAGATTACTCTTGGAGAAATGTCTCGTAAAACCACAGTAAGGCGACAGAGCTCATCCATTAAGATTGTGAAAATAAATATGACACACCATTGTTTCATCAATGCTTACTTCGTCTGTTCTTCAGGTATGTGATCGCACAACATCACCCAAGTGGAATGAGGCATTCTGCTTCCTGGTTTCTGATCCCAGAGAAGATATTGTTGTCATCAAGGTAAAACTGAAATACAGCATATAGAATTAACCAGACGTATCTGTCATATAGGTGGAAAAACATCTCAAGAGATTACTAAAGACTGATTAGCTATTTGTGATGACATTTAGCTGCTGATTTCTATATGGGACAGGATTCTATGTTCATCTCACTCAGAACTTAGATATAGCAACTGCCACAATAACTAGTACAATGTAAAGTGTTCATAATAAAAGTCTAAAAATGACCAAACTATCATGTTTTACAGCAAATTCTCCTCTACTAACAGTCAAATGAATTTGTTCAGCTCTCCCACAGCTGGACTCTGCCCATTGGTTCCCTGGTAGTTCCCATTAAAGAGCTGCTGTCTGAACCGAAGCTGGTCCTGGACCAGTGGTTTCATCTGGACGGAGCCTCACCCCAGAGTCAGATTTTGCTGAGGGCTGAACTCAAAGTAGGAGACATACGCATTGTCCATGTTTCAGACTCTCTTATACCGTCCATAAATTAAGCATACATGGTAGTTTATAAGTGAGTGAACAGATGTATATTAAACTTGCTTAAACCTCAGATCTGTTTTGAAAACTCACATCAGTTTCATCTCTGTGTAATTTTGTCCTGGAAATTAGTACAGTTGCATTTATATAAATGTTTGCCTTAAGGACTGTAATGATGATGTACATGGTACAATGGTAATCATATAAACCTAATTACAGATGCTGATTCCTAGCAAATGCCCCGGTGCCTCTGATAAGTCTAAGGTCTCTTCAATACCCGATCCTTCCTCTGCTCAGCGGAAACAGGAGACGGACACAGGGCTGAGGTGAGGTTCATTATCTTGCAGTTTTTCATATCTCTTCAATTGGACTCATTGCATCGTATTGACTGTGTTTCCAGGTCCAGTTCAGTGGACACTCCTCCTGTGGAGACTATTGTCCCTTCAGTGGCGTTGCATGAAGATGTGAGTGTGAAGGAAACGGCAGCCGATGTGGCTGAGGAGGAAGTCGAGGAACCACCGAGTCCTGCCGTATCACTTCCTCCTCACACTTCTCCTGACCTCAGCTTTGCTAGTGAGGTAACATCACAGGAAGAGCAGCCTGTCATCGTAAACATGATTGGATGTAATTGAAATATTTCACAGTTGCGTATCCATCTCTATAGGGGCTGCTGAGAATCATCCTCATGGAAGCCCAGAATCTGGTTGCCAAAGATAATAAGATGGGCGGTATGATTAAGGGCAAGAGTGACCCTTACGCCAAGCTCAACGTCGGAGAGGTCACGTTTAAGAGTAATGTGATCAAGGAGAATCTGAACCCCACCTGGAATGAGATGTATGAGGTAATAGGTGCAGTTTGTGGAGGTGAAACGTCCAAAAGTGATTTTACTGAGAAATCTGTAAGGGTAAGAAATCTTTCACCCCCCCCCCCCCCCCCCCCCCCCCCAGGTGGTGCTCCGGCCTCAGTCAGGACAGGAGGTACAAGTGGAGCTGTTCGATAAAGACATGGATCAAGATGATTTTCTGGGCAGGTGAGGACAAATGGGAGCATTTGCATTTGTTCAGCAATAACTGCCGCACCCCTCATGTCTTAGCCATCATTTCCACAGAATAGTATTTTATAGACATATGGGGTTACTGATTTAGAGAGGAAAGGAATGAATCGATGAATGAAAGAAAAAGCTTCAGACATTGGTCACTTGAGTTTGAATAAATTGCTTGAATACAGTTTGATGGATGTGGTTATGATGCCGTAATACAAAGCAGCATTTATTGTTTCTAAATGATTGTGTATCATTGAGTCTTACTGCATTATAAATCATTTGGTTTTTTGGGTTGTTTTTTTTTTACATTTTGTGGGTGTCATCGCGTGAATTTATTTCTTTACTGTCCTTTACAGGTTCAAAATCAGCGTGGCAGATATTATCCGCTCTCAGTACACAGACCAGGTGGGTGTTCCTGTGCACATTTTTTTGTGTTGTTTCATGTCTTGGTATGCGTCTGAGTGTTAAACATTGTCCTGTGAGTGTCTTGTTTGTAAATTGTCACATTGACTTGCCCCGGGACTGCAGATGCGAATTGGCCTCCGGCTAAATCTGGTACAATGCATCAAATGGCAACATTTATGTTAAATTGTACACGGTCCCTTTTAAATAAATAAATGAAATGAAAAAAAAAAAACGTGTGTTCATGTGACTCACTGTGTTAATCCCTCTGTTTCAGTGGTTTTCCCTGAATGATGTGAAGTCTGGTCGGGTCCGTCTCATACTGGAGTGGGTCGCTGCAGTGTCACATAATGACCCTCTGGAACAAGTTAGTGTAGCTTATATCATCTGTTAATGTTTCTTTTCTCATCGTATCAATTCTAATAATAATTTGTATTGCATAAGTCTTGCCCATCAACTGTTATCTGCCTGGACCATTGTTCTAATCAGTGATGAGTCACTGTGATCTGTTGTCCATTTGTTTCTCTGCTGCAGGTAATGCAGCTAAGTGCTCTCCAGTCTTACAACAACAAGGCTGTTCCCTCTGCCGCTCTGCTGTTTTTGTACCTGGACAGAGCACACTCACTGCCTGTGAGTCCTTTGTAATTATGTTTGCTGTGAAACACCATTAGTTTTATAGTTAACTCAAAGTTATGAAGGAAGTCACTGTCCCTCTTGTTAAACCCACTAATACAATGATCTGAATTGAGTGTATTTGTTGACCGGTTATGACTTGCAAATCATAATTGTTAAAAGTGAAAGCAAACTGTTAATGTGACATTATGTGTTTCTGTGTCTAGTTTAAGAAAAGTGGAAAGGAGCCCAAGGCCGCAGCTGAGCTTGTTTTTGGCAACACAACCTATAAAACCAAGGTATGGTGTGGGTAAGAGACAAGTAGAAAACACTCAACTTCTATGAACAACATCTTTATCAATATGATGATGGTGTATGTCTGCTTCAGAATTTCTAAGAAGCAGTTGCAGTAATCGCATAATTTTATTGAAAACCTTTGTGAACAGCTTTTATTTCCTCTTTGCCTCTGTGGAAATATGAACTTTGACTCCCCCAAGTGGTAGAATTTAAAACGAATAACAGCAAGACTGCAGTATTATTATACAGTATAAAATACCAATTAAAATGTATTTGTGACGTGTAATGTTTTGCCATTAATTCCCTCCATTCAGTGTGACTCCTCTTTCATTTTTCAAGGTCTGTGATCGCTCCAGATCGCCGCAGTGGAGCGAGTCGTTCTACTTTCTGGTTCGTGACCCCAACGAGGAAATGATCATACTGAAGGTGAATAAATTACATCAAGGTGCTCGTTAAAAATATTTCCATTGTATTTCATCAGCAGTGACTTTTCAGGTGGCACTACCCAGTAAATGTCTCCTGATATCTGCAGCTGTCCAGTGCGTGGGACCAGCCAATGGGCTCACTGGTGCTTCCTGTCAGAGAGCTCCTCGCTGAACCGCAGCTTGTTGTGGATCAGTGGATGCATCTGGATGGAGCTTTGCCTGAAAGTGAGGTCCTCCTCAGGGCTGAACTCAAGGTATGTCAGCGTAACTGTCAACCCAGGTGGTCAGAGCCAGTGTGATAGACATAAAACGGAGATAAATGACTGTAAATTTTCATTTATAACAGATTCTCGACTCAAGGATGACTGACGTCCCTCAGCCGTCTGCTTCAAAGAGTGAAGAGGCGATCGTTCCCACTGAGGAAACGTTCAGAGCAGCTGATGAGGAGGAAAACAGCTCAGAGCTGCCAACACATGAGTGAGTCACTTTGCTCTGATACACATGATGATTTACCTGAGTGTGTATTTATAATTCAGAAACCATATCAACCAGTTGTGTTTAAGAAAACATTGGCAGTACGTTTGAAATACAAATACATACAAAGAGATACTCATATTTCATTTGTGCTTGTTTTCTCAAAGTTCAGTAAATATAAAGGAATGTATCTCTGTTTGTCAATTTGGCTGTAAAAACATTTTTGTAAGATTCTGGTGTGTTATCAGGTTCGCAGCGTCAGACGATCCTGCTGCTCTCACAGAAAGCGATGCCCCTGTTGAACCAGCTGCTGCTCGTACTGCGCTCGATTCTTTCCCTGCTGCTGCGGTGAGTCACATCATACGCAGGTCAGCTGATATTATGGCTCATTGGTCTCTTTCCATCTTTATAATCTGAGGTCATTTCTGCAGCAGGAGGAAGAGCCCAAAAATCAAGATTGGTATCAAACACAGCGGCAGACAGCTGGTAAAAGAGACTTTGAACCAGAAAAAATGCACACAAAAAGGTGAGCGCCACATAAACAAGGCTGCTGCTGTATTTCTTTCTTATTGCCACCAAGTAATATAATAATCGTGTGTGTGTGTGTGTGTGTGTGTGTGTGTGTGTGTGTGTGTGTGTGTGTGTGTGTGTGTGTGTGTGTGTGTGTGTGTGTGTGTGTGTGTGTGTGTGTGTGTGTGTGTGTGTGTGTGTGTGTGTGTGTGTGGGTGGGTGTGTAGTGCTGGTTTAGACTCTCTGGCTCACACCACAGTGACAGGACTTCCCACTGTAGAGGTCGCAGTGACCCCCAAACCCCCACAAACAACCCCCGCGCAGAACTTTGGTGAAGAGGTGGGTTTGGTTTTACTTTTATATGTGAATGTTTTATTAACCATCATTAAAACGGGCTCCACAACATCATTGTCGAAGTGGGTCTAAATACATAATTAAGGCAGAATAAAGGAAATGTATAATTTATTTCACTTCATTATTGAAATATATGCAGTCAGACACAACAGTTAATTAACATTCTATTAGACTGAATAAACAATTAAATCGAAAGTGTTTTTCCCTTTTACTTTGAGGGTTTAAAACTAAGTGCTGCAGGATTTCAGCCTGTTTCAAGTAACAAACACAATTATCCAGTTATGTTCCTCGGACTTTTGTTTTAAAATGCTGTGTAAAGTTCTGATTGCAGCTCATGCTGCAGTTTTGGTAGATCTGATGAGAGGTTTATTGAACGTCTGAAAGGTCTCTGTGTTGTAAAAGGTAAAAACTCAGTCTGCGTTAAAAATTTACGATATCTAGAAAATGATAAACCAATCAGAAAACAGATATAATGCTTTGTGCCCAGATACTTGTCATTACGATCGTCACCTGGAACATTTTATTGATAAAAGACTTACTTCAGATATAGGAAATGTTTCACCCTTTGAATTTAATTAAAATGTTTAAAGTACTGCTTTAACCACACGAAACAATAATGAGCTGTTAACAGACGTGGTACTCCAGTGTAACCTATGGGAGGCCTCCAGAAGCTGAACTTCACCTTTATAGAAACGCACATGTCCCATCTGCTTACTTCAATCCAGTTTTATTTTTATTTAGGTTGGACACACATACATTTCACTGTGTTCTTAAGTAATATCGATGGCTGTGTTGCATTGGCATTTTCCAGTTATCCATAGAAAAATTGTCCTTTTGGATGCTGCTGAGTCCTTCCAGATAAACTGACGGATAAAAGACGATGTATCTGAGCTGGCTACAACCACATATAAGAAATGTAGGCATTTGATGAAAAAATACTGGATCCTGCTACACATTTGAGTGACCATCCCTAATTTAAGTTATAATTTAAAAAAAGGGGGTGAAAAGAGGGCAAATTTCAGTTTTGTATACAATATATATATATATATATATCTTTTCACCCCTTTGCCATGACGCTCTTTTAATTGCTCATGCATACTGTAACAATTGCTCTGGTCCTCCTGTAGGGGGTGCTGAGGATTCACCTCCTAGAGGCCCAGAATCTGGTAGCAAAGGACAACCTGATGGGAGGCATGGTGAAGGGCAAGAGCGACCCGTATGTCAAGATCAACGTGGGAGGGGCCTCGTTCAAGAGCCACGTTATCAAAGAGAATCTAAACCCAACGTGGAATGAAATGTATGAGGTAGGCATTTTGCGGGTTAAAGGGCCACATTTACCTCATATTCAACACATCTCCTCGTTTATTGTAAGAAAACAACTTTTGAAATGTGTTTTTGCTTTTTTGTTTTGTTTTGAACAGGTTGTTTTGACTGAGAACAGCATCCAGGAGATCAAGTTTGAAGCATTTGATAAGGATTTAGATTCTGATGACTTTTTAGGAAGGTGTGTAATCGTGTCTATATCCTGCAAGATGTTCCTGGTATTAACAACAATCCTCTTATGACAACTCAACTTGACTCAACCTACTGAAAGGAATCAATATAAAAACAATCCTTTCAACATTTCATAGATTATTCACATTCCTGTTATTTTTCATTTCCATTCAACTATAGAAATGATAATATACAGAATACACAAAGACATCTCCAAAAATGACAATATACCTTTTAAAAGTTGTTTTGTCAGTCTGTTTTTTAATCTCAAGCTTTTTAGTTTATATTTTATGACTGCTGAAATTACTGTGATTAAGATGGCCATTAAAATATATTTTTTTAAAAACCTGCTTTCAAATATCTAATATTTTGACACACTTCCCAGGCGCATCTCAAATAATTTGAATGTCGTGAAAAAGTAAAAAAAAATTTGTCAGTCATTTTAGAAAGTGAAACTGTCATTTTATATAGATTTATTACTCATAGAGTGAAATATTTCAAGCTTCTATTTCTTGTAATTTTGATGATTATGCCTTACAGATAATGAAAGCCTAAAATTCAGTGTCTCGTAAAATTAGAATATCGTATAAGACCAATCAAAGAAGGTTTTTAAGCACAAATGTCAGGCTTCTTAAAACTATGTTCATTTCCATGCACTCAATACTTGGTTGGGGAAACCAGAATAATCAAAATTACAAAAAACATAGGCTTGAAATATTTCAATCTATGTGTAATGATTCTATATGATATATGAGTTTCACTTTCTGAAATGACTGACAAAAAATATTTAACCTTTTCATGATATTCTTAGACTTACACTTTCAATGTTTAGAATTGTAAAAACCTGTACTACAATGTAATAAATTCAACTACAGACATTCCACTGTTTGAATTACATTATAGGAAGAATGAACCTGCCCAGGGTATTCTATTCTTTGAGATGAAAGTGTGTCACAAGAGGATTCCTCCACAAGGAGGTTATAAACCAGATTCTGCTCCTGTTCACAGATTCAACATCAAGCTGAAAGAGGTTGTCAGATCACAGTACACAGACCAGGTTCGTCACCGGGAAGTCTAAAGTCTCACCTTGTGATCTCTGAACTCTGCTCTGTGCCACTTCTTTTTTATGACACTTCTCTAACTGTTATTGCCCTCGTTGCAGTGGTACACTTTGAACGATGTGAAATCGGGGCGTGTTCACTTGATCCTGGAGTGGGTTCCTAAAGTGTCTCTCTCAGACAGGCTTGGTCAGGTGAGCCCTGGACTCAGTCGCTGCAGCCTTGCAGCCTTAAGTTAACACATTTGTGTCCGACCTAATTTCCAAAGCCGTCCAGTTACATTCCGACAAGCAACACAATTATCTGATGAGCTGTGCTTCATGCCACAGGTGCTGCAGCTGCAATCTCTGCAGTCTTTCCAGAACAAAGCGCTCCCCTCTGCAGCTTTGCTCTTTGTCTATATACAGGCAGCACATGCATTACCTGTAAGTTATCTATACTTCACTCACATTTCCTTTACACACAGCAGTACCTACAAAGCATTGAACCCATGTAGCTGAAATACTTGTCTTTTGACTGAGCAGCTGAAGAAGAGTGGAAAAGAACCCAAAGCAGGAGCTGAACTTACTCTGGGTGAAACAACTTATAAAACCAAAGTGAGTTGATGCACCTATTCTCAGTGTTACAAGGACTTTTTTATTTTAAATTGCAAGAGTCATATGTTTTTTTTTTATCATGCCTCCTCAGCTGTGTGACCGCAGCACCAGTCCTGAATGGAATGAGCCTTTCTACTTCCTCATCCATGATCCTAAACATCAGATGCTTGTAGTGAAGGCAAGACATTTATATATATAGAGAGATTTTTTTTTTTTCCCCAAGCTGTTACAATATTCCCATTTTCATTGTTCGACAAGCTCATCCTCTTTTCCATCACAGCTGTCCAGCGGCTGGGACCAGCCGATGGGATCTCTGGTGGTTCCCGTCTGGGAGCTTCTCTCAGAGCCACAGCTTCTCCTGGACCAGTGGTTTCCTCTGGATGGAGCCTCGTCTGACAGTCAGCTCCTGCTGAGGGCTGAACTCAAGGTGATCGCATGTGACGGGCAAACGTACGGTCAGGCTCTTCAAGCGTTTCGCCTCCAGCTAAATGGTTCTCACTCCTGCTACTATTCTGAATGGATTTTCAACAGATTCTGGATTCCAAGATGGTCGATCTGATTGATTCAGGAGCTCTGCCCTGTGCGGCCTCTGGGTCAGGAAACGGGCAGGTGAAGTTGTCTCTCTCGTACGCCGCACGGGAGAGAAAGCTCACCGTCGTCGTTCACGCCTGCAGGTGTGTGTTGGTGCTGAAACGTGTCTGATGACATGTATTATTATCTGAGGCAGAAGGTGAAACAAAACACTCAGAGACTCTGCGAGATGAGGCTCAGCAATAATGACATGTTCTCCGGGCAGTAAACAGGAGTTTAGTGAAATAGCAACACTCAAGGCCACAGCTTTGACCAGTGCTAACGGTCTGCCCAGTGTGCAGCACAAAGAGAGACGGCAGCTTTTTAAGTAGAACACAATTAAGAAGCTTATAACTGTCACTCGTTTCATTGCAGTAATGAGTTACGAACAGTGTGACTATATAAAGTATTATTCATAAGATTGCTTAAAAGTAGAGAATCCTGGAAGAATATAACTACTGGTACTTTGAACACACACACACACACCCTTTTTTTGTTTGTTTTTTTCCAATTTTGAAGATTTGCTCTTGTGTTTTCACACAGAGGTCTGTTGTCTCAGAGCAAAGACGGAGTGGACAGCTACGTCTCCATCATGCTGCTGCCAGACAAAAGCAAGGCCACCAAGAAAAAGACTGCTGTGAAGAAAAGAGATCTCAACCCAGAATACAATGAGAGGTATTGCTTCCTCAGGTCTGTGCAGGATTCAGCGTCCACGCGTGTCTCCGCTGCTCATTTCCTCGTCGCGTTTGTCGCCACTGTCTTTAAAGGTTCGAGTATGATCTGCCTGCGGAAGAGGCTCGATTCAAGCGTCTGAGTGTGTCGGTGAAAAATAACTCGGCCTCTTTTAGAAGCCGTGACGTCATTGGACAGGTTTGTTCTTATTCTTCTTCCAAGCGTGACTTTATGTTAACTGGCATTGATTGCAGGAGGGTGTTTCCACCTTAAATTTAACCAAGGACTCAGAGAACTGCTGCTTATTGAGATGCTGACTAGATGTTGTTGTTGTTCAGGTGCAGATTGAGTTGGCGGAGGTGAACCTGACCTCTGGAGTCACAGAATGGTGAGATCTTACGTGTTACAATTTGCAAAACATTATACGTATTATTAAACAAAAATGGTACACTTTGGCCTATTCAGATTAGATCCAACACCTTTCACTTCAATATAAATGCTAGAACCTTTTTTTTAAATGAACTATTGAAGCACAGAGTCATCAATTGGAATAATGCAAATATGTTTACTCAGTGCTGACTTGAGAAGTGGCTTAAAAACATTGAGCAACAACCTGCATTGGTAAGAACACACTGTAGTGATGCCACTAATTTTGGCAGTAACAGATTAATGTTACCAAACATATAACGTACTTCCAGTTACCGTAATCTCTGTCTAAAAGTTGCTTTCCCCGCACAGGAATACAGTTGAGCTGCTGTGTTTTTACTTCCTGTTCACCGAACCAACTTGTTGAAGTTATTGTCATGAGTTGTTCTTCAATAAGCTCCTAATTGCTGGTGCAGAGGGCCCTGTTAGTCCTAAATCAACCTTTAGGCAACAGAATAGACTGTTGAATTAACTTAAAATGAACATCAGCTTTTGAGGCTGCATTACCTGTGATAAATAAGCTAAAATCCTTTCATTTCTCTTTGGTTGCTGCTTTTCCTCATTGCAATTACCTCTTAAATCACTTTTTACTTTGATTTTATATCAAGAACAGACAGCATCCAGAATATCAGCTAAATATAATGACTGAATCATAATAAATGGGCAATAAGATTATTGTCAAATGTCAGAATGTTGTTCTGGTGGACGTGTGTGTACATTATTGTTACTTGAGCTTTTCCTTTACATTTGTTTTCTCCTCTGTGTGTCATTGATGTTTGGTATTATTCCATCTTCGTCGCTCTGCTTGTTTCAGGTTCACTCTGAGAGACGAAGCTGAATAGTCGTTCAGCTTGCAGACGGCCTGTGATGAAAATCTGAAAAGCAGTCAACTTGCGACTGCTGCTGCTCACACGGATGCCTTCTCCTTTTCCACTAGCTTGTACCGTGGTGCCGATGTTGCAGCCTGACCTACGTTCACGCAGCTCCCTCTGTACAAGCACGTTGCACTATTCTATATATCTTTGCACCCACCAAAGATTAGCAGGCTGAAGTATCTAAGTAGACAAGGACAACTGTAGGTTGCATATGAAGACATTTTCCGACAAGTTAAAGGTAAACAAGACAGGAAAATATGACGTTTGTCTAAATCTTGTGTTTTGTTCCGGGTTTTTTTTTTGCTTTGTTTTCACCTAAGTTTTCCAAGAACATTTTTAATATGAAGGTTTATCATTTTGAAAGGCAGTAACATGTTTTACATTCTGTTCTTTTGTAACGTTTTTGTTTTGTGTTTTTCATGAATTCATGGCCATATCAGTATTTAGGGTTGTGTTTTACAAAAGGCTTTTAGCAGAATGCTCATGTATTTCACAGCAGGTTATCACATAGCTTTTGACAGTGCCTTTTGGAAGACCGAAGACTTTTTTTTTTGTTGTTTCTTTGTTTTTTAAGACATATTTGTTCCACCTCATCTCTGTTATTTTTGATGTTTGTGTATATTTGGAAAGGTTGGAGAGCAGATTGGATATTGTTTGCTGAAAGATGGTAACAAAAATAAACAGATTTTGCACATGTCAGTATTTGTGTCTTTGCAACCCGTTCACTTCATTCATGATTGTTTAGTACACTTTTTATTTCCATGTTTACAGTGCATTTTCTTACATTCACATCATTTTCTTTACTGGTTTCCGTCAGTTAATGTAGATTATTCAAAAGAGTCACCAAAGTGAAAATTAAGTGGCGAAGAAAATGGATGTATTTGTGAATGAATGTGACCTTCTATACTTGTCTGTTGAGGCTTGTAGAAATGTATTAACAAACCAAGTTTTGATGGATACTCAGTATGGTTCATCAGTGGGAGTTTTATTGTTAAAATGTATTATTGTTCTGTGTTTGTACATGGTAACATTCAACTGATATATGCACTCTAAATAGAGCCCAGTTTTATATAACAATATTGTCTGTTGATGTGAGGACATCATTGCAAATGCACACAAATACACTAGATATTTACATATATATTCTTTACAAAGTGTATATTTTACACACACATTTGTGTCTCACAGAGACCAATGTTATTCCTCCCGCCCCAAAGAGAGCGACTTTGAATAAAAATGAGCCCGTATGGTGCAAACCTCACACTAATAGGTTTGTGTGATGATTTCATTGGAGTCATTTTTGTTGGAAGTCCAAATCTCATTCACACAAGAATTTTGTTTTGGGTTTTTTTTTACATTTTTTTTCCAACATGTACCTTTAGAGGCTCCACAGATTTTATTATTTTAAATATTTGTATTCTTTCTTTAATTCTACTCGTGAACCATTTGTGTGGTTTCAATGGTTCACTTTTCTTTTTTTCTTTTTCTTTTTTTAATTTTCACTTTCTGACCTGTTTGGTTGTTTTCAGATTATTAAAAAAAAAAAAAAAGTTTTTTCAGGGGGGTTCCTTTGGGAATTATAGCCTCAGCACACTGGAATGGCCACTGCAGGACCGGTCTGGGCCCGCGGACCGCAGGTTTGACACGCTGGAGTTTAAACTGTCAGTGAGGGAGGAGCTGCTGGTGCCTTAATAACAGTAACAGGGAAACACACTTTCACTTTCTATTCCCACCGAGCGACCTGCCGCAGTCGGTAAGTTTAAATGCGTCACCAAGGCTTTTTGACGGGAATTCGTGTTGAAAGTTGAAATGGAAACATAATCCGTGAACGAAGGTCGCGTTGTGAAGGTAAAAGTTGCTTGAAACGACGCAACTCGCTGTTACTTTGTATCCAAACGAAGGTTCAACTCGCCGCTCGTTTCGACCTGAAACTCTCTCCCGTCGTCGTGTTCAACGGTTTTCACCTTCTTGTTTAAGGAAGAAGATTCCAAATGTCAAGCGACATCGACGAGGAGTCCATGGACGTGAGTAACATTCAGTAATTGAACTGTCACAGTGTTGTCTGATCTGTTCGTGTGTTAACGTGTTGCTTTCAAAATATCGTATCTCGTGGGCTAAAGTCGTCATATTTCATGTCTTGTTCAGAGTAAAAGCCAGGACCCTCCTGTTGCGGTAAGTACGACATGATTAATCCACCAGATTATTTAATGGCAGGCCTCCCTGGGTTTTGGAAAGAGAAAGAGAAAGTATGAAACTCTTAGGACATTTAGAAGGCGATGTCTCTACAGTTTAACATTATTCCAACTCTTTTTTTGTGTG
Source organism: Blennius ocellaris (assembly GCF_963422515.1). Classification (NCBI taxonomy): domain Eukaryota; kingdom Metazoa; phylum Chordata; class Actinopteri; order Blenniiformes; family Blenniidae; genus Blennius; species Blennius ocellaris. The sequence goes on from NC_137653.1 coordinate 14,477,528, forward strand.
TGTGGAGGATTTCATTAGAATGATGTTTATTTTGGCCTAATGTGTGAGGATCAGGACACGACTGGACTGGTCTCTGTTAAGTTTCTTCTTTCGCTCTCCTTTTTTTTTTTTTTTTTTTTTAAAGACCTTTATTGTTTTCGTTTTTTTTATTTGCACAGATTAAAAAAGCAAACAAGTTTGCAAATAGAACCCCACTCTTAAGGCCAGAGGGGATAAAAACAGAAAAGACAAAAACATAAAAAGAAAAGAGAGAGGGGGGGGGTAGTTTACACTAGAGTTTGTCCATCTGTATGTTGAAGGTCACACTCCACATCCTCAATAAACTCTATAAAGGGAATCCAGGAGTTTCTTCTTTCGCTTTGTCAAGAGGCACCAAATGACTCGTTTATGTTTCACTGCGAATGTTGATATTATCCTGGACATGTCTTCAGCATCTGGTTAATATGCTTTTCAATATTACTAGAGCAGAGTGTAAAATTATTTTGAGTTTCTTTTACAGTGAAGGACAAAGATATTTTATTTATCTTATCATATAAATATTTTATTTTGAAATCAGGGTTGTGTGATAAAGATTTTCACTCCCATGTCTTCACGTTAGGCTTTAGTTTCGCTGCAGGATGAAGAGGAGGTGCTGCTCACTCTCTCCTTAAAGTGGTCGAGCTCTAAAAGACCTAAGAAACTCGAGACAAGTGTTGAGCGTGAGCTCCAATCTTGGTTCAACAAATTCGAAAAAAAGACAGACTGCAAAGTGGTGAAGGCCTTTAACGATAAAACGTTCCTGATAAAGCTTCAACCAGCTCTAGGTACCGCACCACTTCTTTTTGACTTCATGTGTTGCCCTCGGCTTACTTTGTGACGCCTTTTTACTTTTGTCCTCGTTTCCTCTTTAAGGCGTGACTCAGATTCAGAAGCTGCATGGACACACGCTGATGGACAAGAAAACTAAAGCTGCTGCAACCATCTCATCTATTTGCCTGACGCCGTCAGCGGTAGATGAACAGCCGGAAGATGAACAGCCGGAAGATGAGCATCCGGAAGATGCTTCAATGAATCTTTCTCTCCCAGTGTGTAGAGTATGTAGCGAGCGACCAGAAGCCCAAGGGCAACCAGCAGAAAATGAGGTTTCTGGTATCCTTCCAGTGAGTCGTTACTGGTATATGACCCAAACTTACGGGAAGGAACTTGAGCAAATAAAGAGAGCGAACAAAGTCGAGATGGAAGAAAACGTGAAGGTGTCATTTGAAGCGAAGGAGAAAGGTGGAGACCCACAGAATGCTTTCAATGAGTTCGTAACCCTGGCCCGGTCAATGAAAATGGAGAACTCAGTTACTCCTCTCAAGTTGGTTGATTCAGAACGGTGGAATGATGCGCTGAATGTCGTCATGAAAGAAGATCAAAAGCTTTTGCTTTATTTAGTCTCTGACCAACTGGTTGTATGCGGGCCCCCCGCCAGTTGTGATTCTGTGAGTGAGTTCATAAATGCAGACCAACCAACAAGAGCACCCGTTTATGAGAGACCACCTCAAGACGCGCCAATGACGATTGCGATGACCATCGACGACTCTCTTGCTGTGGAAGGTCTGAGCATAGAGGAGAGCCACTGGAAGTTGCTGAGGACTTCTTTCCTCGAGAAGATAGACAACATCAAAGCTAAGTTTAATGTGGATTTGATGGACGAAGTCGCTGCCCCAGGCAAAGTCAACATTCGGGCTATCTACAACAATGTTGGAAACATCTCCATGGAGAGCCACGCCATCAGAGCTCTTCTCCGTCTGTACCAGAAGATCGCCATGAGGCCAAACCAGAGCTTGGTGAAGAACACGAATGGTGGTTTCGAGTTTGAAGGGAGCTCAGTGGATTTTCAGATGACTGAGGGATCTGAGGCCGCTTCAGGATCGGAGGCAGCAGCGGATGACGCAGAAGACGAATGTCCAATATGTAAAGACACGTTTAAAGACAAGAAACGGCTGAAGTGCAAACATGAATTTTGCCAGGTTTGCCTGCAACAGGCAGAGGAAAGCATGGGGCATGTTTGTTCCGTGTGCAGAGAGGTCTATGGTACGATTGAAGGAGACCAGCCAGAAGGATCCATGACGTGGACAATGACTTCCTCATCCCTCCCTGGTTTCCCAGGCTGTAAAACCATAGAGATCACCTATCATATTCCAAGCGGAATTCAGACGGTAAACCCCCCCCCCCCCCAAAAAAAAAAAACGTAATTTACTGGATTGCATGTCTGTTTAATTAGATTGTATTTATCTTGCCTCTTTTTTTTCTTCTTTTATAGGACAAACACCCCAACCCTGGAGAGTGGTACTCCAGTCTTAATAGACAAGCATACCTCCCAGATAACAAGGAGGGACGAGAAGTGCTCCGTCTGCTAAAAAGAGCGTTTGACCAGAAGCTCATTTTCACTGTTGGAACGTCCAGAATGACTGGGAGAGAAAACCAAGTGACCTGGAATGATATTCACCACAAGACATCACCGACAGGAGGAGCGCTAGGGTACAGAAACAAAACCCCTCTGTTGTTTTAGTTCTGTTTAGAGTGTACTTGAATGTTTTATTATTACTACCTAATTTAACCCTGATAAGTATTTTTTGTTTGTTTTTTTCCCCCCACAGGTATGGGTATCCCGACCCTGACTACTTGACGAGAGTCAAAGGGGAGTTGAAGGCCAAAGGCATCGAGTAAAGACTTTGAGAGAATGTCCATTCCAGTTTTAAATCCAAACAGAAATGCTACTATATATGTTGGTTTTTGACACTTGAAGTCATGGCTGTGTTGATTCTAAAATCAATTGGGGTAAACATAAAGTGTACATTACAAAGAAAAAAAAGAAAAAGTAACTGCTGTTTTCGGTTTATTTTTGTGACAGTAGTAGACAGAAAAATGACTTTATTTCAATGATTTTTCTTTGGAACTTGATCTTTAGGGTTTTAGAAAAGCTATCTTCATTAGACTGTCCTGCATTTGGAGTGGTTGTGATTGAGAAGCTATTATACTGTTGTGTTACTGAATAACTCAAGATTAAATTGGCCTGCATGTGGTCCCTGAACCCTTATCTGATATGATGAGTTCAAGTTGTCTGAAAGTTTGTTTTGCGACACAGGTTCTAATCATAGATTAAACATAAACTTCTTCCTTGAAGAATATCTTCAGCGTTTGTTGATTTTTATTTTCTTTCGGTACACATCAGTGTTAGATTGACATTTGCGTCTGATTTTGATGTGTATCCTGCAGGTGATCCACTCTAATAAAAGATGTCATTAACCAATGCAGGCTCATCACAGTATTTTCTCATTTTATTCTGGTAGATTGCTTTTTTTTTTTGTACAATTTTGAAAAATGATTTGTGTAGAAGTGCAAGATTGCAGAGACATTTGATCAACAGTCATCACATGTTCACACAGACGGTGTCATTATCATGGTAACCTACAGAACAGTAGATCTGTAACCTACAGAACCCCATGTATTTTTTTATATTGCTTTATCCAACTGAGCCACTTGGAGAGTTTCTCAAAGTACTATAGCGTTGTGTTCATGTTAACACACTGCATGCCTACTTCAACGAAGAGCTGACTTTCAGGAATTTTTAAAGTCTTGACTGGACATGAGACTCACTGATTAATCTACCAACTGCATCTTGGGATCATGGAAGGGATTTTGTCATGGGGGGGGGGGGGGCATGATGCCCCCCTGGAGAACATGCAAATTCCGGCTTGGACCATGAGCCTTCTGTATGTGTGGCAACAGCTCTACTCCACTGCCACACCGTAATCTCCCCTGCACGGAGCATCAATTCACTTAGACTCATCACGGTTTATTGTAAACAAAAGACAGTGGTTTGTTTTCTGTACAATTTTCAAAATTTTATTTATAACAATATCTGTTATTTAGTTTGTAAAGTACTCCAGCAAAAATTAAACATTATTCTCTTTCCAGAAGAAAGTCTGAGCCTCCATGCATTGTGTACTATAAAAGCTATGTGTCATTTTTCATTAAAAAAACAACAAAAAGAACCTAATCAAAACAGAAATGCACATATGATTTTGCAAAAATGTTCTTTACGTAAAATGATTGTACTTCTCTCTCAATTAAAGACGAAACATATACAACAGCTTAAAATAACACTCGCTGACAGGTAAGCAAAATAAAAACTTGTTATTGTCGTTACATTGAAGACTTGTGTTACTTTTCACATGCACTAAGATATGGCTGACACATTTCTGACAGAAGCAGCATTTTGGGACAGAGGCTGAGCGTAAGGACGTGTCAGAGCGACCAGAATCGGTAGCATTAGCAGCAGCAGGGCACAGACGAAAATAAGAGACCAAAGAGAGCTCCAGAAAAGAACCGAGAAATGCTAAGGACCAGATGAACATAATGCACTTAAGACTGAGCCAATACAAAACTGTCCACATACAGACTTTGATCCTCTAAAGGCAGAAGGACATATTTACTCACAAAGCCAGGCATGATCTGGTTTCCGCAGATAAAGAAAAAGAAGAAAAAGGACGGGAGAAGTGAAAGAAAAAAAAAAAGAGCCAGCTAAATCTTTTCCTTCCTCACATTTTACTATTAATTGCAGCCTACTTTTTTGTCCCTCGGGAGGAAGACTCTGACGACAGACCACTAGAGTGCGGACAGCACTTGTGTCTGCAGCGATGGCCGTCACCCCGACCATCACTAGCCTCCATTCCTCACTTTGTCTGGAATGTTTGACCCATAACCAATTTTCTCTCTTTCCAACTTCACACACCACCCCCCCTTTCACCCTCTCACGTCAGCAACACATGAACTCCGGCTGTTTACGCGATGAAACCCAAAATCTGCTTTACAGCTCACAGTGTAAAGCTGACAGTCTACGCTATACCGAGAAATGTGATATTCTGTGCAAGGAAGACAAAACAATCATTTCATAAACATTGTTCTCTGAGCAACAAAAAAAAAAAAGTGGAAATACTGTAGTTGCCACCTGGTATTGACATTTTACATGTGCTATACACAAACGGTGCTATCACGAACCGGCCTCACATTACCTTGCTGTGAAACTCAGCAAGACAAACAGAATACACCAATTCAGAAAACTTTGAGTTTTGCCTTTCCCGCTCAAAGTCAACACAAACAACAAACAGTTGGCACTGGTGAAATGGAACAATGTCTTTTTCTTTTCTATACAATTCATACAAAAATAAAAAATTAAAATTGCTCCAATGATAGCATCTTTTCTTCTGATTTTCTTGTTTCCATTTCATTTTGCACAGAGGTAGTGGCTATTTGGGTAAAGGGTAAGGGACAAAGTGTAAATTAAAAATCTCTCATAGAAAATGTTATTTGTTTTTGACCAGAGAAATCTCAAAAGAACAAAATATAATACTGCAATCACATACAAAAGTAGTCCTTCATTTTTGTACATTTTATACAGTGTTCACCCTTTTTATCAATTTTCTCTCACGCTTTTTATCGATTTTTTTTTCTTTTTCTTTTTTTAAAGTTTGATTTTACTTCAAAAGGCAGAAGACGTGTGTGTTTGGATGATCCAGGCCAACGGATGGACAGTCTATGCCAGCGGGTCCACGAGAGGCTCCTCATCTCCACGTGAAAGCAATTCCTTCTTCTCGTCGGTGCTCGCCAAAGAATTGCGACTATTGTGTGCTCCCATGTACAGGGTGGCATAGACGGGGTTTGTGAAGTTGGTTGGCTGGAAAGGAGGTCAAATTAAAAAAAACGTTACATAAAGTATAGGCTTCAGTTTTTTTTTGTTGTGATTATGCCTGATTTTGTCCGTTCTTTACCTTGTCTGGGTCTAGTGTGAAGTCTGCATCGAGCAGCTCCCCTGCATCGTCGTCAGGCTCGCCCTCGTAGATCTTGTAAGCAGGATTACCAATCTCAACATTCATCGCCCCGTTGGTCATCCTCTGGTGCTGGAAGCCTTTGGCCCTACACGAGGTGGGGAAAAAATCCACAATTACGCTCCGTTTGTTTTTCTCAAGAGTCGTGGAGTCCGAGCAGCGTGAGCAGGAACACAACCACATTACAAAGGAAGGGAAGAGGCCTTGCCTTGCATGAGTCTCACCACCATCAACACTAAGCTAGAGCACAGGCACCAACACAGACCCAGCATTCATGGAGCGCCGGCCAGATCCAGACACAGTGGACGTGGAATCGTGACTGTTTGCTCACGAACCGTTTTTCCCAGATTACATCCTTTTGAGGACATCATAGAGATCTGCATCGCCTATTTACATCTCAGTAAATGATGGATTTTTCAAGCAGCATTTTCCAATCTGACCTTGGAAGAATGCTGTCAGACTCTCCACCTCCCGGTATGAGAGACGCTTCCACAGCACAATTCACGACACAGTACAATATGGCACAATATGATGGACGACAGCATGGGAGATCTACAGCTAATAGCGAATGCCGACAGATCTATTCAGTGCATCCTTTCAATAGATCTGCCCTGGAGTTGCTCTGAGGAGGGAAACTGAAGAGGACGGATACGGTGGACTCCAGCTCCCATGAACATCAGAGAAATGGAGCAACATTCAGCACAGGACCAAACACTGCACGGCAATCAAGACTTATGGTTAAGGGAACGACAGATAAAGAAGAATCGTCAGAATGCAAACAGGGTATATGGAGAAAAAGTGTAATCCTGGCAGCTGTTACCGCAAGCGTCTGGAGCCGGTTTTGCTGTGCCGGCTAGACCTGAGGAGCAGAGGAGAGGGTCAAAGTAGAGCCCCAAGAAAGAAAAGAAAGACTTAAAAAGGCCACACGGGGGAAAAGAGTACAAAAAGACAAAGTGGTTTTCACTGTCTCGTGTTTTGAATGGTGCACTGCGTAGCTGCGACTCACCCTCTCATCCTTCTCTTATACCAGAATAATGCACCCACAGCCAGAAGGACCAGGACCAGCAGCAGCAGCACCGGGATCACGATGGAAGCCGTGCCTGGAACCATACAAACGTATCCACATAAAGCCGTTGCATCAAAGATTACAACAGCCAACAACAACAGCCAACAACAACAGCAGCAAAAAAAGCATTTGTAAGTGATGTCTTGATGTGTCCACTTACGTCCGCCTGAACTTTGGTTATCATTACCGCTGGCCACAGACTCACATCGATGTCCTGCCCAGCCAGGGGAACATCTAGACACACAAGAGGAAGAAAAAAAAAGAAGAGATATTTCCACACCATACATAGTGAAAGACATTTTTTTTTGTATCAACATTGACCAATATGAAAATCAACACTCTGGTTTTTACCTGCACTCCGGGAGGCGAGTGATGGAGTTTATGGAGCACTGGCCATTTGCACAATACTCATTTGTGTCACAGGTGTAACAGCTGGGCTGGATTCTGCCATTTGTGCAGCTATGGAAAAAAGAAAATGAGCAGCAATGAGCGATGAGTCTGCTCGCACGAGACCTCGATGAGAAGTCAGTCACATGTCGGTGAGTCTTACCGACAGGTGAAGCTCCCAGTAGACATAAAGCTGTCCCTGGGGATACATTCGCCGTCACGACAGTAGTGACATTTGTCAATTTCACATGTGCTTCCAGTGTACTGGTGCTGACAGCGACACAGTTTGGAGCCGTTTTCACTCTGGAGGCATGTACCTTTGTTCAAGCAGTAGTTTTCGCAGCTTCCTGCTCACACAAGCACAAGTGAAAGTTTTATTGAAAAAGCACGTCTATATCCGATACAGAAAGCACATCTGATTTCAACACCGGGTCCCTTAATTGGTCCCATTGAGACTCCCAACATTTTTCAACTTGTCAGATCAATAGTGGGAGCACTCACTGTATTGACACCGGTCGCCAAGGAAGTCAGAGTGACAGCGGCAGGTTGGCTGGTTTCCAGCACTGACGGTACAATTGCCCTCATTCTTACAGTAATCCTTGCAAGTGTGCAGGTTACAATTTGGCCCTGTAAAACCTGCCAGGCAGCGACAGGTAGGCGAGCCTGCGGGAGGAAAGAAATGAAATATGATTTGTTCAGCAGCATAGTTCGCAGGGCTGCATGAAATAACTGAAACATGTGATCCTGTTGCTTTGAACTGTTGTGTTGCGACAGGATTAAGTCGATGATGTGAATGTCTCCTTGAGATTTGTTCTTCTAAATCTCTCATCCTCTGTCAGCAGTCATTGTTTTAACTAATACAATATTTTGTTAAATCACAGTTAATAGTTAAACACACCTATCTTGCATTTCCAAAATACTGTCTTTTTTTTTTTTTTAAACTTTGCATGATGAATTCACAGTGCATGGAAGCATATCCAAGCGTGTGTACACTGACATATATTTAATTGTAAAACACTGAAAATAAAAAGGCTGTTGTCTGAAACATTCTATGTAAATTATTGAAACGTGCAGTATCCATATCTCACCAGTTGGAGAAGGCGTGCATGTGCCTCCGTTCTTGCAGTAGTCCCTGCACTGATCAATCTCACATCGGTCTCCTCCATAATTAGGCTGGCAGCGACACTTGGGCTGCTTGTGGGCATTTAGGAAACAGCTGCCGCTGTTCATACACTGGACCAAGCAGGGACCGCTGGGAGGAGCTGCGGAACGATAAAATCCCTCAGTCATAAAGAAAGCCATGAATGTCACTGCGTGCACACAGGAGTAGTTTCAGCGTTGGCTCGCTCACAGATCGGAGAGAGGGTCGGCGTAGGCAGCTCTACACATGTTCCATTGTCCAGTGTTCGTCCATTAGGACACGTGCAGACCGGTCCACTGGGGCTTAGCAGGCACAGCCATTCACATTTCTTTCTGTCACAGGGATTAGTCACTAATGGAGAGTCAGAGAAAACCAGTATTAAAACAAGGAAGGGTCAATCTACACCCTCAGTTCTAAATGTTTTTTTTTGTTTTACTGCATTTTGAGAGTTATATCCTATATTCCTTGACTCACTCTCAGGCTGTTTGTATCGGTGGTGCAAGACAACATCTGTGGCATGGTTCATTCCAGTTGTCAGGTTCTCGATGGGCCCTTTGCCAAACTTATTCACCCGGAAGACGTGGTTGTTCATGTAGGTGACACCATAGATGTCGTCCTCAAAGATATCTATGCTGAAGGGGTGATTGAGCTCTGTGTAGAAGCAATGACACGGAAAACAACCGGACTCAAGTTGTGCCTTGAGAAATGTGATTATTATTGTGTACAATGGCCCTATTGCAGTGATGGACGACTCAACTGTTTTTGATGCTGTTCACGGCCACAACCGGATCGCTGCCATTCAGCCTCACGCTGCAGATCAAGGACAGTTTAGCGTCCGCCCAGTACAGGCGCTCATTGAAATAATCCACAGCCAGACCTGCGCAAAAAGAGAGCGGTGTTGAAAAAGACAACTTGCACTTTACTACACGTCACACAACAAAGGCTTTACCAGTTGGCCATTGGATATTTTCTTCCACCAGCATCTCCCTCATGGTACCATCCATAGCAGCTGTTTCAATCTTAGGGTGGTTGCCCCAGTCTGCCCAGTACATTCTCCTAATTAATGAAGATCAAAAGCTTCATTTATCACAGCTGCTGCCACAATTACACCAACATTTTCATTGGTTCTGTTTCATTGCACACATTCTCCTGAGACCAACTCACCCTCTCTGGGGATCAACTACGATTGCATACGGCTCGTCAATCATGCCAGAGATCAGGGTTTTGCGGTGGCGTCCTCCGCTCAGCTGGGCCACCTCGATGACGTCTCTGCCAGAATCAGTCCAGTACAGGTTCCCGGCCACCCAGTCCACTGCGATGCCCCGCGGCATCTTCAGATCAGGAATCTAGACCCAAAGACAGAAGGACATTGGTTTGCTCGACATTTGAGATTGCATAAACACAAAGAGCAAACATTTAAAGCAAAAGACAAACACACTTACATCAAGGTGAATGACCCTGGAGTCACTCTGGGGGCGTTCACGTTCACTATTCGGGGAGGAGGTGGAAGAAGGCAGATCATAGGAAGAAATGCGTCCCGTGTGCCAGTTTGTCCAGTACATGCGATTCGTCTTCACATGCAGATCCATGGCATCAATGCGAACACTGGCATCGCCCTGGAAGACCTGCTCATAGCGCCAGTTAGGCATGGAAGGATCCAGGCTGCGGATTTCATTGTCATCCGCGATGTAGAGCACTTGTCTCAGAGCTGGGGGCGCATGAGAAATGATGTCAGGGAGGGAAAAGAGGAAAACTACACAGTTTCATAAGAATAAACGACAGCAGAGTATACACGCACGCACGCGCGCGCGCGCACACACACACACACACACACACACACACACACACACACACACACACACACACACACACACACACACACACACACACACACACACACACACACACACACACACACACACACACACACACACACACACACACACACACACACACACACACTGGTGACACCACAGCTACTCACTGTCAGCCTTGCAGGTGTCATTGATTCTGGTGAAATACTTGTGGCAGCTGCACTTGTAGGACCCCTTAGTGTTGTTGCAGATGTGAGAACACATTCCAAACTGTGCGCACTCATTTTTATCTGCAAAAACCCCCCCCCAAAAAAACAGTGCAGGACACATCACACACAGTTCCAAGGGTTGCTGCAACTTTCTAGCCGCAGCGTGAAAATAAAAAGCGAGATTAAACTGTACCTTCACATCTGTTGAGCCCAGTGGAATGAAAGCCGGGTTTGCAGGAGCAGAAGGAGTCGGTGCCGTTCACCACACAGTGCGCCTCATCTCCATCGCCACACACTGTCCTGTTACTGCGGCAGTAGTTCAGTACCGTGTCTGCGGGTGACAAAACACAGCAATCATGCAGTCACACCAGGGGAGTGAACGGTGTCATGATGCCAAAACCCAGTGGCACAACACACCTTTCTTGTTGCAGTTGATTTCATCAGAGCCGTAGTCCTCACAGTCATTGAAGTAGTTGCAGCGCAGATTGAAGCTGATGCAACGTCCATTGGAGCACTGGAAGTGATCCTTTTGACATACTGGTGTCAAGGGAGGCACTTCAGAATAAGAAAAGGAGTCACAGAGAAGTTATTCTTCATGTCATTAGATGAAAAAGTAGATGCATTTTTTTTTTTACTAAGACTTAAAACAAACTACAAAGTTTGAGAAATTTGCTTCCTCTTGGTCACTTTTCATGTTTACAAAAAACCAACTCACGGCAGTTGAGTTCATCACTTCCATCGCCACAGTTGTCCACAGTATCACAGCGTTTTGACAGATGCAGACACACGCGGTCGTTATGACAACGGAACTGCCTCGTGGGTGGACACTGGAATTTCACTAAAAGTCAAAATCATATGAGAGAGATATTGAAGATCAGGATGCATCATGCCCTCTGATATGCTGTTCACAGGTGAAAGGAAAGCAATCTCACCACACTCTTCTGGGTTCTCATCAGAATTGTCACCGCAGTCGTCCTCGCCATCACACTTCCAGCCCAGTGGTTTACACAGAGTGTTGTTGCACTGAAATTCATCCAGGGGGCAATGTCTACCCACTGAATCAAGACGAACAGAGCCGTTACATGAGCTGAAACGGGCACTTTTCAAGAAATACTCCGATATTTCATTTCACAAAACGTGCAGGAGAAGATCCATCGCACGCATCTTACCGCCACTGTCGCACTTCTCCTCGTCACTGCCATCCAAGCAGTCGGGATCTTCATCACAGCGCCAACGAATGGGAATGCAATGGCCATTTTTGCACTGGAAGTGATCGCTGTCACACTTCACATCACAGCCATTCTGACACAAAACACAAGAGCTCTTACGCTATTGCCCAAACGTCACACATCAAGAATATTTTGAGAAAAAAGTGGAGCAATACCTCATCTGAACCATCAGCACAATCGTGGTCTCCGTCACACTTCCAGCGCCCAGCAATGCAACGGCCATTTGTGCAGGCAAACTCGCTCTCTGAACACTGACGAGGAACTGAGGACAGAGGACAGACGGCTTAGGAAGGTGACAGAAGACTAAGGAAGGGCCGGGAAAAGAAGCAAGGAGCAAGGAGAAGAATAAAGGGATGGAAATAGAAGAGAAAAGCGGGTAATAAGAGTACACTGATAAAAGGAAAGGTGCTCTGAGCCAGACGTACACAGACAAAGACTGATAAATCATAAGACAGGTTCGGCTTGGTGGACACACAGGTGGGGGTGGTACACTTGGTGTGGTGGAGGAGGTAGAGGAGCAGGTGGAGTTTTGAAAAGAAGAGTTGGGGGACATAACAGGTTGGGGGAGCTGAGGTTGTGGATGATCTTAAATTTGTGGCAACACCTACCTTTGGCTTACTGCCACTGGCCAGTGTGAAATGCAAAATAGACATGAGATGACGTGAGATGTGCAAATGGCCACAGAACCAATTAACTTAAAGGAAATCAAGCCTCAACCATGTGTGTAGTTGAGTAAATATAAGAGACAAACACTGACAGGTGATAAAGACCTTACCACTACAACGGGCTGCATTTCAACAGTCTGCTTCGCACAGAGCTCACATGTTAATAAAACAATACTGTCTTCATAAACGTTGTAATGTAAGAATTGTGGTTATGTGAGCATGCAGCATTCCTTTACAAATAAAGAAAAACAGAAAAGGAACCAACCACACTTGTCTTCATCCGAATTGTCCCCACAGTCATTGTCGTAGTCACACTGCCAGCGGCCCGGCACACAGCGGTTGTTTTTACAGCGGAACTGGTACGGCTCGCATGTTCGCTCGTCTGTGCACAAGCAGATGGCGTCAGGGTTATGCACCCTCCTCTAACAGGCTTCCTTTTACACTCCTGCAGCCCCCTCCTTACCGCACTCCTCCTTGGGTTCATCTGAAGCATCGCCACAGTCGTCCTCGCCATCACACTTCCAGCGTGCCGGGATGCAGCGCCCCGAGTCTTTGCAGCGGAACTCATCCACACCGCAAGTCATTTGAGCTGCAACAAAGAGGATTTAGTGGATTAAATATCAAGCCAGGAGACATGACGACAATACAGCTTTATTCACTCTCCACAAAACCATCAATTTGTGTGTCATATTTTATTGATGTTACTGGAGTGAGTTCTGATTTAAAAATGATCACCTGAACAAATGACATGGTGAATAATGGCAAACTAAGCGAAAGCAGTCAACTCTCATACACCAAGAAGTTTAAATAATTCCATTTAAAGTCGAGTTTCAGTTTTCATTTGATGCTGACATTCACAACTCAACATCAACATAAATTCCACTGCAATAAAATTGGTTCTGGAAAATAGCCAGAGCAGAGATGCTCCTGGTGAACGGCAGTGCTGTGTAGTGCCGTAATGAAAAGTCTCGTCTTACTGCAGTTTGCAGGCTCATCTGATCCATCCACACAGTCGTTGTCTCTGTCACATACCCACACCCGTGGGATGCAGCGTTTCGTGATGGCACACTGGAACTGGTTGGGCGCACACGTTACCTCCGCTGCACAGAAAGACTCTTGTCAAATAACTCTACATTAAGAAAAATTACGACTTGGCAACACACAAAAGGCGAAATGAATTACATGACATGTCAATTTTGCAATTTTTATCGCCTTGCAGTTAAAAGGTTTAAGTTCATACAATCTCCCTTGGTGGAGAAAGAATGTCCGCAGTAAATGTCATGGCAGTTCCATGGCGCAACGTAATAAAGGAAAGGTCAAAATGGACAGGGCATCAAAATGTTTTGCAATCTTCTATCTGCTCATTAGATTTGAGATACAGTATCCATTCGATTCCTGGCTTGGGGCTTTCATATGTGAAGTTTGCATGTTCTCTCTGTGCATGTGTGGATTTTCTCTGGGTACTCAATTTACAAAGTTTGCAGACAAGAAAAGATATAGGGTAAAGCAGTCTCTCTAAATTGACGAGATGTGAATTTGTGTGTCTATCTATCTATCTATCTATCTATCTATCTATCTATCTATCTATCTATCTATCTATCTATCTATCTATCTATCTATCTATCTATCACCTTGAGCACCCCACCACTCTCAGTTGGCCAGAGTTTCTACAGAGGACTGATGGATTCTCTGAGAACAAAATTATAGATCCCACTTGGAATATTTGGAAGTGCCTTGTCACATCAACAGCTTTGTCACTGCACTTAGCTGGGGGTAATTGCTGGATGACTTACGACAGTCTTTCTCATCCTCTCCCTCTCCACAGTTGTCCTGTCCATTACAGCGGAAGATACCAGGGATGCAGCGGCTGGGGTTACTACATTTAAACTGACTTGGCAAACACACGTGAATATCTGAAAACAAATAAATAATACAATGAGTCAATGACATATTACTTTCCCACATAAATGTAATCGCTCAGTCTATGTCAGTGAATGTACCGCAGTTTGCTTCATCAGAGCTGTCCTGACAGTCATTGTCTCCGTCACAGATGTAGGCCGGGTTGGTGCAGATTCCAGTACCACACTGGAACTGTCCCGGTCTGCACTTAAACTCGGCTGCAAAGAGTATACACAGTGCGTCTTTAAGCGGTGATGAATCAAGAGTTAATACAGTCGGCCTATTAATCTCCCTTACGACAGTCTGCAGGCTCATCTGAGCGGTCTCCACAGTCATCTTCAGTGTCACACTTCCACCAGAAAGGAATGCACTTGTCATTTTTGCAAACAAACTGAACATACAGAAGGATAAAAAAAACAACAAACAAACAGTTATTTTGTTGATATTTCCTGGACACATAAAATAATCCAAGATTCAAGCTATTCACCTGACTTGCAGTGCAGTTGGACAAACACTGTCTGCCATCGGCAGCTAGGTAGAAGTTAGTGGGACATGCGCACTTGTAGCCCCCTCCAGGCGAGAGCAGGCACAGGTTGCTGCAGCCTCCATTGTTTATCTGGCACGGGTGATCTGCCACTGAAGTAGAAGGCAACGAGAGCAATAAAAATCATGACAAAATCAGGGAGAACTCTTTGCGCTGAGTTTGCTATGACACGCGATTTAGTTGTACCTTCAGGCTGACGGTATGGGTGGTAGATGTGGATGTCCATCGGTCTGTGTAAGGTGCTGATCAGCAGGGTCTTGTTGGTCCCCTGCGTCTTGTGAGCTCTGTTGATAGACTTTGTTTCCCAGTCAGTCCAGTACACGTACTCCTCGAACAGCGTCATGGCAAAAATGTGGGGGATGTCCTGAGTCAGAACTGCGAGGGTGCAGGAAGAAACACATTCATTCCTGAAGCAACGACTATGAAGGTGCATGAAGACACTTTATTGTGTGTGAGTGTTATACCTATGTGTCTGTTGGTTCCATCCAGGCTTGCAAATGCAATGTAGTCTTCCCGTGCATCAGCCCAGTAGATGCGGTCATTGACAAAGTCTAGCGTCAGACCGTTAGGCCAGGTGATCTTATCCTCGACGATGACACTCCTGTTGGTGCCATCCATTCCAACCCTCCCAATGTGGGGGGTGTCCCCCCAGTCAGACCAGTACAAGTATCTGTTTAGGACATCCTGGGTCAGTTATATGAACCAATCTGATAAAGCCACAATTAGAAATTCACAGGGAGTGAAACATCTCCCATCTATCAACAATACAATTTTGTGTTATTTGGTGTTTTTAAAAAGTCTGGTAATTTGACTCTTACCCATAGCGTACATCCACAGCCACAGCACGAGGCTCCCTCAGGCCACTGTTGACCAGAACTGTCCGGTACGCTCCGTTGAGTTTAGACACCTCGATAGTGTCCCGTCCCTTATCACACCAGTACAGGTTTCCTCCCACCCAGTCGACTGCGAGACCATCTGGGTTGCTGAGGGATGTGCGGTGCAGAACCTGACAAAGAAATAAGGAGTGTGAACTTTCTGGTTCTCTCTCACGATGAAGGATCTAACTTTGTCTCCTCAGGCTTTTTGCACATGCACAAACTCAATCATGAAGATTGAAGATTGAAGATTTGTTTTAAATGTGGCTTTCATCATGTTTTATGTGAATATTTTACCGTACCCTTATCTTCTTCAGACAAGACACACTGCCACACTGACCTGAACATCGCTGCCATTGATGTGCATGCGCCGGATCATGCTGCCCTGAGTGGTAACATCTGTCCAATAAATCATCTGCTCGCGGATGTCGAAATCCAGAGCCACGGCATTATTCAAGCCCTGTCAAACCACAGGAGCGGCATTAGTGTTGAGATGACAACAAAAGCCCTGCATGATGGGCTGCAGGATTTTTCCAAGCACATCAAAAGAACTGCAAGGCCTCACCTGTTTGAGTAAAGTGTAGTTCGAGCCATCTAAATTGAGCTTCCTCAGGTAATACCGGTTGGCAAAGATGAGGAAAGGTTCCTCATCTGCAGGGAGGCAGACATCATATATGAGTGGATTTATTTTAAACACTTTACTGGATGTTATTAATCTGTCATGTTTCTTACCCGAAGTGGATTTGCATATTGTGGGGTTCTCGGGGCTAAGCTGGAAACCCTCCACACACAGACAGTGGAAACTGCCATGTGTGTTGATGCAGCGCTGCGTGCAGGGATAAGTGCTTGTGCATTCATCTATGTCGACACACGTCTTTCCATCATCCTTTAGACGGAAGCCAGGGTGGCATCGACACTGCGGGAGAGCGGAGCACAGAGCAGGTAAAGCCACAGTCCACGCTGCTGCATTTACTTATCGATTACTCGTGAAATCAGAACACGACTTCACGTTGTTTCCTTACCTTGAATCCTATTTTCAGGTCTTCACAGAGCTGCGAGCAGCCACTCAGTTTGCTGTTCAGGCATTCATTAATAAAGCAATTCAGCTCATCGGAGCCATCGCCGCAGTCGTCTTTATGGTCACAGAGCAATGTCTCATTGATGCAGTTTCCATTATTGCAGGTGTACGCAGTGTCATTGCATTTCTTCTCTGTTCCATCAAATCAAGTAATGAAATGTGAAACAAAAACGAGAAAATCAGACACAATTTCACAACCGTTTTTCAACTGTTGACAGTTTAGTTCACTGGTATTGGTATACTATTCCTCTTTCTGTTTAGAAATATAGTCACATTTGATAGAAAATACCTGTAATGTGTGAGCCTTGTGTATGATGATGGCCATGCTGTATTTATGCTATACTGGTATCTCGCTTCTTCGTCGAGCTGCATTTTTTTATTTTTTACCTCATCATGCACTCAGGCTACTTTATGAGAATGAGATCTAAAAAAGAACTGTCTGAAAAGTTAAATCCAAAGGTGTGTCTGTGGGCATCTCACCTGGTCCAAGGCAGTGTAGATTTTTTGGTGCTTCATCTGAGTGATCATGGCAGTCAAAGTCTCCATCGCACTCCCACGAACTTTGAATGAGACAGCGACCGTTAGCGCAGCGGAACTCGTTGGGTCCACACGTCGGATACTCTGGCAGTGAGAAAAAGCTCTAATTGTTATAAACAATAGAGAGCAGGAGGAGGACACAGCTTTTCAAACTGCCCCTGTCAGGACCGAGAGGTCACCGGTCCACTTACCACACTCCTGGGACTCATCGGAGCCGTCGCTGCAGTCGTTGTCGTGGTCACACACAAAGTGCTTGGGGATACACTGCCGGTTCTGGCACATGAACTCGTCGTTGCTGCATGTGTTGTTGAAAACTGAGGCCATAAAAATATTTGGTGAGAGAATCACACAATCTTCTTTGATGATCACGTGTTGAAGCATATATCTTCTTCGTGTCTTTATCTTACAAGGTAAGTGGTACTAATCACACTGCACGTCTTTACTAGATTCAGAATGACAGGGTGCTGTATTCTCGATGCTTTTAAAACAGTAAAAGTACAGGATATTGGTCTTAAAATGAGGCGTGGCGACATGTTTCAAGTCATGAAATTGTGTTTTCTTGTTCTTTTAAGGCTGAACAGTAGATGCACGGTGTGCCCCACATGTAAGGGTGGATTTGTTTCTTTGTTCACTTCTCTATAGCAGGTCTTACTGTATGCGATAGACTATCTCTTCAAAACAGTAAAATTGTCTAGATTTACATACATTTCAAATCAGACTTTAAGTACGTAAATAATTAAATTAATCACTCGTTTATTAGTTGTCAGGACGTCCCCAGTAGTGTATTTTCCTTCACCCTACACAGATGACTGACTTTTACAAGTCAGGGGATGTGGTGCACTGGTTTGTTAATCGGTTCAAACTTATATTTATATCCTGTAGCTACTGACTAGATTTGGCATGTGCACATGATACAACCATAAATCCTGTTGTTAAAAGTAAAACAAATAAAATAAAATACCATAAGACACCCATGTATTAATCAGTAATATGGACCTTAAGACTTCTGGAATAAACCATCTAATCACCAGTACGCAAAACATTTTAAACATGCGTCTCTTTGTACTCCAGAAAACTCACAGTAATACTGAAGACCAGGTAAAGCAGCAGTCATCTCAGAAAAAGGAGCTAAATCACCCACTTATTGCACATTTTCTGACAGTTTGACAGCCAAAACATGAAAATGTGCTAAAAGAGTGTTGAATATTTGTGAAAACTGAGAGACTTTAATTAATGATATATATCATAAGTTAAGTCAGTACAACATCTTTGTATGAAACACAGGTTTATCTGTGCAAATTATCAAGCAGTAAATTTGGAAAGTGCTTCGCTTTGTTAAAATCAGACCACTGAAGTTGTCAAACCTTATGTATTTCTAAATGTTTGTTTATTTTCCACTCACCACAGCCAGCTTTGACGCTCTCGTCAGCTCCATCCGGACAGTCTTTGTCACCGTCGCACTTCCACCGTTGAGGGATGCACATGTGTGACCCGGGGCACTGGAAAGCCTCCGGACTACAGGTTTTAGCCTCTGTGGTGGAAATACATATTCAAACAGAGGTAATCATGCCTGTTAGTGATCTGTTGTTTAGTGCATCTTTCAGAGTAATTCAACGGCAAGTTTTTGTACGAATAGCATTGTTTGAGTTGCTGTGGCACTAAAGAATGTGACTCTAGATATGAATGCATGAGAAATGTCAAGCCTCTGATCCAGCAGTTCTTAAAGGCTTCCTCTGGAGGAGCTTAAGGGTGACTGCAGTCTGCCCTTTCCCAGCAGGATTTTTGACTTTTTTATTACTTCCTATGATAACCAATTTTTTTAGAATAATAATATTTAAGGTAAAATACATTAGGGAGTCCAGCATTGAATTACAAAATTATGCAACACCGTTCAAGCTATGTGAGCGGAAGGGCTCATCTTCCAATACTTTGATAATCTCTACTATAAAGCAGAGGGTATCAAAATATAACCCCAGACACTCTTACATGTTCAATAATTCCAGGCTGGGTTTATCTCCCTGCAGAATTAACTTCTGTCCTCATGAATGTATCAATAACAGTTTCCCATTCAGTGGATTCGACTAACAGTTTGTGCAGAACACTCACTGCACTTGGTGTCCTCGTCACTGCCATCACCACAGTCGTCCGCTCCATCGCACACCCACCGGGTGGGAATGCAGCGGTGGTTTCCACACTCGAACTGGGTGGCTGAGCAGAACTTGTCTGGACGACCGGAGAGAAAACATAAAGTGAATGACGCAGGCACCAACAAAAGGTGATGGTCTGCTGCGCTGGCCTCTGGTATCTGAACTTACCGCAGTGAGCCTCGTCTGCACCGTTTTCACAGTCGTTCTCCTTATCACAAGTCCAGCTCATAGGGATGCAACGTCCACTGGGACAGGCAAAGAAGGGCGTGGGGCACTTTGTTTTTCCACTCCCTGGCAGAATGCAAGAAATATGGTGGGTTTAAGAGACAAAAATCAAAAGGTTTATCCAGAATGAAGAACAAATTTAATTTACATTGTAATCCTCTTCAAGGAGAATCAAATACTGAACGATAATCTAATGCATGAAAACATTCATTGTTTTTGTTTTTTGTTTTTCTTCCTTTTGGCAAAATTCAAATAGGTATTCTTGCTCTAATGCATTTGTGAAGAAAAAATTACCCCCCCCCCCAACACTTCATGTACTTTTGGCTCTGAGATGTTATTAAAATACCTGGGCAATTTCTTTCATCTGAGAAGTCTCCGCAGTCGTTTGCTCCGTCACAGAGCCATGAAGGTGCATAGCAGAGTGTGGTGAACTCGCACTTCTGAAATGTCACTCCCTTCACTCCCAGGTGGAAGTAACTGGAACAGTCAGTGGCAGCTTAACAAAGAGAACAGCACAACTTCAAACCACAGCCTCGGGGCAAAGTGTTGACTGTTGCGTCGAGTTCAATTATTCTGATGGAGACGATAGATTTCAACTCACTGCAGTTCATCTCATCGCTGGCGTCCTCGCAGTCCACTTTCTGGTTGCACTTGCTAGAGTTGGTAATGCAGCTGCCGTCCCTGCACTGGAACTGATCAACTGAGCACAGTGTGGCTGAGACAAGGAGGAAGAAATGGTGTTTTTTTAAAATACCGGGCATTTAGGATTAACCAATGAGGAGGAAGGTATCTGACTGGACTCACTGTTACAGAAGAGTTCATCAGAATTGTCCCCACAGTCATCCTGCCCGTTGCACCAAGAGCTGTGCCTCACACAGCGGCCATTCACACATCGTCGGTAACCTTTCTTACATACTCGGTTGGCTGTGAACCAGACAACATGGATTCCAATTACAAATATCAACAAGAAGAATTTGGCTGAGAGGGTATTGACAGAGAAAACGAGTCCACTCACCACAGTAGGACTGCTTTTCATCAGACTTGTCCTTGCAGTGAGCCATGCCATCACAAGTCAGAGTGTAGTTGACACAGTCTCCGTTCCCACACTCAAACTCGTCAATGTTGTTGCATGTCGTGTTGAGTGCTGAAAAGGACACAAAAAGGCACTCAGACCCCAAGCTGATGAACCATGAGAAGATTTTCGGTGCCGTTTCAGACTCATTATAATGTTCAAAAAGTCGACCAGAGCAAATGGTTCACGGCAAAATAAACTTCCATTCCGAGTTATCGCGTCATGGCCACAGCTGTCGATGAATGGCCTCAACATTGCCCCAATCTTGTTTTTATCAAGACAAAGGGTGAATCAAAGGTGACTAGGTTAAGAGAGGAAGTGTGTGGGGAAGTCTGTTAGATCTCTTTCTGTCTTTGTCAAAACCTGGTGGAACCTCTACACCTGTGGATGAGTCTGCTTTTGAGTTCAGCCTTGATCGCTGACAGAATCCTTCAGAAGTTTGAGTACCGAGGAAAACCACCAGTGCCGTTTTAAAGGCCAGCACAGACCACTAAAAATACTAACTGTGGCAATTCAGGGGCTGCAACCTTCAAAGTTTCTTAATCTCCAGAGGACAGGTAAGTCCCGTAATGCGGGGGAAAATTAAAAAAAAAATAAAAATGGGCAAAATGCTTCAATCTTTTGGATGCTTGAGATGGTTCATTCCGCACCACTAATATTACATTCACAATACATTTAGGTTTGTCTGGTTATTACTGTTCGCTGGATTGAATTGATACATAACTCCTGATGTTTAGAGCAGTTTGTGATCTGTTATAAAATACTGTTTCTAACAAATTAGTTTTTATTTTTACATAATTACCTCCCTACTATCTAGACAAAGTTTTGAATCCAGTCTTGTCTTTGTTTTGTCAGTGCTGTTTTTGTATTACCTATGCAGGTGTTGTCTTCCAAAAGTTTCCTGTCACCCCGACAGCTGCAGTTGACTCTTCCCTCTGAGGTCAGCAGACACAGGTCCTGACATCCTCCATTGTTAACACGACACAAGGAGAACTCACCTGCGCAGACAAGAGGAAAGGTCAGACACACAAAACCAGCACAAAGATTCTGACCTCGGGTCCAACCTTCAGACACACAAACATACAGTATTCAGCCCACGTGTGCATTCACATCAGCAGAGAGCCATGCCTGCCTAAATGTAGCGATGGCTCTGCCTCAGTTGAATGCATAATTCAATATGACTTAAACTAAATAGGATTTGCAGCTGTTAGAGCAGGCTCTCGCCTTGCATGGTTGCTGTGGGCAGTGAAGTGTGAGAGAGTTTACTGAAGGCGCGAACCAGAGGGAGAAAATAAGGCGGAGGGAAAATCCATTGATTTAAAAGGATATGGAGGCATAGAGATGTAAAGCCAAATTTCAAAAAGGAGAAAAAAGCTCACATAAAAACAACTAATTTTACGACTTTACAAGGCATTCATGGACAATCTTAGAGACATCACAACATTCCTCCTCGGTGCAGGGTGGATTGTGCCGGGGCTTTAAAAGCTGGTAGAGTAGGAGAAGGTGTGATCCAAACCAGCCAACTCAAGATTCAAGATTCTGAGAAATGGCAAAGTGGAGGAAGAGGTTTAACATCAGAGGTGGAACCATAACCATATACCATAACCAAGAGTTGAGAGACTTTGGGCAGCAGCCTAAAGGTCTGGAACCACATTGCAGCCACAACCTTGTGACCTAACATCTTCTTTTTGTCTGAATCCACCAAACAATCTGTGCTGCTGGACTTCAGTCCAGTTGAGAGATTGTTCGGAGAAAGCCTTTGAAATAAAAGTCAACAAGTGTGTGGGGGGCTGGTCACCGACTTTCAGCAAGCTGGATGGAAAGCAGTGTGTTTCCCTTCGGGAACTTGAGTGCAGGCGATCTGCAACATGAGAGCTTTCACTATTCTGGATATCAAAAGAGCCATCTGCAGTACCACTGAAGCAGCTGGGACAGCCACAACATCATGTGGACACAGACTGGGTACCAGGAGGATGTATCACGTTGCTGAGGATAATAACAACAACGTTTGTATTTTTTAAACACTGTCCTCGACTCCAGTTGTTTTCAAAAGCACAATATGAATACACAGCTAATCTTTTTGAAACACTCAATCTATTTGTTCTATTTTTACAACTAAATTTCTTTCTCAGGTTTTAAAGAAAAGCGTTACTTTTGTATTGATGTGTCGAATCATCAACATCAAGAGAAAACATTAAAAACCTATTTTTGACCGAGCTTGGCAACAGTGCCCATGTAGATGATATGAACATCATACCACAGCTCAAACAACTACTTCAGTCTTTCATTCTGTGTAAAAAACAAACAAAAAAACCAAACTCACAGCTATTGGTGTCGTTGGCCACTGCGATGATACCCATTGGCTGCTGAGGGATGTCGGCACGCAGCACCTTCATGTCTCCACCTGTGTATTTGTCGCCCCGAAGCACGGCCCTCCTCACCCAGTCAGTCCAAAAGATGTAGTCTCCATACACAGCCAGGCCAAAAGGATGGACAGGCTCATTTTTCAACACCACCTATACAGAAAAGAAATCCCAATTTTTTTTGAGAAGATTCAAGGGACGAGTAAACACGTGGCTGTTATCAGACACAATCCTACAAGTTCTAGTTTTGTCACTCACATAGCGCCGAGTGCCGTCATACTCGCAGCGCTCAATCTTGTCCAGAGTGGCATCAGAGAAGTAAAGTTTCTCAGCACGGTGGTCTATGGCGAGGCCATTAGGTGTTCGGATATCTGTGCCGATGATCACAATGACGTTGGAGCCAGACAGTGTGGCCCGCATGATGCTGGGAGACTGCTCGTTCCAGTTGGTCCAAAACATTAGGCTGCAGGGTGAATGGGGGGGGGGGGGGGGGAGTCAGTTGACTGGGTGTGAGATAAGAGGGGGAATCAGCGTCTGTGCTGCATGCAAATGGTTCATGAGACTAACCTCTGACACTCATCGAGGACAAAAGCCCTCGGGTGGTCATCTCCTGACATGCTGACCACGGTGTGGCGGTCAACAGCTCCCCAGCGGCTCTGATCCACAGTGTGGCGGGTGATAGTTGATGTAGTGTAGCTAGTCCAATATAACATATCCCAGCCCCGGTGGTATGCCAACCCCTCCACGGAGCCCACATCTGAAAAAGACAGGATTGGGTAAAGATCATTAAAGAATACATAGAAGAAATTGGGGGGGGGGGCACAATAGTCCTGTTTTGCATCAGTGTGGCTCTTCTGGCAGCAGCTCAGTGTTGGCAGTCTGCTGTATTTCAGCAGAGTCGGGGCCCTGGACATGACAGCTTGCTATTAATGACCAAGAACTCTGTGTGGTTCAATGCTTCTATCCAGCAAATTGCTCAGTAAAAAGGTCACAATAACAGTTACCAGCTAGCATATTACTTTCCTTCCCACAGCATCATCAACAGATTAGAGGCAAGAGGTCTTTTCTCTGCTCAATGGCCTTGAAATGAGTAAGAAGTTGTGAGGGTAGCCAGAGGATGGAGAGTCGGCCAAAATGGAGGAACACAAAGTTCCGGAGCAGAAGATCAGGAACATCTACTCTGTGAGTGACAAGCAGCACATGCACACAAAAATACTTTGAGTTACTCATTTAGAAGTCTGGTCACCTCAATTCCAAAAAAGAAACCGTATTAATCACCTCATACTTAATGTTATGCAACTAAAGAGATAAAAGACATCACAGTAGAGAGCATTGGATAAAAGATCAGAAAAGTTCACCACCAGGTGGGACACTTTGAACCACACCTCAATACCTCCACATCCTGGACATTAATCATCATTTGTTCACTGCCTGCTATGTGACTCAGAATGAAGCACTGGGACTTCTAAACTGCGTGGAGCTATGCGGCATGTACAAAACATCTCCTCTCTGCTTGTGCGCTCATAAATCAATGCCCTAAGAATCGATGCAGAATAACATGAAATCCATTCACCCCATTTCCTCTTTTCTCCGGAGCTGTTAATGAATTGTAAATCTCTAGCTTGCAGCACCCGCTCCTCAAAGTCTTGCGTTTTACTTCAGTTTACCTTCAAATTGTTGTTGACCTAAGCCGATCTGGATTTCTGTACGCCTGTGCTCGTTGTTTGCAACAATATAGATAAGCATAAATCATAGCTCTTAAGCTCAGGTGGTTCTCCTGACAGTGATTTTATTGCAGTAGATGCGATAGCAGCTCAGTGCTTGCTATCAGCCAGGCAGTCAATAATTACCCTGATTCAAAAGGCAAATACTATTCCACTCTGTCTCTTTGTGTGAAAACTGTATCCCTGTATGCTTTATTTGAGTGCGTGTGTGTGTTTACGTGTGTGTTTAGGGACAGCACTTCCAGATAATGTACTGATCCTTTTACAAAAACAGAAGACACAATGGAGCATGGGAAAAAAAGTATGTTCAGCCTCATTAGGCCCTCCCACAGTGAGCTGCTGGCCGGCCCATCTCTGTCCTGCTCTATCGCAATCACTCCAGAGTTCACCCACCGTTTACTTAGTTTTATTCTCTCACAGCTCTGCCTTCCAACTCTGCAACCCCTTGTGAGTTTCAGGAGATCCCTCTCTCGGAGCCGGGGGGATTACTGATTGTAGACTGACGAGCGCCTTCTCTGATTGAGATGTCACGGGGAGCAGCCACCTGCTCTGAGGTAACAGGAAGTCTTTTACGTACCAGTGTTCACTCACCCTTAGGAGTTAAATGGAATAGAAGAATTGGAAACTGCAGAAGCTAAGAAATCATGGGTGTCTTTACTTCACGGGAGGATTTTTTTTCATGATAATCTCTTCTCTCTCACAGCCCCCCCTCCATTCAATACGAGCTGGAGCTGCCTGTGAGCTTTAAATGAGGAATTTGGCCGGAGTTATATCATCCTAATGTAATTGATAAAACATGGGTGGGAGCATGAATTGAACGATAGTTTTATTTGATATTTTTTGAACATGTACGTATTCTAACTATTACCTTTAGTCCTCGTTGAGTCACGTTAATGTGAAGTAACCTGACGTTCTGCGTGATGGTATTTCTGAGTGTAACGATGTTGACCCACAGTATGTGTAATTATTTCCACACGCATGATCAGTATTTTTATGACTGGCTTGAGTATATTGACCCTACAAGAGGCTACTGTGTTTTAACAGCAGCAGAATGATGAGAACTGAAGACAGGATGCTGCTGGAGAATGCTACCGGCTCAGAGGATCTTCTCAGCAACAGTACTGAGCTGGGCAAAGTGGAGCAGGTCCTAGTTCCTGTTCTAGATGCAGTAATTCTGGTGCTGGGAGTTGGTGGACAGACCATGGTGATGGTCATCTTGTGTGGACGACGGAGGAAAGGGTGCGGTGGGACGGGACAGTCTCTTCAGAGCTCTGTGACAGGTACTGGGACAGACATACTGCTGCTGGCTCTGAGTGCTGCAGACCTGCTTTTGCTCTCTGTTCTTCCCTTTCACTCAGCTGCAGTAGCGTTGCAGCACTGGCCATTTGGGGACTTTATGTGTCGTCTGGTGAGCTTCTTGGGATCGGCTTGTTCGTCGGCCAGCGTCTTCACTCTTGCTGTACTGGCTGTGTCTCGCTACTTGACTGTAGTGAAGCCCACCAGGGCATACTACCTCCTCTCCTCTCGCAGAGTGTCAATAGTTGCTGCACTTATTTGGGTCCCAGCCTGCAGCCTCGCCGCCCCCCAGCTGGTTTTCCGCTCTGTGCAAATTCCACGTGAAGTCACCGACGGCGCCACTTGCTTTCTTTTCTTTGATCACCAAGAACAGCTGATTTATGGATTGTTTCTCTTCCTCGTGGGCTTCTTACTTCCACTCATTACCATTGCAGTGGCCTACAGCAGCATCTACGTGTTTCTATGGAGAAGTCAACACGCCGGGAGGGCCCCTCAAGTGGAGCGCTACCAGAGCAAAGTAACCCAGACGTCAGCCATGCTGGTGCTGGCTTTTACTGTATGCTGGCTGCCCTCCTACGGCCTGACGCTGGCCTTACTAGCAGACAAAAGCGTAGGAGCCACTGGAACGTCACCACGCTACGGCCCCTTCAGCGTGTTTGCACGCCTCATGGCGACTTCCTCCACAGTGATGAACCCCATCCTCTATGTGCTGATGTCTGAAAAATTCAGACAGGACTTACTGAAACTGTTCAAGAGGGAAAAGAAGAGCGCCAGCGGGGATATAGCTATGGCTGATGGCTGACATTCTTATCACGAGCAACTGACTTTACATAACTGACCATAAACTCCAAAGACGCTGTGAAAATTCAGGCAACTGGGAATTGCAATGAAAGAATTACAAGCTGTGTTATTTAAAGAGGTCTCAATAAAATGTTCACAAATATACTCATGAGGAAACATTGCTCATAGAAACATTAAACATCTGCATACTGGTCTGGTTATTGTACAAAAAAATAAATCAGAGTTTACGGGTTTGTCCGGGAAATTTATGTTGAGAACAGTGGGAGAGATTAACTTGAATCATGCATTCCTTGTAAAACAGATTAAAGTCAAAGTACGACTGTAAAACATTAATCGTGCACCTGTGTTTTGTTGTACTGAGATAAGTTGAATTAAGTTATATCTGTCTATGGGCCTGTTTATGTCGGTTTATGTTCTACTTGGAAAGTGCAGATAAAAAAGGCAATTCCCTCTGTTTCTAGTTTGGCTACAGAAACTGCCTGGTTCTGTTTGGATTTCACCCCATATCAACTAGAGGAGAGTGAATACACAGTAGATAAACACTGGAATAAGCTGGGTGGATGCTGATAACACAGAAAACAAATATAAAAACTCACTCTCTACTACAGTCTTGCGGTCAGATCCGTCGTCGCTGATCTGCTGGATGTTGCCAAAATGGATGTCACTGAAGAAGACGCGGTTTGCTCCTTTTCCTCCACCGCCTCGGTAGTCAAAAGTGAGCGCGATGACATTCTTCATGTGCTCGGGGTCCTCAAATGGCTTTATAGGTGCGTTCAGGTTGTTTTCATCCGAGAGGTGTACGCTCTTCAGTATGGTACGCTCCGAGTAGAGAAGGTAGCCGTCGTAGTCACAACAGCTGCGACCGTCTTCAGCCAGCATGCCATGGGCACAGGCACACGTACGCTGTCCGTTGCCACGGTAAAGACAAAGCTGCTGACACCCACCATTGTTGTCTTTACACACATTTGTTCCTGCAAACATTAAAAAGACATTAAAAAAAGTTTTATATATATATATATATATATATATATATATATATATATATATATATATAGTGTATAGATATTCAGCTTATTTTAAAGAAACTAAACTAAATACTACTTGTATCAAAAAGCATTGCAGAAAATGACTTAGCGTACCTTGCTGTCTGGCCCTGTTGAAGACCTTGATGTCTTTGAGCTGCACCCCAATACCAGTCCTCAGAGACACAGAGTCGGTGGCATTGTCTTTGCTTCCTCTTTTAATGGAGCCGTTCGCATGCGTTCTGGATGACAGAATGGCGAGTGTCATTAAAGAGCAGCTGAAGCCCGCATTGGTAAAAAGGTGTGAATACGTCTCCGTCTCAGCTCATAGGAATGAGCATGAGAGAGAAGGAGGCATATGTCTGACCTGTCACTCCAATAGATGTAGCCCTCAAACACAGACACGGAGAACATGTCCATGTTGTTGTTGGCCAGCACAACCTCCCTGTTTTCTCCAGTTTCCAGGTTAATTCGTTCGATCTTGTCGGTCCTGGCGTCGCACCAGTACAGCAGGCCCTCCTACGAGCACACAGTAATTTAATGGCTGTGATCATATTTCCGCAGTCAGCAATACAAATCCGTGATCTAGACCAGGGCACAGTCTGCTGGGTTACCTCGTAGTCGATGGAAATACCATTGGGCCAGCTGATACTGACATTGACCAAGATGGCCCTCTGAGAGCCATCCAGGCGGGATCGTTCGATGCGGGGGTACTGGCCCCACTCTGTCCAGAACAGGTATCTACAGGCACAAACACACGAAGCTCAGAGATACTTTCCTCATCAATCAGTGCTGAAATTAATTACAGAAGTAGACACTACAGTAAGAGCTTTCTACTGTGAAGTTCTTCTCACCCTTTCTCTGGATTGACAGTGATGGCACGAGGCTTGTCCAGGCCCTGGGAGATCACCACATAGCGGAAAGAGCCGTTCAGTCTGGCCACCTCAATCACGTCGAAGCCCTGGTCTGTCCAATAGATGTTTCCTGAGCAGGACAGAAGAAATACAAATAACTGTTGAAAGATCCTGTGAACATACTTATGTATATAGTCTGGAGCAATTTACCCTGTTTACCCAGACTATTTTTCTTTTACATTAATTTAGCAAGAAGTACATATTCTATCTTCTTTTCTCCAATAACTTTAATTCTCCACGCTTGTCAAGTTTTCTCATTTCGTTCAGCAGGTTCAATTTTCACAATGTGTTTGAAGCAATAAACTTTGCAAAACATGAATCTATTTTCGACCCTGCTTTATCTATTTAAGAGTCCTGGGTTGCTGGATCCCAATCCCAGCTAACAATTTGAAAAGGGGGGATAGATACAAATTCAGAGCATCTGACATTTTAGTGTCAACAACTAGCCTCACATGCGTGTTTCTGAATTGCGAAAAGAAGCAGGAGTATACCCACACACAAATCGACGTGGAGAGAGAGAGAACACGCAAACGTCACAGAAAGAGGAGCCGTAGGGATCCAGTGTATGATATTACAAAGTATAATAATACTACTACTACAATCAAATGATCTATTTTAGTGCAGTGGAGTCTTTAATAATAATTTAACAAAAATAAATAAATATATTCAACGGGCAACATGTTCACTGTATTGAGCCCATCCTGATCATTTGCCGTATTTTACACATCAGCAGTGTTATTTATTTATTATTATTTATTTTACCAGCTATCCAGTCGACGGCGATGCCCTCCACCCTGCCGATGCCATTAGTGACCACATCCTCTCTCCAGGTTTGGTCTCTCTTGGCCCTGCTGATGGTGCTGAGACCCATGTCCACCCAGTAGATTGTGTCATTGTCTGCAGAAACAAGTGAAAACATGTTGGAGTAGGACACGTCAAAACATTTCCACAACTCCACACAACCGAAAATACCCGATGATTAACGTCAAATATGTTCGGAAAATCTTTGAATTTGAAAGAAGGAATAAAAACTTGCCAGCATGGAAATCTATGCCAACAGCGAGAGAGGTGCCCGACACTGGGACGAGGGCATCAGACTTATCTGAGGGGTCTAAAGGAATACCACGTATGCCCTCGTGCACCGAGTACAGCAGGAAGGAGCCCACACCTACAAATCAAAAATTCCTTTTAGCGTTTCAGCAGTTCATTTTACATCACTCTTCAATGCAACGTTGGCTAAAATTAAGAGCACTTTTTTTTTTTTTTTTTTACAAACGTGTTGTACCTTCACAGGACTGCTGCCCTCTGCGCAGGCTGTATCCTGCAGTGCACATGCAGGCTCTGGAAGTTGGAGAGGTGGGGAGACACAGCTGGGAACAGTCTCCATTGTTATTACTACAGAGATTGGTGCCTGGGAACACAAATGCACAATAGAAATCAAAGACACAAACAGATGTGTTTTTAGAGAAACAGCCGTGCAGCCTGTGAAACAGACTTTCAATGAGACAAGGACAAATTTTCTTTCCATTATTTTTGCCAAGCAATTCAACAGGAACAAATGTTGCATAGGGTGATAGAAGAGCATGTGGGAGCCAGCCGTGTACCTTTCTGCACAGTTTCGTTGTAGATTTTCATATGCATCATGGGAGAAGTGCTGTTCCTCAGGATTTTCCAGTTACCACCATCTTTTTTGTCACAAATTCCAATCTGGTCAGTTCCTTGGTCAGCCCACCATAGCTTCTCTCCTGAGGGACACAACACAAAACAAGACGATTCATATTCCCCATTATACCAGCTTTCACAAGCATTTGAACCAAGTTGAAGGCAAATTGAAGGCAAGCACTCGTTTTATAGTGTTATCAGGTCCAGTTCAGTGAAGCTTATCATTACCTCAGTCAGTTCTCTCCAATCAAATCACAATTCTGACTGCTCCTCACTGGATAAAAGTGGCGTTTTGTGGACACTCACCCATGATGGCCAAAGCAGTAGCTTTGGTCAGCTTGCCCTTGACCCCTTCAAGCACCTCCAGCCCAGAGCCGTCTAATTTACATCGGTTAATTGTGCTGTTTCCTGAGCTGATCCAGTACAGCTGCTCAGTATCAAAGTCAATGGAGAGGCCTGGAAAAAACAAAAACAAGTGATGATGTGTAATGGGCTACCCTGCCACTAGAGGGTGCTGTCTCACACATATTAAAAAGGGGAAAAAAAGGAGGCAAAGGGTGCCACTCACCAACAGGGCCTTTCTGGTTGGTGAAGAGGACGCTGCGGTTGTTACCATCTGTGTTGGCCATGCTGATGTTATCCCCATCTGTCCAGTACAGCTTTCTGAAGGCGGCCCACAGAGAGAATCAGTACACACGAGCAAGAGACAGAGAAGATTCAGGATGCCACAAAAAGGGTTTGTTGAAACTTCCTCTGTGCCATATGCACTACAGCGCTCTTCCCTCTGCGGTTGGTTTCCTTATTCAACTTTCCGATTCTTTGTATGCTCTTACAGTAGAAACATGGAAAACATCCCTTTGCATTCCTTCTCTCATATAAATCTAAAGGGAATCTTACTTTCAATAATTCCACAAACTTAGATAATTCATACTGTGTACACAAAATTCCACTTTTCAAACAGAAACAATGGCAGACAGCTCA
>NC_137653.1:14514033-14672084 GCF_963422515.1 Blennius ocellaris
AGCCTTTGCCAGTGTGTTGGTCCTCCAGTCTGTCCAGTACACCTCTCCACCATACATGGTGACAGCAAATGGATGCGACAGATACTCGTGACCCCGCAGAACCTCAATTAGCCCAGATCCATCATACTTGGCTGAATAGATGGCATCGGACCTGTGCACAGGACAATTTGTGGTTACAATTCTTGATAGGAGTATGATTATGTTTGGTTGTTTATGTCTGTGCCCTCTGTCTGACCTGGCATCGATCCAGAGGATGCGGCGCTCTAGATAATCCACAGTGAGTCCATTTGGCCAGCCTCCATTTCCAGTTTCTTTATGGATGGTCTTTCTGCCTTCTCCACTCATGGATGCGGCTTCAATCCGAGGCAAACTGGCATCCCAGTCCGTCCAGAAGAGAATCCTGCAGTATCATGTCACAACAGCAATGCGGCCTTACTGTCAAAACCTTTTGCTTTAACAACAACAACAACAACAAAAAAGTAATTCCTCTGTGAATGTGTTTGATTTGATATGAGCACTGAAGTGATTACCCGTCCCGTGGGTCGAGAGCGATAGCTCGGGGGTGCTCCACTTCTCCAGCCAGTAGAGTAGTCCTCATGGTGCCATCCAACCTGGCAACTTCAATCTGATCCAGGTTGCTTTCCACCCAGTAAATGTTTCCTGCTATCCAGTCCACAGCCAGACCCTCAGGTGTCGCCAGCCCATATTGGATTACCACGTCAAAGCTGGTTAAAGCTAAAAGATGAAGCAAACAAACAAGGGATGATGAAACATGTGTCTGTTTTACTATTTACTTAATCACTGTGGTAAAAATGAGATAAAGCATGTGAAAAGGGATTAAATGTTTTTTGTATCCTCTATCTTTGAATGAAACCGTAACAAACAATTCCTTCCTTACAGGGATTTAAGTTTCCTAATAGATTCACACAGAAGTTCACTGTGTATGGTGAATGGTTTCAGAGGCAGGGATTTGCTGAAGACAACAATTCAGACTGTACTGCAACCCCAAGCACTGATCGGCTTGGCTTTAGTATTCACTAATTATGTAAATGTAATCAGGCTATTTGGATTCAGAGGTAACATTGTATCACAAACTGTAATGCTCTTTAATCAATTGGTCAGATGTTATGTGGAAAACAAAACACATGTCAGCTCAGTAGATTAAAACGTAAATATAAAAGTGGATCAGTGAGGGGAGGGTGACATCACAATTACAGAACAGGTCTTTAAAGACAAACCATGTGGTATCTTGAAAAAGCTAAATAGATGCATTTTCCACTCCTTTCTAACCCTTTATTTTCCACTGGATCCCTAATCAGAGGGACGAGTCTCATTATTGGAGATGAGTCATTACCCTGTCTAGAACAATGGAAACATACACTTATGTATGTCGCCTGTGAGTTTTGCTTTTTGAACATTGCATGATACCATTCAATGCACATAGAACTGCTACACAAGACGAGAATATTCAATTTCCGACCGCAAAATAGGTGATAATGCTTTTTTTTTTTCACTTTAAAAAAATAAATGGTGTCAATTGTGCTCACCTCCATTCTCAGAAAGCTTCCCTCGATAGATCTTGTCCTCCACCACGTCGGTCCAGTACAGCGCACTCTGGCTGAGATGGAAGTCGAGGGCGATGGTGTTTCTCAGGCCCGGGACCAAAACACTGAACTCACCTTTATTCAGATCAATGCGGCGAATTTCGTGGCGGTTTGAGAAAATAATAAAGGGTTTGAAAGGATCTGTGGGAAAAAAAATTATAATATATATATATATTTTTTTTTTTATATATATATACATATATACATATATATATACAATTAGCAACCAGACTATAAGGGGTTAAAAGTTTTGCTTGGATTATTACTGAAACCACTGCTGAATGGCTCTGCAGCTCAGCATAGAAAACATCGCAGCCATGTTTCACACTGCAGACTGTGACTTGTCCAATAAAAGAGGGGCTATGTTTAAAGTAGCTCTAATCCTGAGTAATTAAAACACAGTGTAAATAAGACGGCACTTATCAGCACCTCACAGGCAGCCAGACATGCAGCAGCAGCATGAATGACAGGGTGCCACTGGCTAGTTTGTGAGAACTGGCTGTGTTAAGAAATCATCATAAATGTAAGCCTCGTCATTGGCTAACTGCTGCTGGGGATCACTATATATACACACACATACACACATACATACATACATACATACATACATACATACATATTTATTTATTTTTTCTCTGTTTTTCACAACTTGCCCTTTCAGTGACGTAAAAAAAAAAAAAAGCGTCCTGGTATATTGTTTGAGACTTTCTATTCTTTCTTTTCATGAAATAGAAATGACAGCTTAAAACCACAGCTGCAGTCTTACTGGCTTTTCTTACTGAGTCTTTTCCCA
This sequence comes from Blennius ocellaris, assembly GCF_963422515.1. Classification (NCBI taxonomy): domain Eukaryota; kingdom Metazoa; phylum Chordata; class Actinopteri; order Blenniiformes; family Blenniidae; genus Blennius; species Blennius ocellaris. The sequence continues at coordinate 14,516,431 of NC_137653.1, forward strand.
GTCATGTACGTCAATGACCAGCACATAAACGCTTTCTTCTTTTCCTGTCTCCACTGTTCAGTCTGTTGTCCAAAAGAGAATCACATTTCGATATTATGTGTCTTCTCCAACCACAGTTTCCTCCTTGGACAATTTGACCTCGCTTCATGCCAAATCTACACACCCTTCCTCACTCTGAGCCATGAAGCAAACTCGACTAATTTCTTCAGCCTTGTCCACAAGTGTGCAGTTTAAATTCTTTTCTCTCTCCCTCCACATTCATCCTCTCATACTCGTTTCCTCGGTCGCTTACCTGTGCTCTTGCAGTTTTCCATGTCAGGCTCCAGCTCCCATCCCTCGAAACACGAACATTTCACACTGAATTTGTCTTGTTCACAGCGCTGACTGCACTTAAGGTGTTTGGCACAGAAGCTCTGAATCTGACACGTCTTGTTGTCAGATCCCAACTCCATGCCCAGCGGGCAGGAACAGATCACACCCTCACCGGGGGCCACGGTGCAGTTGTGGCTACAGTCGCCATTGTCCAGTGAACACAGGTCTGTAAAACAGAAGAATATCAATATCACTGACACAGGAAATGGCTCCACACAAGTGGCATCAGAGAAGGAGAGCCATGATTAAAGATGCAGACTTTCACTGGCTGTTCTGTGCTTCCTGTACTGAAACAGCGCTGGGCCACGGAGGTTTCTTACCACAGAGTTTCTCATCAGAGCCATCTGGACAGTCATCAGTTCCGTCACAAAGTTTCTCCGCAGGCAGGCAGATGGTGGAGTCGTTGGCACACACATGGTGGGAGAGCTTACACACTAGCGCCTCACAGTTGTCCTCATCCGAGTTGTCCTCACAGTCGCTGTCACCATCACAAACCCAGGCTTTGCTGATGCAGCGTGCTACAAATAAAAGGCAGGTGACATTAAAGGCATTTAAGCCAACTGCGTATGCGTTGCAATCTTCTTAATCTGAGGGGGAGCCTCCTTACCGGAGTCCCTGCAGCCGAACTTGACAGCTGGGTCACACATGTGCGTGACGCCTTCGCAGTTCTTTTCATCACTCATGTCCATGCAGTCAGTGTCGCCGTCGCAGCGCCAACGCAACGGGATGCACAGGCCGTCCATACGACACTGAAACTCATCTGTGTGGCAACCTCCAGGTGGACGCGTGGCTGTCAAACCAAAAAGGCATCATGAGACTCTGAAGTGACGAAGAGAAAAACCTCTGAGAGAACAAGCCATTTACACATAATTCTTGTCTTATATAAATGTCTCTAAATGGGAATCCAACAGATCTTCCTGAAGATATGTGACAAAGGTAATATGTTTCATGGTCTCTGTTTGATCCCCGGTTATATTATCACAAGAGTTGTGAAACAGTGTTGCCCATTCTCACACAGTATTCATGACTAATTCTAGAAATCCTACAAGCGATGCCTATTTCAGAGTCCAGCACCACTTTAATGTACTTATCATTAATTTTAGGATCGCAGAGATAAATGTGGATGTTACCAAATCTGGTTATAAAAAAATTTAATAAAAATGAACACAGTCTCTCTTAAAATGAGCTAAATACCCGTCTCTAATTATGAGTCAGGATGTCTGCTTCATGACTTCACATTTTTAATAAAAGATCATTCCATCAGTACATTTTTCACCAAAAGCGAGAGTTATTACTTGTCAGTGGTTACACCCATGAGACTGATGCCAGTGTGACTTATAAAGCAAATGACCTGTTACAGCTACTGGATAAAATGTAAATACTTGCTATGAGCTCAGAGGAGAGTGGATTTCAGTGACTAGATGACAGATTAGTGCAGAGACACACCCATGACAGTAACCACAACCCATCACTGTTGTTTTCTATAAATACTCTGAAGACACACGAAAACACAAAACAATGCAGTTGGTCCTTTGTTTTTGAAACAACCCTAACCTTTAATGTTTAGACCTTATCCTTCACTGGCGACGAGCACAAAACAAAAGTTCTTAGAGATGTGATTTACATCTTGAAATCAAAACCAAAGTGTTTTGCATATCCCTGAAGCCTAATTTGGCATTTTCCATTGAAGACTGATTTGAAAACAGGCTACAATCAGACGAAATCCATAACTGCACATAATTGGAGGGTGTGTTTGAGGTTGGTCACAATCAGTCGCATCAACTGAAACAACTCATATTTTTGTACAGCGTTCATATTCTGCAGACTGATGCTTTTGTTTGACTTCGTATGCAAAGCACTGTGATTATGTCATTAAAGACATTGACAATTGCATTACAACTACAAGTGCATCATAACAATAAGTGAAGCATTGACCATTTATGATATCTAGAAAACTCAGAAATGACAAAAATGACTATTGAAAATAGCATTGAACAGATATGAGTCTTTCCAGATGATTTTCAAGGTAATATCATAGTAATGTCATAGTAATAATGAAATGATCCTGGAAAAAGGGACATAAACACTTTTTGACTTTGAAAATCTAAATAAATGTGTTCAATCCTTCAAATGAGGGTTGGAAGATATTCCGTGTTTGTTTAGAAGCGATGCATAACAAGTAATGAGGACTTTGAATATAAAGTGACCAGACAGTCTCCATGTCGGGGTTTGTAAAATCCCAAATGTCTATGTATTTCTATCTGTTGTACAAGAGAGATTGTTCTCTGTTACTAAACATAAGAAGCCCGTAAAGATTAGCAGGTTGAGGTACTGACCCTGATTGGTGCAGTTTGCATGGGTCTCATCACTGTAGTCACCACAGTCATTATCTCCATCACAGGTCCAGTAATCTGGGATGCAGCGGCCGCTGTTACACTTGAACTGAGCACTGGAGCAGGAGTGACTACAGCCTGCCTCATCACTGTTGTCCCCACAGTCGTTATCTGAAAAATAAACGCAATCAAGCAACACTCACCTTCACATCATGAGGTGCCAACCGCCTCCCAGGGAATATATAAAACTGTGTGTGTGTGTGTGTGTGTGTGTGTGTGTGTGTGTGTGTGTGTGTGTGTGTGTGTGTGTGTGTGTGTGTGTGTGTGTGTGTGTGTGTGTGTGTTTCTACAGTTAACACAGTGACAGTGAAAACAGTCAATGCAAAAGAAAGAGAATATGAGATATGAGAAGAAATGACAGAAACTGCATAGATCAGACCATGCACCATGAGGGAATGTACCCAGCGCTGATACATTAAGCTTTTGGCAGCAAAGCGTTTTGAGTACCTGAATGCAACCTAATGTAATTCTTTAAGTACACTGTACACTGCATTGTCGTCAGGGGAGAACATTGACTTGGCAGTTAAGCAATTTCTTTTCAATTCAACCTGGCAGGGTGGTCCGACACAAAAATAAATTAGGCTTTATTAATTCACAAATACAAAACCTGCACTTTGGGATTTCAATGTGTTTAGCTCACTGCATAATATAAGATTCAATGGCATTTCGCTTTAGATTGCTGTACAGCACCCTCGATGAATGGCAGCAGTTTTCGGCCTCAGCTTGTGACCATATTCAATCAGCAGAAAAAGCAGCTCTCACTCTGTGCCTGCCCAGCCGCTCCTACAGCTACTCTAGCAACATGGCTGTTGTGGTGCATGTTGATCTATGCACTAACCGGTCAGGTTTGGACAATTCAACTCATCAGAGCCGTCCCCACAATCCTTTTCTGAAAGACAGAACCAATGGAAGACAGCAGAGTGGGCGAACAGCACAACACGGGACAACAAAACCAAAAATGCACGCACGTACACACACATACACATCAATGCGCAACAAGACAAAAATGAAGACGAGCGTATGCCAATGTAAGGCTGGTGGCCGAACATGCGCGGCTAAATGTCGACGAATGAAAAAAGGGGAGTTGCTGATGCACAACAACACGCTGGAGAACAGGAGGTGAAAATCAAAAGTCGACACTAACCATTATCACAGCGCCAGTTGATGTTGATGCAGCGCCCATTGTTGCAGGTAAACTGAGTGAGCGGGAAACAGGTGGGGTAAGCTGTGGATGGAGTAGCGGTATAGAGAGGTCCCATTACTCACTCTCAAAACTGTACACTCCTGTGACAAAACAATCTGTACAAAATAGATAGAATATAAGCAACAAAGCAAATTTTAGACCAACCACAGGACGCAGGTTCATCTGAGCGATCGCCACAGTCGTCATCCAGGTCACACGTCCAGGAAATAGGAATGCAGCGCCCGCTCGCACACGAGTACTGATTGGGTGGGCAGGTACGGGCTGAAAGGCATCAAGGGAGAGCTCACATTTTGTAGAAATGACAAAAGCACGCCTGTCAGAGATCTGTGCGGGAGTGTGTTTATGCACCTGAGCAGGTGGTGTTGGATTCGTCCTCGTCGTTCCCACAGTCGTTGTCCCCATCGCACAGCCAGCGCAGAGGGATGCAGCGATTGTTCTTGCACTTAAATCTGTCAGGGGGACAAGTGTGCTGGTCTGGAGAGGAGAAGAAAGGGCGCATTGAGAGGCGGAAAGGAAACGGGAGGAAAATGAGAAGCCATGTGTGGAGCTGGGGGAATGGAAAGGTGAAAGAGAAGAGACATGTGAGGTGCAAACGAATAAAAGAGAGGGCAGATATTCTAGCTGCTCTGGACTGGGGTTTGTTTTGTCTGGAACAGAAATATGTCTGCACTCTGACCACAAAAAGACAGACAGAAAGAAAGACACAGAGAGAGAGAGAGAGCTTTTCCAGATCCACAGAAATTGCTACATTCCTGCTTGCACAAACACACAGACACTCACACATTGTGTACCCACAAAGACACGCATACAAATATACACTCGGTAGATTCCATATCGGGTCTCTCGTACTATTATCACACCAGAAAAGTCTAATTAAGACAAGCAGAGGTCATTCGCCTTCAGTCTGTACGTATGTATTACGGCTGTGGGGACCTAAATCGGCTTCCATACCCGCCTCACAAAGTGAAAACATGTTTCCATATGAGGCCGTGGTTAAGGTAGAGGTTACTGTTGTGGTGAGAGTTAGAGTGGGACTGAGTAATGGCTGAATTTAAAGTCTGCATGAAAATTTCTATGTAATGTCCTCCAAACATCTGAATACACAATGTTAGCCTTTTGGCTTTTTTGTCATTTTGTGGCCCAAATAGGAAGGAGTAAACTACACTTTTTGGGATCATGTGACCAACCGTTAGATCCTAAAATGTAATGTGTGTTAAAATGCTCTCGGATGAAATTAAAGCACTTAGTTGCAAAGATTAGAGTAAGGGGCAAGGAAATGCACTACGTCAATTAAGATAGTTTGTGTTTGTGCGTGCAGTAACCTACAGCAAATCTCAGGAGCCTCGTCGCTGTTGTCCAGGCAGTCGTTGTCTCCGTCACACTTCCAGCGCTCCTGGATGCAGCGGTTGTTCTTACAGGCAAACTCCCCTGGCTGGCACTGAGGAGGGGGTATATATGACGGGTTGGCTGTGAAGGAAAAACAAAGAATGAAGTCAAAGTGGCAAAGAGTTCATGAAGGATGCGTTTTTGAGTTTTAAATTCTGCAACGGAGATTTTGAGGAAAAACACAATCAATAATCAGGCCAAATCCATCTGACTTAAACTAAGCCGAGACAAAGCAGACTAGTTATTGTATAAAAATCAGTTCTATAATAAAGACCATGGCACACATTGACTCTTTGACTTTATGTAACGACGATGATGGAAAACTAAAAACAAAAAAATAACACACTAGTAATACAGACACAAAATTGTAGTTTTACTGGATTTTTTTTCTTTTTCTATTAAACTGTTGACACTGAATTGCTGCCAGATCCTCCTCTTGTGTTCATGCATTTATTGAAGTGTTTCAAGACAAACAGTTTTAACAAAACACACAGGACACAGTCACCTTGCTTGACTCATCTTTCCAGACATACAGGAAATAAGACCTTGTATGTGTAATGGAGCGAAATCAGTGCCGTGAGAAATCCCCGTCTACCACTAACACCAACACATTCAGTGTTTGTACCTACCTTTGCAGCTGGCATTGTCAGCCGGGTCCAGTATTTGATCTTCTGCACAGGCACATTGCCTGCCTCCTGGTATGGACAGACACAGACTGCTGCAGCCGCCGTTGTACACGCGACACGCATTTGAGCCTATAGATGATAAAAAGTGAATGAAAACGAATGAAGATATCAGTGAGACTTCATGAACACAGTTGTGTGCTTTATGTGCATAGAAACACTGAATATATTGCCGAGTAAACGTGCACGGATGGATGTGAAGTGGAACGTTTGACCCCGATACCTTGCTGCTGCTGAGCATCGTACATTCGGATTTCAAAGATGGGCGGTCGCTCGTTGCGCAGCAGAGTGGCCGTGCCTGTTGTGGTGTCCAGCTTGTAAATGCTGCCACTCCGGTACTCGTTCCAGAATAAGAAGTGTTTGTAGTGGCACAGACCGAAGGCGTGGTTCAGCTCCTGACCTTCATACACCGTCTGATGGCGTGAGGAAAGCACAAGACGGTAAAGAGTGTTTTTACAAGAGCCTACACACTCACCATTGTCAAACCTTTTCCAGAATTAGAGCTCAAAGTATGCTTGCATTCATACATTTGGAGACAGTGTAATGAGATGACCTCATTTGTTTTCTATCAGTTAACATTTAAATTAGATTTTACTGCAAGCCCCAGTTAGTCACAGCCATTTGAACTCACTGAATGTTAAAGCAATAACCGTACAAAATGCAGGTCATAAATTGACTGGGATTACAATGTCCTTTTCTGGGTTTTTTTTTGCTTTTCTTGTAGAGGAACTGTGGTAATCTTTCAAGAGAGGTTAATCTAATATGAGCTGAAACACTAATTCATCTTGATTATGAAAACACTAAAACCACAATCAAATCGAAATATGAACAACACATAAATCACTGAAAACACCAGACGAAATCTGACTTAGCCGCGACATAGAGAAGCTCAAGGCCACAGAGTTTATTGCACTACACTGACGGGCCACTCACACGATACCACTGCTTTAACACTCATTCCTTGTGAACACTCGCAGCTTTTCAAGCCTCGTTGGGACAACACCTTCCTGTGACCCAGCTGGACCGCTCTGCACCAGGACCTCAATCCCATAATTCTGACCTTGCGTCCCGAGCTGTTGAGGTAGACCATCTCGATGCGGTCGTAGTAGGCATCCACCCAGTAGAGGATGCCCTGTGGGATGTCCAGACTCAGGCCGTTGGGCCACAGCACTGTTTTGCTGGTGAGGAACACATTTCTGTTGGAACCGTCCATCCAAGCTCGCTCTATTTTGCCACGCTTGCTCTCCTTAGGGTCCTCCTCCCAGTCTGTCCAATACATCCAGCTGAGAAGGTAAGAGGGAAACGCAATTAATCAATTGGGATACCACCAAGACTGGAAAACATTTGTTTAGGCATCTTGAGGGATTTGCATTAGGGAAGGCATTGATTGTTGCCCTGAAGCACCCACAGTTTTCTGAGCATTACGTGAGAAGGATCCGTAGTGTTTCTCCATTGATCTGCTCATAGGGACACTAATGTTTGTCGCAGGATTCTTGAGGACTTGTCAATCTGAACCACTGATCTTTGCATAACCGGTGAGCATCGGCTGGCTCCAACATTGTGCAGAAAGCAGAGTATTCATCCCTCACTGGGTTATGATTGACAGTGTCACCGTTTTATTTTTCTTTCTCCATCTATCTTTTTCACTTTCTGCAATCTTCTCTCAGTCTTTGCTTTTTCCCCTGAGCCTGATTGATTGCAGGCATTAGTGAAAGTGAGAGCCTTTCCCTTGGGAAGTGTGTGGACGCACATCACCCTGCCACGGGCAATCCACAGATTGTGTATATGTGTCTTTATGATGATGCGTGCTCTTGGTAAAGGGCCCAGGAGATCTCATCAATAAGAACCGTCTCTGCACAAGGAGGTTTGAAAGAGTAAGACACATCCCTGCGAGTGAAAATACTTACACAGTGTAATCAAAAAGGGAACCATCACAATAATCGGCCAAACAAACTAGAAAAAGGATAAAAGCCTTTGTTGGGTATCTTAAAGAGAAAAAGTGTGAACAGGAATGTGATTTTCCTTAGAAGCGACTGACAAAGCATAAACTGTTTCACTTGAGTCATCACCCACATCTCCAGAAATTACCACCCATCATTATCTCTTATACTTGCATCCTTGCATTACCGCAAACAACTACATGCACGTATGCACACATGCACACAAGCGCCATACTCCATTAACCAGCCAACTCTTCGTCAGCATTATATCGTCTGCTACCTTCCACTTGTATCTTTCTACGATTCTGTCCTCACTGCAATTCAGAAGGGGTTTCTAGTGATTCAGTGACACAAAAGTACAAAACCTCCTCCGTCAGTCTATTTCTGTGTCCACATTACCCATGAAGAGGATCCACGACAATGGCACGAGGGTGAGTCATTTTCCCCTCGATCAGGGTTTTGCGAGTCTGTGAAGCCTTTTCAAGCCGAGCCACACTGATGGTTTTCTTAGGCCCATCGTCTGTCCAGTACAAGTTGTCAGCCATCCAGTCCACAGCGATTCCCTCGACTGTGTGGATTCCTGGAACAAACAGTTGGTGAGAAGAAAGACAGATAATGAAGAAATACAGAGAAAGGATATGGACATTGACGAGCGTGGAAGCAAAATACGTTTTTCTTATGATTCGAAGTTATTGTTTACCTAGTTTTGAAGTAGCTGTCACAGTGTCATAGAGGTTCATGTGTTCCAGGTTTGAGACTTTCTGGAGTTTGAATGTTCTCCCTGCGCTTGCTCAGATTACACCAGATTCGTGAAAGCGCACACGCCTGCTTTTTAACCGACTGCTAAATATGTGCCTCTGTGTGTGCTTAAGCATATTTACTCCCAAGGGAATCTAAATCTTTTTACACACTGCAATTATGACGCGTTGGGGGATGCTTGAAATGCAATACATTTGCAAAGTGAAAATATCAACAAATTTCAGAATCGGTTTAAGTTGGGCAGTGAAATTATGCAACTGGTTACTGGTGTACAGTTTAATAACTTTTCATCACAAGTCACACATTTGGACAGTCATCATTTTCATGGTGATCACGTGGATTTTGTGTCTTTTATTCAAAGATAATTTCAGGGGAAAAAAACTACCAAAAGTAAATATAAGCCTACAAACCTCTCATTAAACAACTTGTTGGAAACACTGCTTGTGTTTCTTAAAACAGCTGCTGGTGTCCTACCTTCCTTCAGGATGGTATCCCGCTCCGTTCCATCAATCTTCTGACGTCCAATGATGTAGCTGGTGGCATCAGCGAAGTAAATAAACTCGCTCTCGGCATGAAAGTCCAGAGCGCGGGGGTTCATCAGGTTCTCAATCGGGATCATGTATTCATCTGGCACTTTAGCGTTCATATCCATGCCCCTGATTACGCCTGGACGACCTTTACCATATAAAAGGAAGAGCTCGTGTTCTGGTTCTGCAACAAAACATGAAAGCTAATTAAAAACAGATCTGCCTCCATATACAGTCACACAATACAGTTGCCCACATGCTGTTTTTCTTGGATAAGAAAAAATTAGATGCCACTTCATAATGCTGATGCCTTGTTTTTCTGTTAATTAGGTATATTGATTCAACAAGAAATGCAAGATCACCAAAAGCCTAAACTTGAAATAAGTGAGATTTAATTGAGAGACAAAGACCGAGGCGGATAGGTTGACTTTACTTAAATCAACTGCGACATTCTCAAGGACACTCCATTCTTTGTAAGCAGATCGATATAATGCTATTATTGGTAGGTGGAAGAGTTAAAACAGTTTTCTGAATAAGCTGAATCAGGCTGATAGCTTTATGAGAGGGTCAGCAGAGTCAAGGCAGCCAGAAGTGATGCTGTTGCTCAGCGACTTTGTTCGCATCTCTTCCCGGCCGTGGAGCCCAGGGGAGAGCTGCATCCTGATCCAGCACTCACCGGCCTCGGCTAGAGGTCAGTGGAGCTGATTCACCGTGACTCCCCGGTTTACACTTAGTTATTTTGGGAGGATGTACACATTGACTCTGGTTGCCTTTAAAAGATAACCCTGCCCTAAAAATATAAACGAACTCGGCTGCAACACAACAGCAGACTCAGCTATACAAACTCATACACGGTATCTGTGTGTGGCAGTTATAAACGCTAGTCCATTTACAGGCTAAGAATGAAAATATTTATTGACTCGCGCTTTATTACTTTTGGCTGATTATGTGTTCTTTTTGACTTCTGTGCACTCGCCACCATGGAGTCATTATTAATAAAAAAAAATTCTCAAAAACAAACTTGAGTTACATTTCAACACTTTTTTTGTTTTGTTTTATCTGCTAAAAAGTGCACGGGGGACACGATTCTGGCAGCTGTCGCAGAGGACGTCTTGTGATAGCTTGGTGACTTTCCAGCAGAGATGTGTTTACGCGCAGTCACTGAAAGTTAATCACTGTTTATTGCACTCGCAGTCCGACTCACTTTTGCAGGACTTGCCATCACTGCCCAAGCTGAATCCAGAGCGACAGCGGCAGGTGCGGGTCTTGTGGCCGTTCCCAAGCAGGCAGATGTCGGAGCAGCCTCCAGCCTTCCCAAACTGGTCCACTTCACATGCATGGCTCCGCACTGGAATACCGGCAATACTAACATCTTAAATCTTGAACCCCCATTAAAAAAATCGTACTGGCCGGCTGCGCGCGCGGGTCTACCTGGAGGTTGGCGTCTCTGGTGGTACACGTGCAACGCTCCTCCTTTGTCCACTCTGGTCACGACTTGGTAGTCGGTGCTGTTGAAGCGGTTGACTCTGATCACGCTGGTCTTTGGCTGCATATTAGCGTTGTCTGAGTTGGTCGCATACAAATAGTTCTCAAACACAGTCAGCCCATAAAGATGCTCGATCTGATGGGGGAGAAAAAAATAGAAAGAAAAAAAAAATGATGAAAGAATCACAAATGACAGTTTTGTTCATGTGCAATTTCATATTATGGACTGAGAGTGCCTTTTCTTGCATTTCAATGAGAGCTTTTAACACATACATATTTTGTGTAGCTGAGAGCATTCAATAAACTAATCCACTCCTAACAGCCCAATGATTGCAGTCTCACGTCTTTCCCTGAGGCAGATCAGTGCTTTTATTTATTTATTTATTTTTAAATAATAAAACCATGTTTAAAAAATGCATTATTGCAACAAACTGTGAAAATCTGTTTTGGCAGACAGTGTTACTTCTGTCTATGAATCTGTGGCTCAGGAAATTGTTATTTTCTTAAGCTGTCAACTTCCTTGTATCACATCATATAATGGTTAGATTTTATTGAGTAAAAAGTCACATACACAATCATTTAAACTAATAACTCTGGTGTGTAAAGAAATGGGCACAAATAGATCCAAACAATTAGACCGTTTTGTCTTATGTGGTGTTTCGCTTTAGCAAGTACCTTTTGGGTTTTTTTTTTTTTAAATATGAAGACACTTTTATTGTGCGTACATAAGACAAACACATCCAAAAACATTTTATTTTTGTTGGTTTGGGGTTTTTTGTGGTTGTTTTTGTCACAGTGTGTTTACTGGTAAAGAACCAAAAAAGAGAAATACTGCTGCTATTGTTTCTTGTAGTTTAATAAACCCTGCGCTGAGACGGAGAACAGTGGTTAAACTGTTTACTGTAACTTCCTGAGGTGTCCCAATATACAATTTACAACGGCCACTCACTTGGAAACTAGCATTTTTCAAAGTGGCCAAACCTGTGCGCGATTACCAGCAGTGACTGAGGGATGAGATCCCGCAAATATCAAAAGAGAGAACTTGCAAAGCAAGCAAGTTTGCATCTGACAAAATCGGGAAGAAATACTGATGTTGAGGACATAAAGAGAACAGAAACCAATTAACATCAGGGTCATGCAAGCATGATGGTGCACCAGGTCACTTTTACTCACAGAGTAGCATGACCCATAAGAAAAATTCCATATATTTCATATTGATGTGAACTCAAACGTTATCACATAATGGGCTGGAAAATATATGTCCTCTTGATGAAACACCCTGTCCAAAACCCAGGCTTGTTTTTAACGTCTACAGTGAGGGATGTGTGTGTAATAATGGCCTGTCAAAGGGACGCACAGTCACATACACACACACACGGTTAGTAGTTAGCAGTGTGTATGTGTGTGTGTGTGTGTGTGTGTGTGTGAGACTGTGCCTTCAGGCTCAGTAAGTAAATGAAAGCCATTACTTCCCTGCAGATCACATTAAAAGTCATGGTAACAAGTTTAAGAGCCACTGCGCCGGGCCAGCGCTGCAACATCAACAGCCTCAGTATTGGACACTATTAATCAGCCTATTTAATGAAAAGGTAAATGTCAACCATCCCCTCCCTGATCATAACTCACCAGTGAAGAATGCATTACAGGAGTTCACAGGGGGCGCATAAGGTGCATCATAGTTACTGTATACATAAAGGGAACGCTAAACCACGGCAGAGTTTTTAAAACATTGAGAACAGCATGCAAGAAGACAGTAAATTCAAGGGAGATTATCTCCACGCTTAGCTGGGGGAGATAATGCGGAGTGGAGCGCAGCTCTTCTCACCAGCAGGCCCTGGATGATGGTGTGTCGGTTTTTCCCTTCGTAGTCCACCACCTCGATGTAGTCCAGATAGGCATCAGCCCAGTACACCAGCCTGCTGACCAGGTCGAGCGTGATGCCATGGGGGAACACAATCTTGCTGTCAACAAGTTTGGTCCGGTTCTGGCCATCCATGTCGCAGCGCTCCACTTTAGGGATTTGACCATAATCTGTGAAGAACACCTTCCTAAAGACACAAGCGTTCAGGCGTGAGTGATGTTTTGACCCAGGCCAGCTTTCAGGGAGGTAATTACATTACAATGCCATAGGGTTTCTGAATTTGTAATATTAAAATTAAGTATGACTCCATTTTCAATGCTTTATCAGGCAAGGAACCTGAGTGTACTATGACTGCAAATTATTCTTGCAGGGTACAGATCCTCCTAATCAACTTATGTTTAGGAGAAAACTCAACAAAAAGTAAGTGAGTGGCTCACTTATAAATTCCCCCCCCCCCCCCCCGCCAAAAAAGAGAGAGAGGTTTAACATTAAAGATAGTAGTTATTAAAAGTCTTTCATTGTGAATTACAGTTTAAGGTCATGAATGAACTGCACCTCAACAAATGAGTTTTGTTATTGTATCTTCTCTGATGACACTAAAACACGTAAAAAAAAAAAACAAAGCTTCAGTCGATCCACTGGACATAGTTATTGGAAGAAGCAATAAAGGCTGTGGATGTTGAAAATAAGTAAACTTTTTCCTTTTCTCACACACACACACACACACACACACACACACACACACACACACACACACACACACACACACACACACACACACACACACACACACACACACACACACACACACACACACACACACACACACACACACACACACACACACACACACACACACACACACCGAGTTCATTGAAGGTATTTCCTTGCGGAGAGCATATCTGGGGTATCAGTTGCATGTGTGTGTGTGTCCATGTGTGTGTTTTGTTGTACATGGCACAGTGAGTGGGAGAGCCAACTGACCCCATGGTGGGATCCAGGGCGATGCCTTTGGGGTTGTACAGCTCCTGGTCCAGCAGCGTGACACACGTCTGGCCGTCTTTGTCACACACAAATATCCGATCGTCCACGTCATCCACGAAATAGAAGTTTCCGGTCAGCCAGTCAATGGCCATCTGCTCCACATCTGTACAGAGGAGAGGGGAGGGGAGGGGAGGATGAGACGGGATACACGAATCACAAAGTGAAGTATTTCGGCGCCCGTGTTGATTCATCTGGAATATCGCTAGACTTGAAACCTGTGATGCTGTTGTACATACTGTACTTGTAGCAGATGGGTTCCAGCTTTGAGTCACAGGCACGTGATCAGGTTAATTAATCGGCACTGCACTGTAGCGTCTCCTGCACAGTTCTTTTCATACGCCCTCCTACACAGTACAGCTCTTCAGGTGTGGGTGTACATCCCTTATCTTGACTGACAAACCAAGACGACGGGCTCCACCGATCAACAGGTGTCTCAGTAACGTCCCCGTCATTCAAAGTTACTCAGACAGACAACGTATGAGACGGGCTGTTTGTTGCTCCGAGGAGTGTGATGTTGCCACCGCGGTAACTAAGCGAAGGCAGGCTTGTGGTTTCCACTGGGTTTATTTTCCCGAGTCTGCGCTCACGGGGAAAGACCGGCGCCCCACCCTCGAGCGAAAACCAAACACCTCGCCTGTGCAGCGGATGAGACGCGCCGCCATCGCCAACCTTTATCAATACTGGTGGGAATGAGGCGAGGAAGGAGCATCTGACTGAGTGTGAAAATAGTGACATGAAACGTTATTATGCCTATCTCTTCAGTTAATGTACCCTCCTCCCAGGTTCCCCCCCTCCCTCCCCTTTCTTCCTTTCCTAAAACAGCAGCCCGGCCACAGCGAGTCGGAGCCAGCGCTCAGAGAAAGAAAACCATTGTTAAAGCTGAAGGAACGGAGATGGGAGATTATTGAGGCGTCCAAAAAGAATCAGCGGTGTGTGGTGGTATTTATTTAACTACTCTAAATGCATGAAGTACTAACATTTCAGAAATTGACTTTCCAATTTAGGCAAATTTACACTTCACCTCCAGTGAATAGAGATGAATAGTGGCTTTATATTTTATTAATTTTAGGGGGAAGATATACTATACAAAGGAATTAGAGTGAACTACTCTGCCTGAGAGATTAAGCTTAAACGTAACACAACACATCAGAAATAATTACATCTGGCAATATACTTTTACATTTTTAATCAGTTTTTTGAGCTGATCCTGATAATTACACTTTTCTTTCTTGTTTTTAATTATGTTAGTTGTGTCACACATTTATTTTTAAGTCACATATAAAGGAATTATTCTTTCTGTGTGATGTGGTTGAATACAAAGTGAAGAAATTGTTAAGGAGTTAATTAAGTAGACTAATCTACTAAGGTTGTTATCCCGAACTGAAAATAAATGCTCCTTCAACAACAATAACTTCAGTTGACAAGTGTTATTTTAGTCAGAAAATGTACTAAAGTATAAACCAAGTGGTCTGTCTTGGTCTATTAGCAGCTAGCTTCCCAGTCACTGCATTATTGTTGATCAATCTATTGCTATAACAACATACCTTTTAAAATCATAAGACACTACAGCCGCCATCCGAGTCAATAGCCAAGCCCTTTCATTTGCAGCTTTGTAACCCATTATCACATTTTTTAACAAATAAAAATCCAGTTATATCTGCAGACTAATATGCAATCACACATTTTAGGTTTTGTTTCTGAGAAATGTGCTGATAACACAGATATTTGAATCAAACATTGACTATTGACAATCAAAAGAAAAGATTACTATTACTATTACTAAAACATCAAGTCATTTTTGCCAAAGAATCTTTGAATGTCTACGTAATTCTTTTTTAACAACAGTACTTTCACCTATAATAGTGTACAATGTAAATGATGTATATGTGTAATCTTGAGTGAAATCTTTCAGTTTTCTTTCCACATCAGCATCATCACTAGTTTTTGCACATCAGCAGGATGTATTTCTACTCTCTTTTCAAAGTCTGACTGACAGTGGAAGGAAGTGGTGACACACTTTATGATTAAACTAGCATTATTTCTTGTTTATTTTTGTTTTTTTCTAGACCCACCGTGCAACAGAAACAAGCTGTGATCAGATGGAGAAAAAAAAATCCATCAGTATTCAGTAGTTCGATTAAACACCTCTTGATAGACACTTTTGCTTTTCACTCTTCAAAGCCAAACTTTTTTAAAGCTAAAGGCTAATGCTTAGTCTTTGACGGGTAACTCTCACTGGAGAGTTTAAAGCGTTTTCTTTGGATATAGCTGGAGGCAGATTGATTAGGAAACAGACAACATTACAACGTTAGAGCATAAATACTGGTTTTACGTTTAATGTTTTGCCTTCCTCCCTCTCTCTATCAAAAAATGCTTGCTGCAACTGACACCATTGCTATGAGACGAGCGAGCACAAATAAAAACTGTCAAACTGGGCTAAAATCCACAAAGTTTCAAAGAAGACTAAACAGCAGGGGTCAATTATGATGTCTGCATCATAGGAACCTCATTCACACGGTTATGTTATGGTGGCATAGAAAGAAAAAAAACCCGACTGTAGTCAATTTAAGTAACATTTTGAAAGTGAGTCTTCCAGCATTGGCCGTAATAACTTTAAATATTCATCTTGGCATGAAGGATAAAAACTATGCATGTGTCTGTGAGCTGAAGAGGAAAAGTCAGAGAGGGAGAGAGAGTGGTGGGGCGGAGGGACTCACAAGCCACAAGACTCGTATTTTCACAGCTGCTACAAGCTCGGCACTGGCCCACTCACACACACACACACACACACACACACACACACACACACACACACACACACACACACTTCACATGTTGGTCTGGAGTGGTACTGTAGGGGTCCTCGGCGCTCAGTGCAGAGGGTGGTGTTCCAACGTGGTGTGTTTACCAGGGCGAACGCACCACTGTGCTGATTTAGTTGAGACCAGCGTGTCGATTTCTCCAACCACGAAAGAAAAGCTTCAGTTCGGGAAATGATGAAGCAGATTCCTCAGCGTATGGGCACAATCAAAGTGCACGCACTGAAAGCTTCAGACCAATAAATCTGCCTGTGATTCCAGAGGAGCTATATGAATAAAGAAAAACGGACACGTTTTTCTGACCGGCGAAGAGACGGGAGGGAAAAAAAAGAAAAAAGAAAAGCTTCTAATATTCAGGTAAAAGTGGAAAACAGATAAAAGTAAAAATGTATCAGAAGACAAATAAAAGAAAGAGAAAATGAGAAACAAAGAAGACAGAGAAGGTAGAGAGAGAGCGATATCTGATTTCCACTAAGGAAACTTGGCCATTGTGCAGCAGCATTTCTGAGGTTTATGGGAATCAGGGGCCGTCGTCCCAAAGGTGCTCTTAATTTTTTAACACAAAGTTCTCTGTTTAAATACTTCCAGCTGCCACACAATGCACTGATTCTCCGATTAAGCAATGGATAAACAGAGTGTAGTGAGGGGGGAGAAAACAAAGAATTGTGCAATATTAGAAAAGTATGCGGAGAACCTGCAGGAAAAACAAAAATATTGGTCGCTTTTTTGTCTGACTGCTATGATCTCCATTTTCCTGCCCTTCTGCGAAGCGAAAACAGCTTCAGCACAGCCAAAGACTCCTCTATCTCCTCCCATTCTCCTTCCCTTGCTTCTCCTCCATGCATCATCCCCCTCATCCCTCCCCTTTGTCTGTTCCCCAGAGGTGGGAAAACAGTCTGGATTCATTAACTGCAGCTCTGTCTGTCTGAAACTGTGCTATAAAAAAGAAAACACCACAGCATAATTGAAGGAACAGAACCAGCTGCCTTATTCATTTACTCTTCCTCAACCTAAACAACTTATTTTCTACACGATTCCTTGTTCGTCGCTCCGCTCCCTGTAGGACTGTGAGAACATGTATTTACACCACATTTGCTCACGAAGATATGCAACACAAAGGTCCCACGGGCAGGACCACGAGAAAGGCGCAATCATGTTTCAAAGTCACCTTAAGTAATGCTACAGGAGATGTAGATGTGTATTACATACATTTGTATGGTTACATTTTATTACATTACATTGGCAAAAACTAAAATGCAAGGAAGAGGGTGAAGGAATACTGAGAGAGAGAGAGAGAGAGAGAGAGAGAGAGAGAGAGAGAGAGAGAGAGAGGGGGAGAGGGAGAGGGAGAGGGAGAGAGAGAGAGAGAGAGAGAGAGAGAGAGGCTTAAAGCTGACCAAAGTGTTGAATGGAAAGAAGATTTGAAAATGTGCTGACTGGCTTGCCTTTTAATGGCACATGACCTCTTAAGGAGATTTCAGGCCAGTGTCTGTCCTAAGCAGCAAGCTGTAGCTCGTTGTGCAAGGATAGCAGGTACTGTGGCTCTTACGGTACGAGGAGAGAAGGGAGGCTTAAGCGACAGCTTGCAGACTGCTCCTGTGCAGAGCATGGAGCATCAATGCCTACGCTTTAGTTCATGTAAATCTACCTCGGTTTCATTTCTAAGTTCCCAAGAGGGAAAGAGCTCAGTACATCATGTTTTCCATGACAAGTAGCCATTGAATGATTAATTATAATTAGCGGATGACAAGTATGTCTCAATTATAAAATGTTACTGCAGAGAAAAGTAATTAAAAACATAAATTCTTGTAAATATATTACACTTGTCTGACAAATTGTCTTTTTTGATACATTTTTCAGAAGGGATTTGTGTATTTTGGATCTACTAAATCAACCCTGAACTGTTTCAGTAAACAGAACTTTTAATTGATGAGTAGATATTTAATTTACCAGACTTTCCACAGTATTATTCATGCTAGCAAAACAACTATCATTCTGAAGGTCAGTCCCTTTGGTCCAGACTGAAATGTAAGAAGTACTCGGGAATGCTTCCCCCTCAAAGTCTGTGCAGCCATTTACAACACTCCAAGGATAAACGCTACAGAATGATGCTTAATGAATCTTGTTTTTTTCCCACTAGATAACCATGAGAATGACATTTTTATGCATACACTCACGCCCCCATACTTTATACTGGCGGCCATCATCATTTCAGCTTTGGTTTATAACTAAATACCTGCAGATGTACTTTGGTCTTTATGTTAATATCTATTTTTTATGTATTTAACTGTATCGCTGCAATTTATGACCCCATTTCATAAAAAGCTGTGAACCGTGAACGAAATGAGACAGATGCTTGATGTGGTATGTTTGTTAGCGATTCTCAGTGACTGCCATGTTTAACAACAGCAACAAATACAGAATGAATGTTTGTGTTTCCGAAAGTTTGGAAGTCGAAAGTGGGACCGAGGGAGAGAAAGAAAACCCTCAAAGGGAATGTGATGAAAGAGAGAGAGTGAGAGTGCAACAGAGGTGGAGACACATCTGGACAACCCATCGTGGCATACTGAGGTCATGAGTCACTCCAACCACACGTGCATCATTTCCTGTGTGTTGTTCACCCCTGCCATTGGTCGTTTGCTGGCTCCGGCCATATTGACTGTACGCATAAACCTGCTCCTCCTATTCTGTCACACTCACACGCGAGTGGGCCGTCCAAAAGTTCAGCTCTGCTGTAATGGTTGCAAATGGTTCCATCAAACAGACAAAGAAACCCAAAAAACTAAAATACATTTAAAAAAAGCCTTTTTCAAAATGTTTGCTGTGCGCTTTGGTTGGGTCTTCTGCATGCAATCGTACAATATCTTTCCAAGCCATTTTACATATCGAGAGGAACTACTTTTTCGTAACGATTTTTTTCTTATGAGAAAGAGGCACTCGTGTCTGAGTTATGGTTGCATTTATTTTGCGAAGCTTAATAAAACTTAATTTGTGTCAACATATACTTCACTTTGATTTGTCTCTTTGCCTTCTTCCATGTCACTGAAGAGAGAAAGTGCTCTGCCCTTCAGCAGCTCCTACAAGTAGTGCGACAGCTTTCATCTTTATTATCCATTATTCTTACCCTGCGCTTGCTTCTCCATGCAGCACGTTCTCCATTTTGTCGCTGCGTGGGAGTGCACACGTGTGTCAATCAGTACGGCTGAATACAAATGCTGCAGTGTGTGTGGGTGTGTATGTGTGTGAAGGACCATCATGGAGAGCCCAGCTGAGGCAGCTGGAATTTCCTGCAAATTCTTCTGGTTCTCAAATTGGCGAGTCAATTTTGAGCCATTGAGGTTTTGGTTACAGCTGCACTATTGTAGCAGCAATGATCATTCTTATTTTTAATCACTGTGATTATGACTATTACCTCAAATATTTGATTCTGCTGGTCAAAAGCTTTTCATCCTGGGTTGAGATGTATATTATGCTGTAGTTTTACCTGCATGAGATGAATGATTTGCACTGTATATTACAGTACTGAGCCACATAGGATTAGCAAGGTTCACATGCCACAACTCTGTTAATCTTTTTTTTTTGTTTTACTGTGACATATACCAACATGCATTATTTCCACTGGTCTGATCTTGTCTGATCGTATCTGGTTTACATGAAGTTCATTTCTAAAGGACAGCTATGCCACATTGTGCATGCATGTGGAAAACAAACCTGCCTTCCTGTCATCATGCGGCCATTGCACTGTCAATGATTGTATGAACCGAGTAAGGTATTTCTGCAGCGCTAAATAATTTTTTTAGTCGCATGGACAAGAGATGTGACTTGGAAACATTTTGTTGCACTTTGCACAGATTTGCTTGAGCCCATCGCTGCTTTGCAACGACTATAAAAGAGGAGAATAAAATAGGAGTGCAACTGCGACGTATAATTCTGAAATCGCTGCATTGCCCATTGCATTGATAAGTGAGTTCTTCACATGCTCCTCTCACCCTTTACTCAAACCTCCATCAGCTGACGGAGGGATTTCCCTTTATCTGTTAAACCAGTGTGACCTCTGTGAGAAAATATTCCACCTCACATTAAAACTGGACATTATCACGCTGCTGTCAGCTGGGGCTTCAGTTCCCAAGAGCCTCCACGAGTCATCAGAAATAACATTTATGCTTCTCTGCACTGAGCCCATCAGAGGTCCTCGAGTCGAGACGTCAAATGCCAATATGGGAAAAGCGCAAAGTAAAGTTGATCCAATGAAAAGGAGGTGAGTGTGTGACAGAGAATGAGAGGTTTTTAAAAGTATTTCATACTCTTATTGGTTTAATATTAAGATTCTTAATTTCCTGCTTTAATGTGGGTTTTTTTCTATTTATTTGTAAAGAACTGCGAATTGCCTTGTGTCTGAATAGTGCCCTTTAAATAAATCTGCTTGTCTTACTTACCTTCCTTCCATTTTCATTCATTCTTTCATTCACTAATTCAAATTATGTCAAAGATACCCACGGAATCTATCAATATGTAATCAGCAAAGACCCTTATCTGTGGAACCTCCCCTGTTGTGCATACTGTTTATCATTAAGTCTCCCTATCAAATCAGTCTTTCCTGGTTGGAGCTAAAAAGCAGGGGATATGAACATAATGACTGAACAGACATTAGGGGCTTCTTTGGTTCAAAGCCAAGTCTCCATTAATCTTTGCAGATAAGTATGAGAGCACATTAGCCGTTAGTGAACTCCCTCAAGGATGGACGAGGCATCTCTGCTGGCTTTGCAAAGATGGGGTTGTTGTTTTTTGTTGCTTCTGACTCACGGAGGACAAACTGCCTGAAAGTGGACCACTGCTTGACTAAAGAATGCAGTGTTTGAAGTGAAGGGAGTGCTGCAGTGCAAAGCAGCATGTGGGTGTGGAGGATTTTGACCCGCAGGTTCTTTACATTTAAGAACATGCAAGCACAGGTATCTGCATTCAGTCGAGATGTGTTTTTTTCCATAATACAAGGCTATTCTGCATTATCTGAAACACAATAAAGCACAGCTGGTTTTAATATGTTGCCATAATATCTGCGACTCACAACACTGTGCTGCAAGTAGGGAAGCACAGAGAAACCCAGGACATGTGTATTCAACAGGAACTGATGGGCAGTTTAGTTTTGGCTGCATTTCTGGACATTACTTTGTTCACCTGCTTACATTTATCTTTCACAGAGGCATTTATACAACCATAACATTGTTCCTTTTTTTTCCCTTTAAGTAGCTGTAAAGTTGCTAAAAAATACTTTTTTTGTTATTAATGTAAGTCAAGCTGTGTCCCACATTACAATTTGCAGACCAGTAACCATGACCAAACTGTTAAAGTAAATAGACAGAAGATCCAGGATCAGCTGCAGAGGCTGGCTTATGGAATAAATCGACTTCCTCTGTCTGATCGGCAGAGAAAATCATGACAGTAAGCAAAGAAGAAAGGCTTAAATGTTACTTAATGTCAGACAGGAAGACATCTGAATCCAAATGCATGTATTTCCCACCATGACAGGACCACCGTATCACACAGGTAGTGCAACATTGGTGGCCGAGAGGTTAGAGAAGTGGCCTTGCGATTGGAGGGGCACAGGTTCAAATCCTATTGCAGAGAAAGGCTCTTGAACCCCAGCTTCCTGGGTGCTGCATTATGGCAACCCATTGTCCTTATCTCCTCCAAGCCTCCCAAACAAATAAGTGATCTTAACAGGACCTGTCGGGTCATAATCAAGGCATATTGTTTTATAAAGAAAGACAATTCATTTAACATAACAGCAACAATATCACCAGTTTGAGTCTGCCGTCGAGGGGTGTGTTTACAGATTATGTCATTTTGATGACGTCTTTGGTCTATTCAGATCATAGTGTGTTGTGGTATGCAAGGTCAATGACGGTCTTCTCTTGAAGCCATTAAAACCATGACAGTGTGACATATGGTCATACCAGGATTTCAAAGTTGCTGCGGTGTACTTACGGTGCAGGCTGAGCGAGATGTTGATCACTCTCTCCTCCGTGAAGCTCTTCAGATTGGGAATGGAGGCACATTTGAGGTGTGTGGATGAGGGCGTGTCTCCAACATGGATCCAGCACACGGTTTCTTGGGCGTAAATAAAGTCCATGGCTGTGGTTTGTTTAGTGCTGGTAGACAACAGACTGTGGACCGTGGTGCCACTCAGCGAGGTGGCTTGGATGTTCTGGGAATTGGCGATCAGCAGAACAGGAAGACGGTCCACTGGCACTGAAAATACATTACGGACATAAGCAATCATAAACAGGAAGAACGGTTTCAGACAATTTGGCGCACGTCCAGTCCTGTTGCTGTATGAGGGCACTTACCATTCTTGGCCTTGCAGGAGCGGTTGTCTGGTTGGGACAAGTAGCCCTCCACACAGGAGCAGGTGTAGGAGCCCTCAGTGTTGGTACAGGACTGACTGCAGGTCCCGTACACACTGCACTCGTCAAAGTCTGAACCACAGGAACCACAGACGCTCTTATTACTCATTTAAAAACACAAAATAGCTCATTTCAGCTCAGGAATGGGGGACTAGTACATGTCGGATAAAATAGGGGGGAAAAGCTTGTGCAGATGGTATGTAAACTGCAAATTGTTTACTTTCACTTTCCTTAAATCAACACAACTATGCTCGAGTGTAATTTTGGATCTCACTTTGTTTTTGTTGCATTGACCTTGTGATTTATTTAGGTTGGATATTTTACTAGAACACGTTGGGGGGATTTTGTAAGTGTTGCTGGTCATTGCCAGTCAGTCCTCTATAGCCTCAGTTGCTCGTAAGATTGAATGTTTTCAAAACAGGCTTATGTGGGAAATGCTCCACTCAGTTCTCCACTGTGCGCTCTGCATTTGGTTTACCACCCTGAAAAAAAAAACTCCTCCTTATGCTGTGTCCTAGCGCAGCTGGTGACCAGCAGGTTTATCAGTGATACAAAACAGAAAGACAAACATACACTGTTATTCATGTCCTGCCAGCACTTTTTGTCATGCAAGAATAAAAGAGAGGTTTTTCAGCATAAAGACAAATCGGAGCCTGTTTTTCTTGAGGACTTTCACAATGATGATCCGTGCCTACAGGAACTCACCTTTGCACGTCTTTCCATCTTGGCTGATCTCATACCCAGTCTTACAGTAACAAGCAGGCCCGGCCGGCGTGACTGCACAGTTTTCTTGACAACCCATGAGCGAGCAATTGGATATATACTCTGAAGGGAGACAAAGGGTGGAAAAAAACAGAGAGAGAGGCACAATGAGTGACTGAATGTGAAAATTAACTGTATTTCTTCCGTGTTCTTTGTGGTTAGAGACATTTTATTTTCAGGACATCACATTTGTGCCTCTAACAGGGGGTCTATTTGTACTAATCATGCAATATTTCATTCAATATGACGATAAACCCACGGGAAACACTGTGATCGTTCAGCTTTCATTCATCTTGAGCGCTTTCTGGCAGAAGACACAGAGCTTACAGCTTGCCTGGAGGTATCGGGCACAGGTGTTGCTGAAGCTGCCATTGTACACTTTCACTTCAGAGCTCAGCAGGATGCTCAACTGCATAATTTTGAGCTGCTAAACTGTTAAACTGAATTCATTGCCTGCGGTCTTGTGCTTACAGTGAGGAACATAAAAAAAAAAAAAAAGGGGTAGTAGCATGAGTCCACACAGTTACTCATCAGGCGGAGGAGATCTGTAGTGACTTTGAATAACTTTCTAATAAATTAGTCCCTAAAAACATTTGCTAAACAAAACTCTTCCGTTTCAGTTATGGTGTGTACTTTGTTGTATTATATTTGCACCATTAAATATGACTGTATACTACAAAACGTTAATTGTATTTTGTGTTAAGTTAAACTATCACAGAGAAACAGACAAAACACACCCTGGTCAGGTCAGCAGTTCCTCATATGTGCACGCACACACACTAACCATTTATAACTAAAGCTAATTCAAAGTCGCCAATATAGTGGCAAATAATGTAACTGCCAAAATCAGTGAGCGCAAATTAGATCCATACACAGGAGATGGAGATTTGCACGCAGGTTATTTTTGAAGACGTTTTCACACCACAGGATGATTTACCATCCTTGAAAAATTCCTATGTTCTTACTGTTTCTGTTCTTGACCAGTGTGTATTAATCAATAACTTTTCCACTTTAAAGAATGCTAAAAACTTTGATTTGCAATAAAAGAAGGGAAACTGATGACAGAAGAGTGATGGCAAATGGATTCAAATTATAACAAAATTCAAGTGCTGTAAAGTTTTTCTTTAAAAAAAAAAAAAAGCTTTGGGTGGCTGCAGCTCATCTCAGTTGTAATCCCAGTTTTAAGCAGATGTTAATAAGGAAGATTCATCCTTCAAGTAAAATGCATAACAGATACAGAGTCTGTGAATGGAGTGCCAGCGGCAGAGCAGAAATCAATAAATACTTCTGCCCTGCACTCAAAATCAATACCACCCTGCTAACTCCAACTATCTCCAAGGCTACACACACATCAAATATAGAAGAGCACAAACAACACGCCACAATCACACCTTCCAGTCAGCTGACGGGCTGCATGGTGGAATCTCAGCAGAGTTTTCGACAGTGCATTGCACATCCTGTGAGTTATAAATCAAGACACGGTGACTCATAGTCAAACACACACAGTCATGTCAAACCAGGCTGAGATCTATCAGTCACAAGTGATTCACTTTGCCCAGAAACACTGGCAGACTGTTTGCACTAACAAAACACCTCTGGGGAGAGCAGAGAAGAAGAAAGAGTCTCTTCTTCAAAGTGCCACACTTTCAAGATAAAAAAGCCACTCTTTTGCCGCGCCACTTTACATATTTTTGCAAAGCTGACCATAGAAATTCCTCAAGTGAATAATAAAGCTGAACTTGAACCAGACCCCCCCCCCCAAAAAAAATAAATCTATATATAAGCACAGTTCTTTGCTTGTAGCATTTTTCGCTGTAGTCTCAAACTACCCTGTGTGAGAATGAGATCATTTCTTCTCTAAAACTACGGCCCTTCAACTCAAACTTACACAAGTCAGCACTGAAGTGCTCCTTCTCCACTCCACAAGCCTCCAAGGACAACCACAGTCCAGATTACAGACAGGCCCAGACTTTCCAAAACATGTCTGAGTACCAACAACAGAGATCGCTCAAAACAACAACGTGGGCAACAACTTAAACAACACACTGTGACACATGCAGAAAGATATTTCATTTGGAGTAAATAAAAAGACATCAAACAATCTGTTTTAGTTCAGAAAGAAAGCTGCCCATATACCCACATAGTTTAACCAAATGTTATTCCAAATTGTACTTTAAACAAAGTCTTAGCTCTAAAATAATTGGTGAGCCCTGCAGGTACCGCATGCTTTGCTTCTGAGAGCTTGTGCATCCCCTCGTGAGAAATGACGCACACCTACTGCATAGAAGTCTCACCAGCCTGAAAACACATGAAAAATTGATATCCTTTCCCATTCCTTCTCTCCGTGTTTCCTCAATAAATATTTCAGTTCAGCTCATTTTCAAAACTGTGGTGTGGAAATATAAAAAAGAAGCCTGGAAAGAAAAGTCCAGTCAGTAAAGGAGCACAGTGACAAAACACCTCGTGAGAGCAGGGACCAACGTTGTGGCCAAGTTAATAAGATGAACTATTAGAGCTTGAACATTATAAGAAACATATATTTCAAAAGAAACCAAAATCACTTTGGAATTGGTGATAAAATATTCCTGGAAAGGTTCAGGAGGACAGCGATTGTAAAGCAGTTGTCAAAAAGGAAATATAATACAAAATTTAAAAAAAAAAAGATTCACCATGTACCAATGGATTATATTCTTGAATGATCCACATCATATATGACCAGGTTATGCGGTAATAAAATACATTCATGTGTTTTTCACACTGTAATAAATTGTTTTCGGCGCTGAACATGAAGCAGTTCAACTATAGACTTTCTGACTCTTCATGACTTCTGTTCCTTCACTAACTTCTGACCGACATGACTCAAAGAAACTAAAGTTCCATGATTGAGTTCTGCCCATTTATTCATCTTTTTCCACATCCTTTTGCACAATATCCACAATTGGATCTGCTTGTTCAGCACATTAATGTAACATTATTAGACTCATAATAATATACTTCCTACTTTCAAGGTGACCACTTCTCCACAAATGACATGATGGCTCAGTATATTGTGACACAACACACACACACACACACACACACGCACACACATACAGGCTGGAGCAGTAATCCAGTCAAAATCTAGAGACATAGGAAGTGGTGTATCAGTAGGTTGTTATGACCTCAGTGATCTTATAGTCTGCTGACTTCAGTGATGCTGACTGAGAGAGAAAAAATCATCAGCAAGAACCTCCGATCACCGAGCTTTCCTTTTTTTCCCCTCACAGACAGGACACAGCGGCACACGTTTTGTGCACCAGCTACATACTTTATATTCATATTGCACGTCTCAAAGCTGCGTCTTCCAACTGTGATCTCTGTGTGTGAAACCGTACCTCTGCAGTGTGGGCCCTCATCCCATCCGTCAGTGCAGTCGGGGGCACCGTTGCACAGTTTGCTCATGTGGATGCACAGCTCTGTTCCTCCACACTGGTACTCATTGGGAGGGCAGCGTGACACAGTGCTGTGTGGACCTGGAAAAAAAAAAAAAAAAAAAACAACGACACAAATAAGGTGAATGCAGCTGTTAGGACCATGAGCACTATTTTTGTATTGATTCAAATCAAATGACAACAGATGATTGGTCGGAAAGATAAGTTATTTCTGAGTTATTTTACTATATTTCTTGGCTCTAAATAGAACCGCCATCACTAAACTATTTGTCAGATCTTTTCATGACTATGCAAACAACAGTGACTATAAATAGTTGGGGGGGGGGGGTTCCTTCTGCCTCAGCTTCTCATGAGATCAAATTATAGCAGGTACAAACCAAACTGAAACGTTGCGCCAAACTTGCACTGTGTCTGTGAGCACACCTCCAACCAAGCCACTCCTCACACACTGTTGCATGCGGGATTGTCTGATGTCATTAAGGTGCACTCAGTCCTGCACTACCATCCAAATATCCACATAAATAATCTAATACATAATCCAGATCTTTGACGCATTAGTGAATTCAGTGAAGTAGTGAAGTAGAAATACTTTATAATCAGTCCTGGAGAAACACTTTGATTCTGCCAGTGGATGACGGACTGAAATATCTGAACACAACGTGTGGTAGGCAACATACGTGTCCAAGTGGAGTCACACATCCTCCACACCTACAAGCCTTCTATTCTCTAAAATCTGTGCACAGCACTGGTGTGGGTTTAATCACAAACTGTCATATGCCCAGATACAACACGGAGCAAACTTGCAGTGGGTGTGAAGCAAACAATCTGGCTACGTATATACTAGAAACATGAGAAATACGGACTGATTTCTTCCTCGTGCCTCATTAATTATCTTACTGGCAGATCCGTTAGATGTTATTGGAGAATTAAAATCAGAGGACCAGCAAGGAACATTCTTCCAAATGGCAATCGGGAATGAAAAAGATCGTAAAATCATTCCTGTATAATAACTGCTTCCAGTGAACCATTCATCAGGAAAATATACAGCACACAGAAACCGTGCAATATTGATGAACACATACTCTCCCTCTGTTTACCTTTAAATCAACTAGTATTACAAGATTTTATTGTATCACATGTCCATAAACCATAGTGAAGAGAGTTAAGGTCACTTATTACACTGCGGACATTACTTAAATGCTCAACTTCTCATTACATTACTAATAAATTCCAGTATATTAAGTCTCTGAAATAGTAAAATGAAAGATCACACTGTGCATTTGTACTTTAATAATTAATAAGGCATGTATATTGTACAATGAGAAACAGAAATTTCATCCAGTCCGTTTTTTTGTCGATCCAGTGATGATCGATCTGCAGAAACGGAGTATTTTTTCTAAGGAAACTAAGTATCATTTTCAGCGTCTGTCCCTGTCAATCACATACTAATACTACGGTATATATAAATGTTCTGTTTTGACGTGTCTTCCCCACTCGTCAAACCACTGTGCCAGCAGAACGATGACCACTGGAGAAAACTAGCAGAAACTAGAAACACCCCATTATCCTGGCTCAAACCAGCCAAATGACTACCTACACTGCATCTGCGTACGCACAAACATCCCAGAGGCAAAACGGCAACAAAAAGCACACCAGTGTGCTGGCGTGCCTGCATGATATGGTCGTATTTTCTGTCAGAGGATTTTGAGGGTTTCTAAAGAAAGAGAACCTTTTCAACTCGAGTGGATATGACTGTGGCCCAAAGTCTTCCTCCTCTAAGACAGTAAACGTGTACAGCTTAAACTGGATATACACTGGAAGTGAATATACAACTGGAAATCCTCAGGCAGGCACAGACGGCTTTTCTACTTAATGATCTGCTTATGACACCTGGATGATGCTTCCTGTCTTGTGATTTTGAACAGACTTTTATCCTTCGACAAACCAGTTGCCAGAACCTCTGTCCATCTCGTCTATGTGTTCCCACAACAATGTGTGGTATCTGCAAACAGCTGCCACCAAATTGTGTAATGATAATTTAGAACACTTACCCACAACAACAGTTTGAACAAATTATCGCCATGGTAACACGAGTGTGAGCATAGCTGTGTGATTATAGCTCACAAATGACTGGAGAAGCTCGATTGTTGCATGTTTTGTTACAGCAAATACATAAATTACCCTGTATGATCAGATCAGGTTTAAATTGAGAGAATAACCTTAGCATAATGGAGAAACAACTCACTTCAATTTCTCATACTCCTTAGCAACTAGTTCCCTGGCAGTCCAGCAGACACTGCGAGCTCTATTCCAGGCCAAGAAAGACACATATTTTCCAAAATGGTTGATTCTTTGTGTTGCGTCTTGACTCCCTCCATCTGGGGTCGCCACAGCGGATCATGTGGTCCGCATGTTTGATTTGGCACAAGTTTTACACCAAATGTTCCTGATGCAATTCATCAATTCATTTCTTGTATGTTTAGCACATCACATGCACTAACTTCCCCTCTTCTCATCCACAAACCTTGACAACCAATACTTATCCACATTTCATCTTCCGGTGCGTATGTGAAAAGTCAAACTGTTGGCTGTCTTCCTCATCATTTATTCCCTCTCCCGCTTTATCTCCACCCATGAATTTTGCTCCAACATCTGTTGACCCATTTACAGTAGGCACACAATAGGAACAGCATTAAGAGAGTGGAGGCAGAGAAGGGATAGAAAAGACCATGTGGAACACCTCATCTCGAGGATGTGGATCAAACCCCACAAGGCTTCATTCTTGGGCGAGCTGGCAGCAGACTAAGGGGCTGCAGTGGAAAAGGCATTGCTAATTTGAATTTAGCAGGGTCTTTTATTCAACATTCCTCTACTGTGAGTGAGCCAGGTCAATGGACCCTAGAATGTTTTGGGGTTTTTTCCCTTCAGAAAGTTTGTATTTGCTTTACGTGTCTACGCAGCATGTTGACTAATTCACTTAAAGCTCAAAACCAGCTGAAGGGCACAGTTTCAACTATTCTGTCATCCAATTATGGCACCAGAGAAAAAGGGAAATCATCTTTAGCCCTGCACCACTGACAAACACCAGCTATTGTTGTGATGGTGATAGGAGTTAAAAACTAGGGTTAAAGATTTGACTATTCTCTTCCTTTGGCGCACCGCAGGCCATAGACATCACAAAGACGTCAGCAGATACCAGAACAGATTTGGGTCTGTCTCACTCAACAGATAATCTCAAGGAATTACAAGGAAAAACTGCAACCTCACTTCCAATCTAAAGCTGCATTGCATTGAAGGAGTTGAGGAGAACATTATCAACACCTGAGAAATACTGATCATTATAGACTTTAGGACAAAAGTAAGAGCCAAACAGAGTCCTTGTTTAAGCATCTATCAAAACAAGGATTTCAGTCACCTTGTACGAATGGAGTCTTTAAGCTGCTACACACAGAGGCAAATCACATGCACTTTTCTAGCAGAGGGGACAAAGGGGGTGGTGGATGTGGCACGGGGACAAGAGAACTAAGACCATTGTTTGAATCACACAAATCGGCTGTGGCCCCCTACAAAGCAGGCTGAGCCTCGGCGCTGTAAGCAGCGTCACGTGCAAAGCCTGATCTGAACTGAGGCACGGCCGCATGGAGTGATCCAGGATAACAGTGAGGTGCACAGGGCACCCAGGCAAAGTTGTGAAAAAAGGGGTGCTGACACTCCATAATTATGTGCAGTTTTAGGATTCATATTTTAAGGCAAGCTCTTCCTGTATCTTTTGAGATCTCACACAATTTTCTAACTGTGCTTCTTCTTTCACAACAACATTTTTGCTGAATTATTCATCTTGGAAACTGTCTCTGCGCCTGTGTTTCCTCTCCAGTAGTAGAAAGAGACCCAGCTGACTGAGAAGGAGTCAGAACCTGGACCTGGATCAGGCTTGCTCAGAGTCCAAAGCTTGTGAGGCTGTGGGGATTTTCCATTCACTAGTTCATGCTTTCCCTCCTTATGTTAGTCAACACAATGCTTATTCAACCAGTAGCAAACACAAACTAATAACCACATGCTGCCAGAGCTGCAGCAAAGCATTGAAGGGACTTTATGTGAGCCAGAATGAGGCCTACTAAAGAGGGCAACAAGGCTAACCAGGGCTCTCTTTTTTCTGTTTTGAATAGTATGGGGTCATCAGCATATTAGAAAATGCTAGACAAACACAACTTCATACCTCTATCTTATCTTTATCCGCATATATAAAAAGAATGTAGTTATTAAATCTAGATCTGCTGCTCCCAGGCCACAAATGAATCTCGCCACATAAATGATGAGGCGGCGGCAGCTCCTTAGGATGCTTTTAGTTTTTCTAACCACTTGTGACCATGTAATCACAGACTTTCTCCCTTGACCCAGATTGGCAAATTCTTGGATGCGACAGCCAGCGGCCCCGAAGCACCTCTTGACCTACCTCTCTCACTTGTGCCGTCAAAGAAGCAAAACAACTAGGACACGGGACAAGAACCGAGACATAACAAACACCATGGCTTCACTCAGGCCGCTAGAGGACAGACAGCTAACATTTGAGTTGGGGTTTAGATGTTGTGACTCAACACAGCCTTGTCAAAAGCAGCACGCGAACAATGCCTTCACTTCAGCCCTGTTTATTTCTGTCAGCTATTCTATAAACACTTCACTCTGCAGGTGAAAAACAACGTATTAACCTGCCACTAGAAGTGTCCCTGCGGGCATCTCACAAACATTATGGAGGGACTGTTTGCAGTTACCCGAATTTCAGCTCTCGAAAGCACAACAAACTGAGCCTTCTCCAAACACGCCAGCTCCACTGCCTCTCAGGGCACAGCAACCAGTCAGCAAACAGCTCTATCAGCGAAGTAAATTACAGAATGCATAAAAGGCAATGCCATCAGATACCCCAACCAAACAATTGGCGCAAACCTGACAACTGGTGCTGGTTATGAAAGAAGAAAAGTAAACTGATACACACAAAGGAGAAATAAAAGGAGTGAAATTGCAATAAGTTATGTCATTCAGTACACACACACACACACACACACACACACACACACACACACACACACACACACACACACACACACACACACACACACACACACACACACACACACAAAAAGCCTTCAAGAGCAGATAACAAAACACCTCTCATACGGAGACTGACACAAAGCAAATAAGACACACTACCTCCGGCTCCCTCCCTGGTTCTCTTCCTAAGTTGAATAGACCCATTGCCTTCTGAATAAAGCTCTTACATAGCAACTCCATTTCAGAGATTTAGTTTTTGATTCATTCATGTCCTATTTCCTTACAAAAGACTGAGGCTTCACCCTAACAGTTGTTGGCTTTCAGCAGATTTTTTTCCCCACATCATCGTGAAGATGCCACCTCCAAAATATTACTAAATATAAAAAAGACATTTCAAGATACAAAAGACAAAAACTTCCATCGAAAATTAAGCACCAAGAGCTCTCCAGACACTCATTTTCACTTGTTATGTAGCACATTAGAAAATGCATTCAAAGAACAGTAGACTAATTATTGTGTACAGAAACATCTACACAAATGAAACAAAAGGCCCAAGGGGCTTTGGAGATGAGGATGAGAGTAATCATTAATATGAGAGCCAAAGCAACAGAATAGACTGAAGTTAAATAACCACTGCTGACAACAAGCCACGTGTTCAATAATGCACAATATACAGGATGTAGTCATTTATTACTTCAACTAACCAGACACAGGTGTTTTGCTGTACAGAGGCAGAGAGCGAGAGAGAGAGAGAGAGAGAGAGAGAGAGAGAGCGAGAGAGAGAGATGAGCCACGGGCAGGGCCAGGTGTAAAGCATCTGTGCATCTATTCTTTTGAGACACAGGGTGAGAGCTTCAATTACTCAGATTATCATATCATTATTGTTTGTGTTCATCATCGTCATTAATGAATCAAAACCCCCTCTGTGTCTCTTTTTCTGTGTGTCTCAGGTCCTGTACAGCTGCAATCCCTGAAAAATGCCTCTGGTCTCACTGTGCAGTGCCCTGCTGAGATTACATAATGGTCTTTTTAAAATTTAAACCCCTGACACGCTTTTCTTGGCTGGACACAGGCTGGACTCTCTCATCCTGCTGCAGGGGCCAGACTTGCCCTCTCAACTGCCCCAGTCTCAACCGCCCATCTAAAAATGGCCGACTGGTAGTTAGTGGATCACATCCGACACACCACACTCTGAAATAGAGTGTGTGTGTGTGTGTGTGTGTGTGTGTGTGTGTGTGTGTGTGTGTGTGTGTGTGTGTGTGTGTGTGTGTGTGTGTGTGTGTGTGTGTGTGTGTGTGTGTGTGTGTGTGTGTGTGTGTGTGTGTGTAGAAATAATACACTAGAATACACAAACATATATATATATACACATTTACACACACACTAGAACTACTGTGCAGACAGCTCAGAATAGCATGAAACTCTGGACTGCCAAGTCAATACGTTTAATAATTTGCTCCAACAGAAGGTAGTTTATTCATCAAAGGTCCAACAGATTAATCTAAAGACGCAATAATGAAGGATGGTGAAGCGGCATTGCATGTTTAGGTTAGTGTTTCTATACAGAGAGACGAGGGTCATAATTAGTGGTTTTCTCACCAGTGGAAAGTGCAGACAGGATCACATTCATCTTGAACGGATCGGTGCCAGATTCCTTTCGCAACATGACAATGGACCCAAACACGGAGCCAGATTCATGAAGAACTGTCTCCAGCAACAAGAAGAACCAAAAGTCCTGCAGCAGATGGCGCGAGCCCCGCAGGGCACCCATGGCATGAAGAGACACAGTACTCCGAGAGAGACTGAATCCACTGAAGTACGTTGACAGGTTCTCCAAGAGAAACCCTGTGCAACGCTATCTGGAGCCACTGGAGTTGTTTCAAAGTCAAACAGCGATATAGTGTGTTTGTTTTCTGCTCTTTTAAATTTAAAATTATAAATCAAGTCTTACGTCGGGTTTGGAGGAAAGAAAACATCATATGGATGTGCCAACTTTATCTGCCAAGTACAAAACATTCAGTTTCAGGAATAATTTACTTTAAATGCTGTAGGACTATCACAATCATTACACTGACACTCACATTACAGTACTTGGTTCATAATTGAGGGCAAAAAGCCCTTCAAATTTAAGTATCTGTGCTTTTCCTTAAACAAAAGTTAAAACGTGGGTATGTTGTTTGAATTGTAAAACGTGTCTGAATGGCTCAGTTACACCTGCTGCAGGCTCCTGAGAGAACAAGGTGCTGTAAGGTGGGAAACGCTTTCATGTTGAATGATGCTTATTTTTGTGAACGGAAATATGGACCGGGTGGTGGCACCTTCACACTGGCAGGATCAAACAGATCTCTTCCTGGCTGCTCTTTATCTGCACAGCATAACCACTGGTTTTGGGTCAACTATCTGGCAAATAACACCTCTCATCAAACACACACCAAACAAAGGGCCCCGTTATGTTGTGCATAATAGAGTAATATAACAGCTTTAGATCTCTCTTTTGGGAAATGAGATCAAGGATAAAGCAGATTTGATCGAATTTATTTTCAAGGTTTAGTCTCTTTTGATAAGAATCACACAGAGACACATCGCATGGAGAAAGATTGCATTTTCCACAGGGAAAGTGGCTCTGTACAAACCGACATATCTATGAAACTCTCTTTATTAGATGTCGAGGGCAGGAAGCACCAGTTCAGTATTACAGGCTTCCTGTCTACCGTACCTGAAAGCTCCAGACCAATCATCGTCACGTTACTCGGCTTTGATTAGAGATGCAGATCAAAGCTCGATATAAAGGTCACATGCCCAGACAACCATTTTGTTTTTGTTTTAGTCTTTCAGTATCTCTCTATGCCAGTCTGACCCGGCATCCCGGGGTACAAAGAACAGCATTGTGGGGGTTACACAGCAGGGCAAAGCAGCTGCACTGGACAGTGGCTGACTTCACTGGCAATAGCCAGCACCCCGACAAAGGCCACTGTGAAGCTCCATCCACATGAGTGAATAAATAAACCTCCCTCATGCATCTTTTAACCAGAAGCATCTGCATAAGCCCCTTTTACAAAGAGCACATTTATCACAACAATAAAAGTGCGTGGTGCCGTGTTAATGGCCGATGTACAGTCTGATAAATGGACACAAAATGTTTCCCGTTTTATCTTTTTCATCGTGTCCTCAGCTGATAAAAATGAACTGATGGCTGAATTTATTCTGCACAACTACTTTAGAAGTCAATAAGTGCTCTGCATTAAGCAGCCTATTTATAAGCATTTTTTGGGAAATTACATAGCGTTTTATTATAATAACTTGCCAATGCAACATTTTTTTTTTTAAATAAACAGGCCTAGAAATATGTGAAGCAGGTCTGAATTGAAAGCCTGCGGTGGGTAAAGAGCAAAATAAGCAGCAGTGGCCCAGAAAACACCACAAAAGTAGTGACATCATGCTTTGCTTGTCAATAAATGTCCTGAAACAAACAAATGCCATAGCACATGTTTCAGAGTGCTCTCTCTTATAACTTCATCTTTGGCTCTAAGCCTCAAGGCCAGCAGCTCTCCCCTTGGAATTATAGCACGGCAGCTATACACAACTTTCATTTTGCAGGAAGGGTTCATAATTTTCATTTATAGCAAACAAACATTAGCAAAGGTTCCTTCATGATAAGAAAACACTCCATTTGCTGGGGTTTGTCTTCAATCACTGATGTGTTAAGTACCACCGGGAGTAGTAGTAGTAGTTGTAGAAAAAAAACCTCTAGTACCATTGTTCATCACCAGAATAAACGATACCAGCAATGCCACATTACTCAGAAGAATACACTGAAGCAAGCTATTTATTTAAGTTATGGCTGGTTCGGATTGCTTTTGGTGACTTGGGAAAACATGAAGTGAACAAATTCTACAAACATTTCATGTTTCTCAATGGAGCAACGAAGTAAACAATTCCCAATAAAAACCACTCTGACACTGAATGCGGAGTAAATTCAAAAACAGTGAAAAGACTAAGCTATTTAATTCCATTTATTTATTTTACTCTTGTAAAATCAAATCTTCTAGTTGGAAATGAGCAGTGTCGAACACAACCAATGCCAATCAATGGTTTCATTATGTATAAACTACTGGGCATAAGAATAAACTATGTATGGAGTATTGTTTTACTACTCCTGCTACAGCATACGAATTCAGCACAGTGTCCTTATTTATTTAATTTTCCTGAAAATCATGAGCCTAGTAAGTCCATTATTTTTGAGAAGAGCCATGATTGTAAGAAAACGAGATCTCTCTATGGAATGGTCTCCTTGCAGTGGGAAGATTTATTAACGTTACTTCAAGGACAAAGATTTTTTCAGCTGAAAAGGGCTGAGCTGACAATCTTCTACCTCAACTTTGGTCTTCTGTTCCGACTTCTGGCATTATAAATCTGAGGGAGTTGAGGGGGCAAAAAGCTATGCATCATCATCTGGGTTTTTCTTTTATGTCATGCAGCAGATGGACCACAATTGTATTATCTGGATTAATTTAGGTCCAGTTAACATGTTTACATGCCCAGTTTAACTTGGAATAACAATAAGTATTATCTGAAGTGACCTGTTGTGAGCCATATTGAGAGGACCTCATTGCTGATAATAGAGGTGTTCATTTACATGTAGTCAAGTATCCAGTTTAGAAACTTTTTAACACGATTGCTTGTGGGTAAATGTGACAAAAGGGTGTTTTTCTCTAACTTAGGACTTGTGAAATAACTATCAGGTAACCATCTGTAATGTGGTGTTACAATCTATATTAAATAAAGAGTGAAGTACCTTAAAGAAACTTGGAGCTGGCAAAGCAAAGAAGCTGTAATTTTTTGTAATCAAATCACTTTTCAGCATTTCCATCCATTTCATTAAAGTTAGTGGAAATCCTGTCGGTCATTTATCTAACATTGTGGGGTAATAAACAGAGGCACTGCTGTTTTTGTCCTAGATAGAGTCTCAGAAGTAGGCTGGAGCACAGATGAGAAGCAGGGGGCCGGTTGTGGAAAAACAGCAGGGTCCTCCATTGCTCTGGGCCAGTCTCCAGTCTAATGACTTCCAGGCCAACTCTCCTACAGTGTCATGCATCTAGACTGGTGGTACCGCTCTTCATCCAACCCCCCCCCCCCCCCCCCCCCCCCCCCCAAGTCCCTCACTCATTCTCTATCACACATGATGTCCCTCCACCCAGCCACACTCCTGTTGTTCCCTCGAAAACTACAAGTGTTTAAGTCACAGAGCCTGACCAAATAGGCACTGCTGCTTTCATGCACTCCCCAGGGTCTCAGCCTCAAAGCATCTCAACTCTAATGAAGACTTTGAAGTGACGGCTGTCGTTTGGTTTTATGTCATGACAGCCTCCTCTGTGGTTTCGAATGCGGGAGGAAATCACAATCACCAAAGGAAAGACAAAGTTTGCGAATCTCCTAATTGGGCATGGCAGAGCTGTTTAATGGAAGAACGACCTCTCTCAGCTGCTGATAGAACATCACATTGTTTCGTCTGGTCCGGCTGTGGCTCACAGAATAAATCTAATAGCTCATAAATCTCAGTCCATTAGCTGGCGACTGCTTTCACAACGTGTTGGACAGGGTCAAACAATACAGAAGCATATTAGCATGTCATTGCTGGGGAAACTGATTTTTACAATCAACCACTGCAGGTTTGAGTTTAGTTTGAGGTGATTTTGCACTTAGGGAGCGCACCTGTTGTTGTGGTACACACTTTAAAAATTACGCTAAAATATATTTTGCACAGATCAGCACAAAATGAAATTCTTACAGGGCCTAAATATGAACAAAATGAGCAGATGCACATTTATTTTAGTCCCACTTCCATTAGCAAAAGATGTTACAAAGTGTCTACTTAGTTCTCTTTTCTTTTAACTGGCATCATCACAGTACCACATTTATGGTGCACAGTAGACTTGATTAGTTTTTAATCGAGGTGTCCTTTCAGCAGGGATCCGACGAGGTCCCCAACACTCAAGGCAAAGATTAAACCTGATGCGCCCTCGGGAGAACAGAGGCTCTTAAGATTTTACATAAAGCAAAAGTAAGTACTAATTTTCTACTAAATAACACCAAAGGCTTGCCAAGCCCTTCTTTTTTGTAAAGGCTTATCATAAAGATTCCCAGCCTGAATTTGCACCAAACACATCGTTTTGTAGCAAGCAGATCAGTAGCAACCCATTTCATTTGACAAAATTTAGATGAGTTGAGACTTTTTTCAAATCATTTCAACAAAAAAGCTGCTAATATTTGAAGAATTCTGCTGAAGTAAAAAGATTTTAAAAAGTTCCCAAAATTGTAACTTGATCATTTAATTAATCAGTGTCTGCTGTTCCTGTTCATTCATATCTGACTTTTTTTTTGTCATTTTAATAAAACCCAAGGAACTTGAATATCTCCATACTTTATTTTATTTTTTTCCTTTCAGCCTTTCTTTAGTCGATTCAGATGCCATTCATTTCAAAATGAAACTACTTTAACACTGCAGGAAAGAAATACCCCAAAGCCTCAATACAGTAACATTTCAGTTTGACAAAATAGAAAATGGAAGGGAAAAAAAAAACGACTTACCAGTCTACTAATCCTTTAAATGGCATACTACACATATACTGATCTTAACAAGATGTGAATCATTTCATCTTCATTCTAATCATCTGTTACTATTGGCTGACAACCCGCTGATGTTCATATCAGATGCAGCATGATCACAACAACAAGCGTCGACATGATTTATCAATAAGATGAACTTACAAACATCAGGCTCCTCGTCCGAGCCGTCGGGGCAGTCCTTTTCCCGATCACAGCGCCAGCCTTTCGAGATGCACGTCACCCCATCTTTACACACAAACTGTTTTGGACTGCAGCTCCTCGGGGCTGAAAAGAAACAAACAAAAAAAAAAAAAAACATTATAATGAAAAGATTTCTTTAAAAAGCAGCCCTCTTTGTTACAGTGAGGTCTCATTAGCAAGCGCTCAATAGTTCCCGAAAGTTGCCGCTCAATGAAAGAGATCCAGAAGAGAAAATCACAGAAAATCCAAATGGCAGTCATGCAGGCCTGGAAAAGCTTTGCATAAACTTGCTGCACCTAAAAATGCAGGTCAGTGTTCCCAGGCCAGAGGCAGCAAAGCAGCAGGTCTGGAGGATATCAAAGAACATCCTGTTGAGTAATTTGCCCCCTATCATCCATTTCCCCTTCAACCCAACCTTTCAGGGAGAGGGGAAAAAACTGCCCACTCCAGCCACATCTAAATGGCAGAGTGTTTGCAAACCAAACGCTGATTCAATTCCTTACAGAAGAGCACATCAACACTTACATGCACAGAAGCAACAAAGCTGAATTACTCAGGGCTTTAGAAAGCTGAAGCAGAGTGTCTTACTTCACACTCTCAAGGGGAAAAAAAAAAAAAAGCTGCAAGGAGCCAAACTTTATTTTCAAGCTTGTATCTTAAAGAAGCAACAGACCTGGAAAAATAGGCAAGAAAATGAAATGTAGAGAGAATGTCCATGTTTTGCAGAGAACGTAAGCACTGACCTAAGCCATGTAATCGTGTTTCATTCAGCAGGAATTCAGCTGTCACTGAAATGTAAAGAAAAGCAGGGATTAATTAATACTTAGACAGTGACTGCAGTATTCAAAATGTCCTGGTGTTAGAAACAAAGACCTTTTTTTTTGTCATTTCATTATACATTTCATCATTCTGCATACACCTGCAATGTTTACTGATATCTTTGTTTATATGATATTTACAGATTAAAGCTTTACTAATCTTAACTGATCTTATACACAAATAAGATCATATTTATTTCATTAAAAATGGAGCTAAGAGCAAAGAAATATCTTCTTTGCGCTGTTTAATGAAAAAGAAATGTTAACATTACAACATATACAGACCAACAAGTAAACATCAATTCCCATGACTCAACCCAAATGTACAGTTTCTTGGTGAGTGTAGGTGGCCACGGCTGGATTGCTTGGACAACTTTACGTCCAGAAAGGTCTTCTCTTTCAGTTGAAGGGAGTTCCAGAAGTTTCTCAACTTCAGCGCGTCAGCTAAACTGTCAAATCCGAAAGGCAAAGCTGACTGTGACTCAATATCCTTTATCAAGAGGAAACAAACAACCAACACTCCAAAATTATATTCACAATGCTCATATTTGATTCTAATAATGTAAACGACGAACTCGAGTTCCAAGAGCGCTGGTTTGTGATAAAAGTCAAACTTGGGGGGGTCTTTTCGATGATGAGATGGTTCCACCTGAATCAACACAATCACTTCAACCCCCCCCCAGCCCAACTCTGATTTACATATTTGATGG
Organism: Blennius ocellaris; assembly: GCF_963422515.1. Taxonomy (NCBI): domain Eukaryota; kingdom Metazoa; phylum Chordata; class Actinopteri; order Blenniiformes; family Blenniidae; genus Blennius; species Blennius ocellaris. Next base: position 14,556,882 of record NC_137653.1, read on the forward strand.
GTTGTTTTTTTGGTTTGATCATAGTTGTTATTTTTATTGTCAGCTTGGCTTGTCAGGGTCAAAATATGTGGCCATGAGGGAAAATGACAACGTCAGCAGTACAATTCACGATTATTTAGGTTTATAGCTTGATAAAACGGGATGCACGGGATTAAAAGGGGGTGGATGATGGGATGAAGCAGGATAAACAGGATGACTGTATTTACATGTAAAGCTCGCCTCAAACTCCAGCAGTGAAAGGAGTCTTGAAATGGGGCTCAACCTAAATAGCGTGAATTCAACCTGACATATTCCTGCACACTTTCACACACTCCCCACTGATCCTGCTCTCAGTGTCGCTGCAATCAGTGTGTGTGTGTGTGTGTGCGTGCGTGTGTGTGTGTGTGTGTGTGTGTGTGTGTGTGTGTGTGTGTGTGTGTGTGTGTGTGGGGGTAGATGGGTGTCTTCTCTCTCTCTCTCTCTCTCTCTCTCTCAGAAGTCACACAGGTTTTGAATTATTCATGAAATGCAACCAGGCTTGTGTTAACGCGTTTCCTCTTTGCCTCTCATCCTTCTTCTTTGGTGCGTGCGAGCATGTTTGTTTGTTTTGAGGTATCAACACCAGCCATAGCACGCTGCGGTGTCTCTATTGTTTATTGTTTATTTAGATGCCGACATGCTCCAGCTCGACGTGCCGAAACGTACGTTACGTTAACTCCACTTCCAATAACGGCCGTGGGAGGAGTTTGCACCCTGCCCAGACACCAGCCTCATAAGCTGCTGCTGACAGGAAGATATCAGGGAGCAGAGGAAGTAGGTCAAGAGGTCAGCGAGTTAAAGGTGAAACCATGCTGGAATAAGTGGAGGGAGGCAAAAGGAGGCCACGTTCAGATACACCATTAAAGTCAGACTGCAGTCTATTGAACCCAAACTACATAGTTCACCTTCCATCTCACACATTATTTTCAACGCTATGGATTAATCCCGAAAGGATGAGTGATCATTTGCGTTTTTGTCCATCGGAAGGTATACATAGACAAGCTGTAATTATTATAATTGTTTTATGAAAACTCTTCTTGAAATTGTTTTGCATAATAAATTCAAGCCAATGAAAAAGATGCCTTAATCAAGTGAACTTACTCTCACTTGTGAGGTACAACATTTGTTTTACTGAACAAGTTAAATATATGGTGAACTGCAAATAAAACTTGCCTGATAAATAATCATTGTTTGTTTTAGCATATTTGCATTTCGAGATAGGCAAAACTACACAGTCTGTGGAGACACCTGTGATTCATGTCTTCTGCAAAGCAAGCGAAGTATCTAAAGAGGTTTGTGGACATATAATGACAAAAACGACTTTGACTGGTGCACTGAGAGCAAATGGGGAGTGATAATGAAGTAGAGCTTATAGAAGGCAGAGTTCTCTCTCTCTCTCTCTCTCTATCTCTCACTCAGCTCCGGAGGGACTGGAAGATCTGAGAGACAGGGCTGGGCTTGGATATTGGGATAGGATGGAGGAATGTCACACATGCTATCAATGAGCTGTCTGTGTGTTTACTAAAGCAGAGGCTGTATGAAAATGCTTTGGGTCATCGCCATTTGGGATGGATTACAAAACCATTGCCCGACGAGTTCTTCAAGATGAGCTCAGTCTGGTGAGGAAGAGTAGTTCTCTCCTTAAGGAAAACACAAGCCTCGCCACCCCCCCCCCCCCCCCCCCCCCCCCCCCACACACACACACACACAGCACCATTTCCTCTGACACCCACAGCAGAGCTATAAATAGGCTGGAGGCCTGCCCTCTGAGATCAACCAGGGCACTACAAAGCTCCAGCAGACACTGGGACTGCTGCTTCATCACAGGCCACTCAACAGCAGTTGATTGGGAAAGCGAATTTAAAGGACTGTGGCGCTGAAATGGAACTTGAGCAATACGAAGCTGGCTGTGTAAAGTATCACACAGAGAGACTTTCTTTCAACAGGACAACAACAAGCAGAGCAGCACAATGTGTGGCTGCAGTGCTGCTGTTGTTCAAATAACTTAAGTGTTACACTTCTCACTGTTAGCCCACCAACGTAACGAAGAGTTAACAAGCACAACAGAAGACCTGCGAGGCTGAACTTTGCCTCGGGTGTTACCGAGCATCTGCTGGCTTGAATAATCCCACACACTGATGTGGGGTAGGTGTAATGTTGACCAAGTTCACCGTCTTAGTTTGGTGTCCCTGCGAGCTAATATTTGCTGATTAACACCAAGACACCAAGGTGAGAAGATCCATGTAAAAGTTGGAGAGAATAATAAATGGGAAATAAATCTAAAGAATAATTTGGTTTGTTTGGTTGCTTTTTTTTTTTCTTCTTCTTCTTCGTTACTATCTGCATAGAATAAGCACTTAACCGTGATGCGTCCTTGTGTTGCTGGGCCAACCCTGGAAGTCAAAATATATCTGTGATGTTGCCAAGAATAATCATCTTGTTTATGTTAGAAGTACCTGGGAAAGCTAAATATAAGACACAATCACCCCAGAAAAAAAAGATGTTAAAGTCAAATTTAGACTCAGCATCTTCAAGTCAAGGACATTTGAAGAAAAGTGTCACTTCTTGTGCCGACAAGTATATTTACTTATTCCATCATTGCTGATGTATTATAGCATCCCCCTGGTGTCAAGCCTTGACCTTGAGTGTGGAGGAGAGGGGCTGTTATTGAAGATGCAGTCGAAAGAGCTTCTGGCTAAGAAAAAAAAAAAAAAAAAAAAGTAGTGATGCAAGTCGTGGTAAGTTGATGTAGAAACCCCATGTAAAAGCGAAAAGCCAAATGCATTCTTATTTTCCCTAAAATAATGTAACAAATCAAATTTCAAACTTTAAACTTTCGTGACATGGGCTGCTTCAAGACGGCTCACGAGCACACAACAGTGCGGCTGCCAGCCCCGTTTAAACAAATGTGACTGAATTTAAATGTGCTATGAGAGCAGTAAAGTGAAAATATACAACGGTAGAACTGTCAAATGCATCTTTAACCAAATATCAGTTTGATGGCAGCACACAGGGGAAAATCAGAGAGTCGTCAACGTGCGCAATAAAGCTTTATGGCAATCCACCGAACAGTCATTGAGACTTTTCAGTCTGCACCAAAGTACCAAAATGACTAATCAAATAATGCTGCCACACCTGGAGCTGCCACATTAGCACAGCTTAAAAACAAACAAAAGAACCAAATACCGGTTTGGCTAAACACCATTATTGTGATATGATGGGCAATTTTGCAATGCAAAATCTATTTTGTCATGTGGAACCCTTCACACCCATGTGGCTCAATGAGGTGACGGGTGTGGGCTTTTCTGTGTGTACCTTTTCGTACTTCACTATAACATACACAACAGGGGAATACTTTCCCAAGAGTGTCTTCTGCTTGCATTGAGTTGTTGCGTTTACGTGACAGCAGCCGCTTTCCTTTACTACACAGAAATGTCTAAACTCCCTCAGGCTGCAGCTCCTCTGATCTGAGGGGGTGATCCTTTCTCGATGCAGATCGAGTCTTCGCTTCTGGTACTGATTCATCCCAAACTTCTGAATAATAAGGCTGGCAGGCAGCACGAGAAGCACCAGGTGGGTGTCTTGGCTGAAGCAAATGCATAGTGAAGTTATTTAAAACACTTACAGGGAGTGTTGAAAAGCACCACAGGAGAAAAAAAAAGGCTCTAGTTTAGTCTACTGAAGATAGTGTGTACTCACACACATAAAACACTCTGACAGTTTTTCAAAGAGGAGGGGAAGAAGGGTGCTGAGGTCCTGAATATATATATATATATATATATATATATATATATATATATATATATATATATATATATATATATATATATATATATATATATATATATATATATATATTCAGGATCTTTTTTTTTTTTTTGCTTCTCAACCTGATGAAGCATCGTATAGTTTTCAAATATTTAGGAGAAGGAGGGTTGTATGTATAAAAAGCAGTATTAAAAAAAAACCTGAATCCTGTGTAATCAATCTCGACAGTGACGCCCACTTGGCAAAAGCTCGATTTGCACTTTAGCTCAGAGCCACAAACTTAAAAGACAAAGCCAGTTTAACGTGCACTCATAACTAAATATCTTGGCAGACTGCGACAAAATAAAACACCACAAATGCTGCAGGGGGTTTAATTATAAACAACTTGGATGGCACAGCGCCATCTCTACCTTGACAGGAAATCTCAAATGGAAACTGAAATTTCATTTGTTTTAGAAATACAAAAGAAAAGTATTGAGATGAACTGATGTGGAGAGAGAAAGAAAGAAAGAAAGAATGAAAGAAAGAAAGAAAGAAAGAAAGAAAGAAAGAAAGAAAGAAAGAAAAAGAAAGAAAGAAAGAAAGAGAGAAAGAAAGAAAGAAAGAAAGAAAAGAAAGAAAGAAAGAAAGAAAGAAAGAATAGGGGTTTGTTTTGGTCCCTATTGATTTGGCCTGAGGAGGTTCTGCCACGCACCAAACATGATGTAAGAGTATTGGTCTGACTGAGGCTCGCAACCTCTTTATCCACCTCCACAGTCGAGCTACGAACACTTCAAGATTTTGTAATGGAAGAGAGCGAGGGAAGGAAGAGGGAGGGAGAAAAAGTTTTCCAACTTGTCATGTTACAAACACAAAGAGAGAGAGAGAGAGCCCCAGCTGTGCCTCTTAAATAAAACTTTCCGGCCGAGCATAGAGGAGCTCCTTGCTCAGACCGAAAAGTGACAGAAGATAATTAAAAGTGTAAACCAAATATAAATAAACACAAACAAGCATTGAACTATCCCTCACACAGCTGAAATTAATCGTTTCCATGCGAAACGACGAAAAATTCTGAATCCGCGTTCACTCAGCTGTGGATTACAAAATGCTTTGTGCGCCCTCATTACAGTCTGTTTTTGTGTGTCGGCTATGTAATTGTGTGTTATGCAGGCACTTGGGGTTGAGGAGAAGTAACATCAGGAATGTGCTCATGTCTGATGATGGTTGCCAAGTTAAATGGTGCTTCGTCATGCAGGACAACACAGTCCAGCCAAGTGAAGTTTGGGATTTAATTTTTTATTTTTTTAACAGGTCAAATCAGAGCAAAAACTCAAAAGCCTTTGAGGTACTGCGAGGCAGGACCTCTTAGGTGAAGCAGAGTAATCAAATGTGAACTTAATTAAGAGCTATTTGGATGTCTGGCTGAGATTTCGCCATGTCTCAACCTTGGAGTCGTAATCAACCATGACTGCTATTTGTTGTAGCCTCGGCGCTGAAGCTCAGAGGGAGAAGGCTGTGACCTCTTTCACTTCCACTTAAGGATTAAATCGAACTCGGTGGTGGAGTGAGCGCAAAAGAGAAAACCACAAGGTGTGATCCAGCATTATCAACTTAGTCAGTTTGGACAAATCCCTTTGCTGTACCGCCACTAGAGCGCACGCTGTATGTCAGCAGCAGAGGGGGAGAAATGACAATTAAGCCTGCTTAGTATGCTGCAGAGGGAAACATATTAAAGAAGATTATATGAATTCTTCAGTGCATTTTCATAAGACCAGTACAAATTTCAAGTCTCAGTGTGACGCATTAGCTCAATGTAGCAGGACTTGATTCTCTAGAATATTCTCGCACATTTGTTATGTGCTGAAGCAACCATGACACCTTTTAACTGCTGATTAGGCCGGCAAGTCACTGTGATTTCAAGGTGATGAAATCTTCAGCAAGACATTTGATATGCTAGAAGCCAAACCCTGTTCACTGAATTTTACATATCACTTTATGCAGGCTTACATTTGAAAAGTGTTGCAATTGTAAGTATTTTGAATGCTAAATGTGTAGCATTGAACCTTTTTGGAAATAGTCATTTGATTGCCAGTAGAGAGGCAAGAAGATTGATCCCACTGTAATATATTTATTTGAAATATGCATGCCAACCACCAGCAGTTGTTGCCCCAACATAGAAAAGTTACAGGGTATGTAGATTTTAGTCAACAGACGAAAATAAGAAATTAGATGTGATGTACCGTATCAACTTCATAAAAACTTTTCAGGATTTTTTTTTTTTTTACTTTTCCTTCACATAAATGTAGGTGGTTGTCACTGACAATTGAACCAATAAAATGGGTGGTAATACACATGAGGTAATACAATGAGTTCTACAAGTTCTACATGATATGGGCCATGCTATTTAACTAGTCTTGGAGAAATAATCATTGACAAGTCAGCAAATAAAATCATTAGATAACTACTTAGATTGAATGATTGTTATCAGTATTGTACTTAAATTCATTATACTGGTAGAAAAGGAAAAAAAAAAAAAAAGGTATTAATGGTGATATCACATTCAAATCTCCAAAAAGTATTGACCTATAAATACTTGTCATTCACATTTGTTCAGGCTGAAGGTAGAAATGCTATTTGTGGGTCCAATAAAACGTCATGTGAAGAGATTTTTGCCAGGGTGAACAGCGAGGGCCTGCTTTAAGGATTAGAGCTACAATTAGACTTATGTTAAGGTTTGGCTGGGGACTTTGTGTTTTGGATTAAATGTTTGGAAATAATATGGAATGAATGAACCTTGGTGCTGATTGCAAATGAGCATGTGTCTCTGTGGATGTATTATTTGTGTGGATAACAGGAAAGGTTCACTGAAATGGAGCTGCAGGTACTTTTGTTATCGATGATAACCGGCGGAGGCTGTAGCGAAGAAACAGGTCTGTTTGTCGAGTTTAAAGGACTGGAATCACAAACATTGTGAAGCTGCTCTGTCACACATTTGTCCACAGAAAAAAAATTGGATGTCATAAAAGAAAACTCCTCTGGGAATTGCTTCAGTGAATGTGACTGGATGTATTTGTTTTTGGCGTGATGCAGAAAATAGACTGAAGTTTACTTTACTTCTGATCTGTGGAAAAGCCAAAACTGGATATGTTAAAAAAAAAAAAAAAAAAGTTGAGCTGGAACTGAACAGGGAACAGAGAACATTAGCATAAATAAATACACATGCGATAATAGATCCTTTGGCAAAATTACAGCTCCTGGCCTACATCACGCATTTCATAACCTGAAAAGCAGGCGAGCATATGTATCAGGGCCTCAGCTTGGTACAAGAGTCATCAACACAAATAATCCTTTCGGACTGACACACATAACTGACTTACATCCAATTTTATTTATTTTTTTTCATGTTGATGCAAAAGGGTCAACAAAAATCAACCCGAAGTGACCCCAAAACTGCCTCGGGCTTATGTGACTCGGTGGTTACTCCCAGTATCTTAGGATTTATGCAGGATTTTGGGAATCAACAACACAGTATTATCAATGACGTCCAAAAAACATACCACAACTCACTGAATGGCAACAGACAACGACATTATCTTTGTAGCACCTCTCTTTGAACTAACATGGTTACATAAGGTTTGAATTTTTGCAGCCTTGTGCGAAAGATGTGGGGCGCCAGGTTTTTGATCTTGAGAAATGGGTTGTTATGAAAGGTCAAACGTGGGCTGAAGGGCTGTTTGCTGTCCTGCTTCACACATAGTTTCGTGTTAAAGTTTCTGATGATCACCTACAATCAGTGACGACGGTTGTGTTTTCTGAATTTTCTCGTGTTTTAGCGATTTTATGGTGTTTTCTCGATTGTGAATGGGTTGGTTTTTTTTTTGGGGGGGGGGGGGATTATGGAGTGTATTCTCCATTCTGTTGTGTTTTATTGATTTGCTTTTGGAATTTGGTAGTGTTTTACATTTCCAGGACACTGTACAACACAATAATGATTGCAGGTTTCGAGTTGTAAATATTGCAGTTAATTCGTATTCTAACTTTGGGTCATACACTTGTAGACTGTGACTGCAGCTCCACCCACAAAGACTGTGCCGGAAGAAAACTGAAGTCCTCACCATTCATATAAATAGAGGAAGCGAGTTTAGGCTACGTGATGGAAAAACACACGGGTTGCAGAAACAATAAACACAACGATTAAGAGAGAATTTTAACCAGAATTAGCGTTTTGCTCAGACATCAGATTGACCCATCAATAACAAAAACATGGCGTGTTGGGTTGTTTTAATGTGATTAAAGACAAGGAAAGCAGAGACTGGGAAGAAGGGTTCAGCTGGAGGTTACAATTTCTACTGTTTCCATGATGCACAAATAGGAACTTTCAGATTTAACTGAAGTTTGTGGTGATAATTGAACGTTAACTGTTTAGTTATCATGTAGGCTGGACTTCTGTCAACATGCCCTCAAGAACCAATAAGTGGCGAATAAGACAAGGGACTCCAAGGGAACACATTTTATCTGTACTAGAAATTAATGAGATGGCCTGCTTTGTTGTTTGTTTGTTTTGTTTTTACTAAGCCTGCATTGACCAGTGAGTAATAGTTTCATATATTGATGGCAGTGGGGTAAAGAGTTGCTGGATAATGTTTTCTGAATAAACAGAAGTTCTAGGTTAATTCTATTCTCAGAAGTGGTGTCCTCTTCATACATTTTTCCAAAGAGACTCCAAAAGGCAGTGCCCTCTCTTCTATCCCTAAATAGCTCCATCAAGATAGCGTATCTCAATCACTGGGTCTAAAGTGGGTCACTGAGCTGTCCTGACAAGTTTGCCCAACTTGTGCCCAGATCAGTGCATCAAGAGCAGAGCTGAACTTTTGAAAAACCTGTTTGAATTTAGCGATACAGAATTGATGTTTATCTTGTGATATGAGATGAACAAACGTCACAGACGTCTTGCAAAAAAAAAAAAAATTTTAAATACACGCTTCCGTCTCACATGCTGAAATACACACTCATATTCGCCCATTCAATATGAATGAGCCCCAGGAGGCAGTTAGCTTAGCGTAGCACACACGCGGCACAGCGAGAGCAGTGCTTTGTTCAAAGCTAATGAAACCAGTCTTCCAGCATCTCTTTGGTTCATTAATTTGGATGAAAATCCTTATTGACTGAACAAAAACCAAAGTATAAATGCAGCAATACTGTGATATATGTAGAGGATCTGTGTTAAATCAGAAGCCATGACCTCACGGTTTCTCTGCGGGTCGCCTCAGAAATACTGATGGGCCAATTTTGACACCTGCTGGGTAGCTGTGTCTAATCTTTATGCAAAGCATAACCATATTGGAATTACACGGACGAGAGCGGCGTTGAACCTTGAATCTCGCTCTCAGCAAGAATGAGAAGAAACATGACTTCCAAACCACCACTTTTTTTTTTTTTAATTTACATTTCAAGGAGCTCATATTTTCTGAGACGTATCTTACCGTGGCCTTTGCAAATCATACCTTAAAGCACTTAGATTTTAGATTATGCATAAAAACCTTGTATTGTGGGGGGGGGGGGGGGGGGGGGGGATTTAATCTCAAGACTTGTGTCCGTTGGGAATTTAATCACACAAAAGAATAGAATTTAATTACTACTGTTCAGCCACATAAAAAAAAAAAAAAGGCACAGTAATGTGAATGAGTTTTATGGAACCTCTGAGTTGTTCCCCCCCCCTAAGATAAGCAGTTCAGTTATGCGGTCACTGCGAGTTTACGTGTGTCATATAAAGTATTTAGGTTTTGACCTATTAACTAATCTCAGCTCCATATTTCTGTCACACTTGTATCTCCTTTGTACTTGTTATTTGCAAGTTGCACAGTTGTTTACAACTGTTGTAAATCTAAACACTTCATAGATAACAAAAGGTTGAAGCCAACAAGGTCCTAACAAATGCTTATATTGTCCTCAGATGTCAGTAAATAGTAAAGCGGTAACCTTTTGGTCCTGCGGACGTCATTGTGATGGCAGCACTCCCCCCCCCCCCACTAATAGCCAAATGCTAGGCTTCTTTTAAAAGCATTCACCAAATGCTACAGCAGAGACGTCCACATGGGGGGAAAGAAAACGGCAGGAGTCGAACCACTGTATGGGTAGTTAATTAAGACGGAAGGAGCCTGTGCCACTTTTCTCATTAAGGATGTGGTTAAAATGAAGAGGTTTCACATTTAAAGCAGGAGGGATGACATAAAAGGAAACAATTTGAGGAGGAACGACCGACCGGATCCCAAACACACTTCTGCATTTCTGTTTTCCATGGAAGATATTTACGCCTGAAGCACTTGGCCGACAACAGTGTCCATTTGTAAGGGGCCAGTGATCTCTTTTTACTTTCATGGAGTGAAACGACGTGAATTCTTTCATTAGGGCCTTTTCTACCGGGTTCCCAATTAGCAGAGCTCTCTGAACAAGTTAAGACTGTTCAACGCAGGTCTCTTCTGGGAAACAAAGAGCAGTAAAGACCCAATTAAACTTGGGGTTTGTCAGTGCCCCAGGGCCTTCACAATGGCCACAGAAATGGGAGACAAACCTTTGGAGGTCGGAAAAATGGAAAAAAGATTGAAGGCAATTCTGAAAAAAAAAATGTTTACTAGCAGCATATGTGGTTCAAAGGATCCTAAAAATAAAAGAAGCAAGCAAAGTGGTTGGAAAGCAATTTAGCTATCTTGAAAGGGAATAATGCAGCGTCACTCCCCGCAAAAACAAGCAAAATGCTGGCCGTGTTGAACTGGCATGAATGATTAATTCACAGATGATTGCCGAACCTGCATACATTGATCTTTCTTTACATACAACTAAAATGTTTATCCAGTTGGAAATATGCTTCATATGTTCCCTCTAAGTGATTAAAGTAAGTCATGTAAACAAATTTCAGTGCCTTTTTTTTTTTTTTTTGGAGTAACAGTCACACACAGAAGCCTCTGGGTCCCAGGGGATTATTAAGTAAAGCCAAGTTTGGGCAATGTCACACAATCTCCACAAGGCTGACTCATCAAGTCAAGGCAAAGCTACTCTGAGGGTGGCAGATTTCACTAAAACACTGACTGGAGGTCAAAGTGGAAACTGTTAAATGGCAGGCTTCCTCAGCTGTGGCTATGGGATCGGGAGGGAGAGCAGGTGACTGCAGGCCATCCAACTCTATATTCAAGGTGGTAATTTATGAGGATCTTGCTTCTGAAGAACCTCACAGCGTTGGGTTGCCAAGTGAAACAAGATGACTTCAAAGGCATAAGAGGCATTTATGGCTTGATGCTGGATCTAACTTAACGCAGCCTTCGGCTTTAATCAGACACGCTGGTGAAGCCCTTGTACATTTAATGAAATGTCACATTTAAAACCTTGATTAACTTTACACTAATTAATGCTGCTACTTAACACTCCCGTAGAATTATCTATACTCTCCACTCACAGAGATCTTTCAAATACGAGCCTCACATTTACAAAGAATGCAGCAGATCCTGTTCGCATGATCGCCTCTTTCGTAACACTATTTTTTGCTCTCGGAATCAGAAACACAAGAGTGGTACTGTGAGGCTTAATAGTTTCCAGAAGTTGTTCCCGTCTGTGAAGGTGTGTGCTCACAAGGTCGCAGGGGGAGCTGTTTTGAAGTGCTCTCTATCAGCCCACAGATCGCAGTAGGACTGTTCCAAGCTGGTACAGCTCGGGCGCAGGGAAAAGCGCAATAATCACAGTGCTGCACAACAACCCTGCAGTATTACAGTTGCCTGTTGAATGCAGCAAAGCTCAGCTGTTCGATTCGGCGGAAACTAAATGATAGAGCATCGTTCGGGCTGAATAAGTGTGTGTTAAAAGTGTACCCCAGAAAACACACACACACACACACACACACACACACACACACACACACACACACACACACACACACACACACACACACACACACACACACACACACACATGCAATATTATTGGAATAAAAGTGTGACATGGCTGAAGAGAGCTCGGCACCTTTCCATCATTTCTCAGGAAAAACAACAACAACAAAACAATGTTGAAGTGACTAAAGCCGAGCTTTTCATAAAGCTGCACGGTGTCACATTTCAGACATCACCATGGACTATCCATGAGGTGCCACACATATGAATGACCTGTAAAACATGTGGCACGAGCAGGTATGAGGGGGGCCTATGCTGCAGTTCCATCACTGCGTGTCAGTGGGAACGCGCGTGGATGCTGGTACCCATAGAGGGTGGCAGAGAAACAGAAACGTGCAATCGCTGCTGTGATGCCTGCAAATATTCACATGTTTCGAGGGGAGAGACGCAGAAACAAAAGAGCCATTTAATTGTCTCGCCACGGTTTCATCCCCTCCACGTTGCTTCACTCAATCGAGCAGTCGTTCCTCGGGGGAGGAGATGAGGGAGGGGGGGTAGGGGGGGGGTTCACCGTCTACTCTCAAATGCATGCGGGCACAGAACAGCAGAAATCCCGTGTTAACCAGCATGCACATTCATTGTCGTTGTGGACGAGACTCAGATTTATTTTTCTTTTGATTCAGCTTACCATCAACAGCCCTGGCTGGAGCGATTACTTCCAAACTGTGCAAGAATCCTAAGAAAAGCAATCCCACTGCCAACGTGTTGGCCGCGATGTGCAACATGGTCTATCTCTTCAGGATATTAGTCATCAATCGCCTCTTGGTCCTGTCAGGCTTCGGAGGTTGCAGACAGGCGACGACGTGTAACCGTGCCCGGCGATGAGGATGATGAGGATGATGATGATGATGGTGGTGGTGATGGTGATGATGATGATGATGATGCCCTCCTCGCTGGAAAATCCGCTTTCTTTGGGGCGCAGTGGAGCTGCTGCTGTCTGCCCACTCTCGCAAAGTCCAATCCGCAGACTGTCAACGGCGGAGGGGAAAGCCGAGCTCCTCGCAGCCCCCGGCTTGCTTTGCTCAGCGGCTCCTCGGATGCAGGGACAGCCCTCCACAAAGGCTGCTAGCAGGCTGGACCGAGCATCAAGCTAGCCCTGCTCCCAGGCGACAAGAGGGGAGAGCTGCCGTCTGGAACCATGCAGTCGCCCCGTCTTTTGTTCTCGCTGCCCCGGTGAAGAAGCCACGGGGGGGTGGTGTTGTTGTTGGTGGTGGTGGGGTGGGGGGGAGAGAATGAAGACGTGGATCAAACGCTGCTCTCCTCCCCGCCTCCTCTGCTGCTGCTGTCGGACACAGATTGAGCCTGAAGCCGGAGTCCAGCCAGTCAGTCAGTCAGTCAGCGGGCTGAGTGACGTCGCAACATCAGCGGCTCAGCTGGCCCTCCCCCTTGTCTCCCCCTGTACACCCCCCCCCCCCCTCCTCCCTCCTCCCTCCCTCCACCTGCCTCCCCACTGTCTCCCCTCCCGTTTCCCTTCTATTTCCCCCTGTCTCTCTGTCTCCCTCTGCCCCCCCTCCTCCCATTGCCCCACCACCCTCCCCCTGTCTATCCCCTCTATCTCCCCCGTCTCCCCCCTGCGCCGCTCATCTCCATGTGTCTCCCCTCTATCCACCCCACATGTCGGCCTATCATTTCCCCTCTATTTCCCCCCCAATCTTCTTTTCTCCCCTTGTCACCGTCTCCTCCTGTCTCCCCCCATCTCCCCCTGTCTCATGTGTACCCCCCCCCCGCCTCTTCCCTCTATCTCCTGTCTTCAACTTTCTCCCCCTCTCTACCTTCTGTTTCTCCCATATCTCCCCATCTACCCCCCACACCCGTCTCCCTCTGTCTCCCCCATCTTTCACCATTTGCCAATATGTCCCCTCTTTCTGCCACCAACCCCCCCCATACCTCATTTGTCCCCCTCCCCTCTCTCCCCCCATTCCCTTCCCATGTCTCCCCACCTCCTCCAGACTTTCACACCCACAAAGTCACTTTCATTGAATTCGTCCACCATTTACTCTTTTAGTTTGTCATCACTTTCAAGTACTTTTCTTCCTCATTTACTGAGTTGCTCTAATGGTGCTTGTGTTTCTTTACAGAGCAGAGTTTAAGACAAAATTAGTGTATCAACTTGACTTGTTTTTCAAATAATCACAAGGCCTAAATTAGCCGTGTCCTGCCCCGGTGGTTCTGGAAGCTCTCTCCCTGTTTTCGGTCCATATAAACCATAATAAGTGAGGGGAAAATGAAACTGCACTCCAAATGAAGAAATTGCTCCATCAAACAAGAATGAAATCAGCCAGCACAGTTTAAAAAGTTTTATAAGCACACTAAAGCAAGTTACTTAAATATTCATCACTTCATTACTGATATCTAAAAATAGAAAAACGAAAAACGGATATAAATTGATTATGGGCCTTGCCCATAAAATGGGATTGGTTCCAGTGCCACAAGACCATGCACAGGATTATGGATTATAGAGGATGGATGGATGGATGGATGGATGGATGGATGGATGGATGAACAATAACTCCAGACTTTTTTGCACTTAGAAGAAATTCACAAAGTCAACAAAACAAATGAATTCACATTCGACCAAAAATAAATATGTACCATTAAAATACAATTTAAAGTGAAGCTAAAACCGCATCTTCTTTCTACCTTCATACCCGTCCTCAATCCCTATTTATTTTTTTTGATCCTGCACAGTGATATGGTGATTGTGGTTGATTGATGGAATCTAAATGATAGATGAGTTGTTAATGGGACATTATGAGTGGCTGTAAATTGGATTCATTTGGTCCCCAAGTCAATCCCCTTGTGAATTTGGCCTCCACTGGACTGGAGAGCTCGCCTTTAATGACATTTGGAGGAGCATCTATATCACCTTGTAAAACCATTATGATGCATATAATTCAAGGATGAGGACACTGTAGGAGGTGATCCCTGAAATGAGACATCTCATATTAATGGGTGACTGTAATCCTATTGCATCCCATGCTGCACTGATTCCTTTCACTTGCTCTCTGTGACTTTGATAGGGAAAGGATGCATTTTTATTTATTTATATAAATATATATATTTTTGCTGTCATTAGAAATGAAACTGTTTCTGACAAGGATAAAAATATCACAATTATTGGTCAAACTAAAAAAAACAAAAAAAAAAAACCAACATAATAATAAGACTTTGACAAAATTACCACAAGTTGCCAGATTGGACCTGGTAAACAATTAATTTGTTTTAAAAGTACAAAAGTGATATTTTGTCTTTCTTTTGTTGCTCAGTGGACAATGTGACAATGTCATTCACTTATTGATGGTTGTCAATATGATAGGAGACGATTTGAACCTTCACCAGCCTGCGGGAGGTAAGAGTGCAAACAAACATTCATAAAAGGTTGTTTTTTTTCTGGTTTTCTTTCCCCAATCACAGAAAACACTTGTTGATAAGATGCATTGGAGAAACATGGCAATGAACAGAAAATTTCTCAGATGTTTTGTTGATTTAAGTCTCGAATAGAGATGTTTATCCGGCCTATTGTTCAAGGTTTGCCGGTGCAGCGGGTGATAGTCAGTTGTCTGCAGGTTCTCCAGGGGACTAATGCTCTTTTGGCTTCACTGTCACTTTACATCCATCGTGTGCAAACTGCTTGTTCCTGCAGGTCACACCAAAGTTAAAGTTTGATAATGAACTCCTACTTCACAGTTGACTTAGCAGAGTGAATGGCATACTCAATAAATTAAAGAAAACCATAATATATCATGTTTCAGACAGCTCGACCTGGGAAATGTTGATCGGAGAGGGTGTGGCCCACCAGTGTTGGTTTCACTGGAATGTTTTTTTTTTGGTAAAGCAGACATTTGTGAAGGGGTCTGCCACCTCTCTGAGGGCCAATGTCGACACCAAGGAGAATAAGGTTAGGAGTCAAATATTTAAAAATACAGTCACTTCATTCGATTAGACATTATACAGCTCTATGAAGTGTGTCATACAAAAAAAATATAGAATCATTTATGTACATGTCTTGTATACAGTTTAATTTAATGACTGTGACTTCATCATGTTTGTAACTTCAAAGAGTGAATTTCAAACTGAAACGGGGCTGGATGAACAGTTTGTTTACGATAAAGGGCTTGTGGGATGTCTGTCTAGCAGATGTCGCTGTTGTTGTGGAAATATGTATACTGAGACGTTCAAAGCAAAGGCCCCTCTAACTTCATAATGAAAACCTTGGCAAATGACTTGACTGAAAAGGCCAAGACCAAGGACAAGGCATTCGGGTCTGAGAGCCCTTAACATTAACAACAGACACTTATCATTGTGCTTGCTGTGTTATTTCCACACGTTATGTAACAAAAGTGTACGATAATCACATGCTTGGCATATGAAAGTCGACGGTATGAATCATCATCCAGATTGAGAAAGCCTATTTTTAAGCGGCACGTTGTTCTACTTTGCTTTAGACTTTTATTCTTTTGAAGAGTTTTGATTAACACATTTCAGGGATTTCTTCCTGAGTCTGAAAAATAAGTGTTTATCCCATATACCTATGTTCACCCAATCTAACACAGCATAAACAAAATAGGATAGCAAATACTTTATCTGGATATATTTATGATTGAATTGGGGTTTTTTTCGTTCCATAAATTTACAAATAAAAACTGTTTCACCTTTACACAGAAACAAACAAAAAGGTGTGTCTCAGGTTTGAACCAACTTGATGTCATTTACCAAAATGATACGTGAAAATGTTGTTGTTGTTTTTTTGGAATAAATGATAGACCCTATAATCTCTCTCAGTCTACGGTTTGCATGTTCTCCCTTTGCACGGATTTTCTCTGGACACCCCCACAATCGTAAACCATGCGTAAACCTCCAGAGATATGTTGGAAATAGCAGTATGGAAGATGATTGGAGTGCTTTCTTTGTCTTTCTTGGTCCTACTGTCCCTAATCTACTGACTGTAGCATGATTTACGCTTGTTTATGTGAAATATTACATTCACCTTGTGGCTGAAATGTGCGACACAAACACAGTTACCTCACCTTATCCTGCCAGTTGTTAATCGATCATATGTATTTCAGGTTGTGTGGCCACTGGAGCCACGTGAACCGGTCTGTAACATGCTGTACACCACTGACACCTAGTGGGTCTACACTGACAGTATTTTCTAAAACTGTAGAACAATAGACCCTTTGTGTCAGAATAGAAAGTGAAATTTACACACATATATATATAAATGAAACACAATTCATTTTAATGAAGAAAAACGATGCAAGTACCTTACAGACTCATGAATAAATATCTCTTTCATCAGCCTTTATCACCTAAAGAGTCTGAGCTCAAATAGAAACCAGCAAGAACGTTTTAGTTGTTTTTTAGAACAACAATGTTCTGGCCACTTGTCATTCTAATCACTTTATTCTACAGCCGTGCATTTAGCTCTTTGCAAAGTGATGGGGAAGAAAACGCTTCTTTTGATGGAGCACACTCATTTTCTGAAATGAGGCTTTAACACTTTAAGAGGCAGAAAAGTAATGTGCCACTTTAAACAAGCCTGTTTGGTGTTAATCTAATGAGGAATGCCATTTATTTTTCCTCTGATCTTCATCCTTCAATGTTTTTATATGCACTGAGGTGTTTTTGGCAAGAGGTGAGGAGCTTAATTTAGAGCTGGCAGCTTGGTTTACATAGCAACAGTCTCACAATACTCATTCGTAACCTATAAACTGCTGAGATTCAATCCAAAAATGTCCTCATACCAAACGCTTTTTGCGCAATCCAGATTTAACTAAGAACAGACACAGAGCGAGAAGCATGGAAAGACTCCGGTGTACAACGCCTTCTATAATAAATGTACTAAAGCAACATGTAGACTTCATAAAGTCCTTAGACGTCATCCAGCACACAGACAAAAACCACAGGCATGCACATGTGTCATACACACACTTTTACACAGCCATTTTACATCATTTTCCTACTAGTTTTCCTCAAGGTGGCACTGTTCTCTCAACCCCTGAGAGAATAGAGCTCTAAAAACATAAACCTCACATTTCTCGTCAAATTTGTATGCTCCAGTTACTGGTACATCAGAGGTTGAGGAGATGTGATCTCAAAGCTGCTGTGTTTTACAACGTTTGGGTATTTGAACATTTACCAGGATCAAATGAAATAGGAGAGACATCAATGGTAGTGGGGAAAAAAGATTAAACAACAAAAGTTTAGTTGTTAATCTATTGTTAATTTTGATCTCATTCTGTACTTCTGCCATTATGAAAACAGTTGTTCTTCTGCCCATCTTTATTTCTATATGCGAATATATAATGTCCATGTTGAAGCTGTGAAAACCTCCATTTTTTATTTTATTCCTCGTGCCTTTTCAGTGCTTCTTTTTGAAACGTTTCATGTTGTGTAATGGCTGCGCATGTTTTTGTTGCAGCTCACACCCCCACAGAGCATTTCTAGATGATTACAAAGGGTTGTCATTTGACCCCTGGAATTTTACTTGCTTCCAAACTTGTTGGCTTCCTTTTTATTTCCTGTTTACTTAAATAAAGAAAGTATTCAAAATGACGCGTATTTGGGTAAAGAGCTGAAATGCATAATGTTTTGTTTGTTGTTGTTGTTTTTTTATTTCAACAAAAACATTATTGGATTGTGGAAACTATAAACCACCCACACCTATCCTTCTTCTACACCAGCTTTCTTCAGTTTTAATCGAAGGCAACTGAAGAGTCTCGAATACGACTGAATATGCAAAATCCACCTCCGGGTCCCATCCGTGTGTGTGTATAGGCGAGTATCTGTTCAGAGTTCTCTTGCTGTGATGGCACAGTGCGAACCACTGCTCCACTGAACCACCATCCCTCCCAACTGGTCAAGAATAAGACCGTTTAACAAGATCTACCAGCAGATGGAAGCACAACACCAAAAGCAGACATGCTTTGGGGCTCTCGTCAGTGCCGGTAGGATTCACAACACTTTCATTTGATGCTTTACTTTTATTTCTTCAGAACAACGTGTTCACCTGATCATATCCTTGCTTGGTAATTCTCTTCAGGTCAGAAGTTGTAAGAGTAAAACCCGTGATACAGTTTGACTCTGTACCCATTAAAAAGTGACCAATATATTTCTGCCTACTGACATTTATCGCAACATGAATACATCATGTTGTTGTAGTTACAACTGTTTGCCATTTTCATTTCCCATTTAGTGATGTACTTTTCTTTTTTGTTTAGCACTAGACCCACATTAGATTGTCCTCCCATTCACCATCTCTCATCTCAGTTTAGATCGAGGGAGAAAGGCAGTGTACAGTCCACACAGGGCAAACACAGAGAGACACAGAAACACACTCATGACAAATTTAGCAAGATTGATTTGGATAACACACTTTTGATTGTGGGAGGAAACCAGTCCTTCCAAAGACAACCAATATACACAAGGGGAGAACATGGAAACTCCACACACATGTTCCCCCAAACCCAGAATCAAACCACCAATAATAATGTCAGTTTTTGTCAGTTTCATATGGTAAATATTAAACAAGTACTTAGTCCAATACCAACACTCAACAAAGTATCAGTAAGTGAGCTTAAATACATTTAATCTCTATAACCTGAAATATTAATAGCACTATGTAACAGTGGAGTATCTTCTTCACCTCCTCTGATGGGAAAACTGACTGAGTCATTCGTCTCCTGAAGAGATTGATTTTTTGGGGGTTTTTTTTAACGTCATTGTGTAGAAAACCATTGGATCTTGACTATAACAGACCCGCTGGTTATTACTCTCCTGCTAAAGGATCTCTCTCTCTACTCTGCTGGTGAGTTTCTTTCCAGGGCAATTTTATTGTTGGAGTAAGTGAAAACACCATTCATCTGGACTGTGTCACGACTGGAGCAAGTATTTCATGCGTCATTCTTTCATCCACAAGCTACGGCCCACGATGCACCTCCGCCCAGTTTACTGCAGCTGTGATGGAAGCCAGGTTGAAGCCCAAAGCGGAGAAAGAGGTCAATGCTAGTTCTCACACTGTGGTACACATACATGACTTTTTCCTTTTTCTTTTTTTTTTTGATATAGCAACTCTGAAATGATTAAAGACTCAATGGCGTTATCTGGTATTTTCACACAACCACAACTTGAAAACTTTCCTTCATGCAACCATAGGTGTCTGCACACACACATCAATCTCTGAAACACATCATGGTGAGGGCCTACATCATCACTCATCTTCTACTCACCCCTTCTTCCTCCCCTCGCTGGTGCTCTCACACTTCCCTCCCTTGCTTCAGAGCCAGATGAATTACCTCATCAATCAAAGTTTCCTAGAATCAAGTTCTGTGTGTGTTAGTGTGTGTGTGTGTGTGTGTGTGTGTGTGTGTGTGTGTGTGTGTGTGTGTGTGTGTGTGTGTGTGTGTGTGTGTGTGTGTGTGTGTGTGTGTGTGTGTGTGTGTGTGTGTGTGTGTGTGTGTGTGTGTGAGAGAGAGAGAGAGAGAGAGAGAGAGAGAGAGAGAGAGAGAGAGAGACCAAAGAGCAGTCTATCCCTCCAGCATGAAAAAAACAAAAAAACAGTAGATGGTAGTCTACTTGCTTGGGCCATTTAATGGGGGTAAACAAATAAAGATATTTCAGGTAATTCTTTGATCAGTCACCTCAAGTAATCTGCCATCTCACTTTGCAAAACAGTTTTAAATATAAAACCTTAATCTAAATGTCAAAAATGTGTGTGGGTGGTCTTGTTTGGAAAGCGGTGAAACATGATTGTATACAAACAGCTTTCAGATCTACAAACAAATAGTTAAAAAAAAAAAATGTCACCTCACTTAGCAAAATCACAAGACATGAAGTTAAACACACATTATAAAGACTTGTGGCTTGTGCCGATAAAGCCTCAATATTTATTTTTTTTTCTACCAGCCTTGCAAGCCTGTTCTAACAATAGTAAAGTCACAAATGTCACGCATTAGATTTTAAAGATCTCGACCCGCCGTTTGTGTTCTCTAACCGAGGAGAGGAAACTTTACAATGCTGTACGCTCTTTGTATTTTGCTCCCCTCCTCAAAAGGAACAATTATGGAGCGGGCAATGCTGATAACACCTCAGGAATTTGCGGCATGCACAAACAGCCCTTCCCCCATCCGCTTGGCGCTCTCACTCCCCTTCCCCCCTATCCTCACCCCTTTCTGTACTTTCCTCCCACTCCATCGCCAGGTTTTCTTTCTCCCGCTTTATTTCAAAATCTACTGCTGAGACGACTTTCAGCCATAGGGTGCATAATTCCCTCCCCGCAAAAAAAGCTTTTAACTCATTATTCAAAAAGTGGGAGGAATAAAAGTTTCCCCACAAGGTTCAGGTGAACTTGAGAGAAGCTGTTGCTCTTTTGTGCCAAAAGATGTATTGCAGACGGTTAATTGTCTGCTAGCATGGTAAGTAGATCCTTATCCATACTTATCAGACTTCATAAAAACTTTACTGGGCCCATTCACTTCTCAGATACTTTAATGATTATAGCATTCGTTTATAAAATTGAAAACTTATATTGTTCATGTGTATCTCAGAAGAAGCAAAGCCAAATCCAAAACAAATGAAAAAAAATTAGCATACTTAATTATGGTGTTTTTTTTATTATGTTGGCTACCATATTCATTCATTTGAAAGCAAAACAGTATCATAATGCAATATTTGTCCATAAAATAAATTACAATTACCCAGACAAGTATGTCTACTGTTGCCAGTATTACCATCACCACCGTCATTACTTAAATACAGAAGCAATGAACACTTAAGAGGAAACAAAGTGGTTCAACTTTGGTTTTTAATCTAAGGATTACACCCATGTCTTGCATGCACGCACGTGTGTGTTTACACTCACACTCACACAAGCATGCGTGTCTGTTTTGTGTATTTACATTTTCCAATGAAAATAATAGAGACACGCTCTCTGTGCACACCGGCTCCTGACATTTATTTGTTTTTTTGTCAGCCAGTCGCCTCGAGCCTCTCCCGACAAAACTTCCTCTTTCACACTCTCCTTCCAAAACACATTCCAACCACAGGGAATGCCTGACTGATTGTCTGATGAGTGCAAGGGTGTGTGTGCGTGTGTGTGTGTGCGTGTGTGCGTGCATGTGTGTGTGTGTGGTCTCTCCAGCAGGCGCGTTAAATAACTATTGTCACGTGAAGCGTTTGCTTGTCGGTGCCTCGGAGAATAGCTCACTTTATTGCTTTTTATTTAGTGCAACACAAATGTGTTTTTCCCTGTCGAGAAGAAACCAGATTTCAAGTGGACATATGTAATTCATTACACTAAGAGTCCAATTAAACCTGGGGCTAACAGTAAATGCCGAGCTACGTTTTTTATGAGTTCACTATATGACATTTTATTGTGCACTATGTGTTGATTATGTCAAAAAAAAAAATCGTTTTATAGAATTCATTATTTCTGACAATAACCAGCTCGGAAAATGCAAACTAATGCCATTGTTGCCGAATGGTTGGTGAATGAAAACTAACATGGATAAACATATATTGAAGTTAGTTTAATTTGAACTAGGCATTGGGTGAGATTACTTTTACAGACCGTGCACAGTTCACTTTATTTGATGGAAAACATGTGTCATGTTCCAAGCAGGTTCAGTAAAAAAAACAGATTTAGATTTAAAAAAAAGTAAGTGCAATTTCACTTAAAAAGGTGTGTTTTTTTTCCACCTTTAATGACCACGTTCGTCCTTTTCCACACAGTTTTTTGACTGGAGCCTTTCCTCTTTTTGTCCGGGTCTAGGTGTTCAAACATGATTTGCTGACGTCCCCCCCCCCCAGATAGCCATTTTGACCTTGAACCCCGACACCAAACCGGGAGTCACAATGGCCGAGACCCTCACCACTCGCACATGAACTCCCTGAACCTTTCCACACCATTCATATCCACTCTCTTCTCTCCCCTTCCTCCTAAACAACAGCCAACTCTTTGATGACAAAGGTTAACCCCCACTCCATTGATGCCATTAGTGTGTGTGTGTGTGTGTGTGTGTGTGTGTGTGTGTGTGTGTGTGTGTGTGTGTGTGTGTGTGTGTGTGTGTGTGTGTGTGTGTGTGTGTGTGTGTGTGTGTGTGTGTGTGTGTGTGGGGCTCGTGAATGCAGGCAAAGGGTGGAATTTCCTCAACATGTGCCGTTGTCCTTGAATAGCTTGTATAGTGGTGGTCGCTGTTGCGATATTGCTGCATTTTAGGCTGACAATGCAAATACAAAGCTTGAAATCAATATAAACTGAGAAATACAAGTCACAAAAAGTGTACCGTTTCACACAGAACGGGACCAGATGGGGTTTTATGGAAAGACCTTTGACCTGTGTTTCGAAGCCTTTGAATGTGAGGGCGCTCTCCCACATCGAAGACTCAATAAATTACAACAACAACAAAAAATTGAATAATGCAAAATCACTTCATGTCTTACCTCATAGGCAAGACACCCTCCCCTACACACATATTACAAATGGATACACAACACCATATGAACACACAAACAAACTATATACCCGACATGTAACGAGTATGAATTCACAGGCTGGGGATGGGGTGTGTGTGTGTGTGTGTGTGTGTGTGTGTGTGTGTGTGTGGGGGGGGGGGGGGTAACTTAGCAACTAGCCTGTTGATGTCCAAACAATGTTCATGTTGTCAGTGTGGTGGGTTGTGCCAGACTGGGGTTCTGCTGAGTGCAACAATGTCACTGGTGTGGTCTTCAGACACTCGGCTGATTCTGATTCACGGTCGAGCCGGTCACAGATCTTGTCCACACAGAAGATATACAGTATACCAAGCTTGCTCAATGGGCAGCATGCAGACACTAAAGGGTCTTCTGTCGTCGAGAATGAATATAGACGTGCCAATTCAGCTCATTTGGCACTTTGAGCTTTATGACATATACCGGTTACAGTGTGTGTGTGATTAAACATGGACCGAGCTTTATATCTTTTCAAACAAACTATAAAGTAGAGTTTGCAAACGTTTAAAAACACACAAAAGGTGTGTTTACAAACCTAATTACTTGAAAGGAAACTGAAGTGTATAACTGCGTTCGCATTCAACAAAACTGCACAGCGAACTTGGACTTTTCAGCTCCGAGTACCTGCAAGGTCATACAAGTACAGCGCACTCATTTGAATAACAGACACACAATTTGGAGGGGAAATCAGGTCTGCCTACTCACAGTAGGAATATCAAAGCACACTCTGAGACTGGGTTTATTTATCTAACAGAAGGTTTTATGTTTCCTTATTATTTATATGGCATGTTTCGTGTTACCTTGGTAAATATGAAAAACAGTCATTTACGCTTTTCTCTTGTATGTATAAAATCCTTCAGATTCATTTAAAAAAAAAGAAGAAGAAAAAATTAGCTAAAGATCAAATATGACCTGTCGCATGACTTACAAGATTTGTAATCGCTACAGAATGAGAGTAAATGCAGCCGGGTGGCTTTGCAGTATCAATGAATCCCTGTCGCTTTGTAGTAACACTGATCGTTTTGAATGCCGCTGCATTTTAGGAATCAGGTTTCAGTTGCCATCTGTGTCGAGACACATCTCCCAGCCAATCGCTGGCAACCGGATAAAGTGAAAAGGTATTTAATTATAGCAGTAGTAGATAAGAAGCCAGAGTCTGTGACTTGGCAGTCACGGGTAAGGAATCAAAGGTAACATCGGGACAGCGCTCGTTCACACTCTGATGACAAATGTTTCAGCTTAGAATCCCACATGTGCATCTGCTGTTTAACTGCCTTCGTCTATGACCTTAAGAGGATACTTACAGGACAGGGTAATGTGGGCACCAGATGCACTTGATTCATTACACCAAACCAGACCACATATCTGGATTATGCAGATGTTTATTTCAGGGCATTTTCAGAGGGAATACGTTACTGTGGGACTGTGCTGTCGACTGGTGTTTCGGTTCGTCAGATTCTACGTGTCCTGTGTGAAATTGCCTCGAGTGATTTTGATCGTCAGGAGAGGCAAACTCTCAGGAAAGAAATGTGTGGATACCATGCAGTGTTGTACATGACACCAAGGAGATCAGCGCTTCATTTGTTTTCCTTTCAACACATGAAAACTGAAAATATAGACT
This sequence comes from Blennius ocellaris, assembly GCF_963422515.1. Lineage (NCBI taxonomy): Eukaryota > Metazoa > Chordata > Actinopteri > Blenniiformes > Blenniidae > Blennius > Blennius ocellaris. Next base: position 14,581,692 of record NC_137653.1, read on the forward strand.
GTTGTTACAGATGTGACTGATCTAAACATAACACATCCGTCTCAGCTCATTTCGCCAGAGGACTTGAATAAAATGTGAGCCGTATCATTTTCGCTGCTCCTCAATTTGCAACACACTCGGCTCAAATTGTGTTTTCAAGTTTCTGACCCTGTCTGAGGGCATTTTAAGGTTCTGAAAATAGGGACAAAAATGTCTCTTACCCTTTTTTTCCAACAGACACATCGATATTGAGAAAGCAGCAGCACACCAAGAAGGATATTTCTCGCTTTCACACATTCGCAGTCATTAAAGATGTATGCAAACAAGGACACATTGAATCTGTGATGCATACATCAGGCTTGTGAATTTAGCCTGAAAAAAAATGATGTCCCTCCTGGGGAAAAAAAATAAATCATACTCAATTGAGGAGAATTTGAAGCCTTACTAGACAAATGGAACAGATGAAACTGATAAAGATGATTTGAATATGCCAATCGAGGGCTGTGACTGTAAGGCCCTGTTTACACTACCACGTTTCACATGACAACACCCTATCCATTAAAAAAAAAAAAAAAGGAGTGCGTTTACACTGCAGCAGCGGACACGAGGACAACGATGTAGTTAGTATGCCGGGCCTTGGGACGGCGCTGTTGCTTGATTTTGTAATGAAACCACACAGACATGTGTGCAGAGAAGAATACGCTATTGACATGAAGAAAATGGAGAGCACCCGACACCCGCATGGACTGATGACGCATCGGATGCTATCAGGGGTGAGTCTAAACTATAAAACGACTGATACGGACGCTCAAACTAGAATACTGACCGCGAGTCGTACCACTGCGGGGCCGCCATGTTTGTTTACAAAGGATGGAATGGGAAGGGAGGCGAGAGTTGCGCACGCGCAGTAACAGGCTACATAGCCTCCAGCAGGTCTCTGCAGGAGGGATGAGCGGCAGTGAAAGAAACTTTCCACCTTGACAGCCGGATTTAAAACTTCGTGGATACAGTGCATCGTGTAAACGAACCCCCCTCAAAAGTGAAGAAAGTTTTGCGGAGAGACTCGTAATCGTTGTCATGTCAACAGGGCCTAAAACAGGAGAAAATACGCTCTGTAAATCTGCATATAGGAGAACTTTAGGGAATTGATTGAGATTCAAACTCTCAACTGGAAGATCTTTGAAGTTGGATGATTGGATGTGTTTGTATTCCAAGCGTATTAAACAAAGTTTAAAGTACTTTGCAATCAATAGAAACAAACAGAACTGGTTACACAAGCATGGACGGCGGCAAAAACAAAGAGGGCACACACGCACACAGGCAAACTTAATATCTGGGGCGTCGCAGATTTTACAAGCTTAAATGCTGCTATCAGTTATTACATTTAACACTTTATAGGCATGCAATTCAATGCTTAAAAAAAAAAGAGAGAAATTTGGATGAGCCATACACATCTTAAAGCTCTTTGATTCATGTACTGCTTCATGCACTACCCAAAACACCACTACTTATTTTCTGTAGTCATGTTTTGAGAAGTGTTTGAAATATACTACTATACTCTGTAAGTTATGGGGGGGGGGGGTATACATACAAACAAATTGTTACTCAAAACATTAAAAATCATAAATTTAAGTTTACATACAAGATATGCTGCCATCCATGTTCTACCTGTGCCTGCAAGCGTTTTCGCTACTGTATATGCAGTAGATCTGCGTCCACCCAGAATCCAAACACACGCTACAATCATTTCATAAATCATAGAGTGTAAACCTCTGCATTAAAGAAATGGGGGGAAAAAATAAACTGTAAGCAACTACAACTCTAGCTCAGACAAATAAAGGACATTTCTTTGTAAAAAAAAAAAAAAAAAAAAACCCTCTAGTAATTGGTTTTCACTCCCCAGATGTTTAATCCTGTTACAAGAAGAAATGGTGAACATGACCCTCTTCCCACTGTGCACCTTTCATTTAATTAAAATGAGCTGGTGATTTTCTTTAACTGGGTTAGTTTCGAAATCTTATATGTTGGATTCCAGGCTTGGGAGCTTCTTCTTTTTTGTGTTTTGACTTTACATGTTTTCCCCAAGGGTTTAAGAGTTTTCTCAGGACAGACCAGTTTCTTCTCAGGCCAAAGACGTGTGTGGGTCAACTGTGTCTTATTGGGCAGTGTCTGGAATTGTCTGTTTCTCTGTATGTATGTAGGTGTATGCAGATTCAGAAGCGGCAGCAGCTTCGGTTCATACAGCAGCAGCTTCAGTTTCAGCAACTTCAGTTGTACAGTTTAAGTTTTTTACAGCAGCAGCAGGAACAGCTTCAGTTTCAGCAGCAGCAACATCGGCTTCTACAGCAGTTATTGCAGCAGCAACGTTTCACTTGCTTCCGTTTCAGCACGTTCAGTCTTACAGCAGCAACAGCTTCAGTTTTAGCAGATTCGGTTACAGCAGCTTCAGTTTCAGCAGCTTCAATTTCAGCCGCTTCAGTCTGTAGAGCAGCTTCAGTCTCTACAGCAGCAGCTTCGGTTTTAGCAGCTTCAGTTTCAGCAGCTTCAGTCTGTAGAGCAGCTGCAGTCTCTACAGCAGCAGTTTCAGTTTCAGCAGCAGCAGCTTCAGTCTGTAGAGCAGCTTCAGTCTCTCCAGCAGCTTCAGTTTCAGCAGCAGCAGCTTCAGTCTCTCCAGCAGCAGCAGCAGCAGCAGCACCACTCGCAGTCAAGCGGCGGGACTCCAGGCTCTCACTTCCCCAGCTGCTGACGTCAGCTGGCAGCCTGGGCTGAGCTCGCCGCTCCGGACATAGCGCCGAGAAAAATGCTGCTCTCCGTACCGCCAAGGGCAGGAATCAACCCATACAACGGCTATACCAGCAGAAACAGCAAAAAGGTAAAGGCTTTCGGGGTACCCGGTCCCCCCCTACCCCACCCCCCCACCCCTCCGCCTCTATTCTCGCCTTGTTCGCCCTGCAGGGCAACGCGCCCGCGTCTGTCGCGACATTAAAAAGAGGGGGGCTTGTGACAGTGAGCTGCAGTGTCCTTGAGAAGCTGAACGGACTGAATTTAACTTCACTCTTCGGGGGGTGATCGTGCAGCGAGCGGGTCGGCCGGGGCTCCGCGCCGCGTCCGGCTGGGTGGTGGTGGTGGTGGAGGAAGAGGAGGAGGAGGGGGGGTCTGGAGCCGCGACCTCTCGGTCCTGTCACGCTGGACGTTTTATTCAGTAGTACTGGTACGTGTGTGTGTGGGAGCTTCAGTGGGGATGTCGATACGACTCTGTTCACTCATTTGAAAAAAAAGAAGAAGAGAAGAAAAAAAAAAAGTCAATGGTGGAGAGAACTTTTGTGGGTGACCGTGCCGCGCCGGGATAGCGCGTCCCAGTCTGGATGTGTGGGAGCGGGGAAGTGGAAAGGGGGGGGTTGGAGGGGGGTGTGGGGGGGGGACACACGGTCCTGAACCTCTCCTGCATCTCGCGCCACGGAGCTGCGGACACTCGTATATCCCTGTTAAATCAGCTCTTTATGGTCTCCACTGCCGCCCAAGTTCGCAAAGTTTTTTTCTTTTCTCTCTCTTTTTTTTTTTTTCTTCCTCATTTCCCATCTGAAAGCGGAATATGCCCCACCCCTCGAAAAATCCCACCAGACCATGATGACTACATTCCCAGAATTATGAATCGCGCTCTCCTGGCTGCTTTCTCTGTTGACACGGTCACTTTACTGACACGAATAAGCGCCTCTGCTTTTCCACAGGACAAAGATGCGATTGTTTAATTTAAGAGGAGTTCAAATAAACCGAGTAATAGACGCTTGTTTGAGAATCAAATTCCCAGGTTTTTTTTTGTTGTTTTTTTTTCGTGAACGTAATTTCCTTTAAAATAGAAAATTAAGTATTTAGTCTTTAAGTCACGATATTGTATTGAATACATCCACGGCATTGATCTTTTTTTTTTTTTGTAGGCAATAATTTCATTCTTTGAACAAATAAAATATACTTCATTAATGCAATTGCATATGTTTGAAAAGCATTTTCAAATAAATAAATGCCTTCAAACATCAGCAATTTTTCCTGTAATTGATCACAATTCAAGGCTTGTAAACAGCAGTTGTGCTCTTCCCACCTGTGTGGACCAGCTGATGGTTAAAAGCTCTTTTAATGGCAGTTTTAATGTTGCGGCTGGCCTTTGAATGGATTCACAGAAGTGAGCTGGTTTCCTCCTTCTCCGTCTGCTGTTGTCTGACTTGTGTCAGCGAGAGCTCTTGAACTCTGAATGGCATTTTGTGTATAGACATTTTGTTTCTCTTTGTGATCCTGGGCACCGGCTGGCTGCTTGTCCTGCTCCAAGTTTATTATCGTGCTCAGCACTGTCTTTGAACTGTGTGCTTTATGCTCACTTAGCTCCAATTTGCTGTTTTATTTATATATATGTATATATATATATATATATATATATATATATATATATATTTTTTTTTTTTTTTTTCATACAACAAAATTGAATAACATCTTTGACGGGTACTTTGATGTAATTTTGGACTGTTTTGGTCCAGTTTCTCACAGTTTCTTCCCAAATCAAGGCTTAAAGTCATAGTTTAAAGTAAAGTAAAGAGTGTGTTGGTTCATAATTTATTATCGTTTTAGGAATTGTGTTAATTTCCACAATGGTAATAACTATTCTTCCTGGAGTCTGTAAAAGTCATCCATTACAAACACTGCATGAGATCTCAAAACACACATTTCTAACAACACTCATTTATAATTATACCGATAAGGAGACTTTAACACAAGAATCAACCTAAACTGGCACAACGCTGTATTCGTAGTCCCAATAAGCATCTATGTCCTCACATCTTTGTTTAATTTAACAGTTCATCCAGCGTGCTACTGTCAGAACTTTAGATTTGTCACGTTTTGTCTCTTCTTTCAAACTGCTTCAAATTAAAGTCAAGTTGCAACTTCACTAAATTCTACTTTCACGTTTATAACTGTTGTTTTGCTTCTTTCAAGTAAAAAACTTCCTTGGTTGAACCTCCTACCATTTCCGTATGTATTCCAGTAATATACCATAGTGGATAAATAGACGGACGCATACAAATAAAACCAAGAGGATTATATTTTTTTTTCTGGGGTGCGGGTGGCATCAAAAACTAAGAAGTCCCTCTCGAATAAGAATATCATATCAGGTATTGTGCAAAATTTTATGAAGAAATCTATAAACGTTCATAATCTTCTATTTCTTATTTGTTCTGGCAGTGTTTTGTATAAGATATTATTGTCTTTTCAATTGAAAATCACAACAAAATTTTGAAGAAGCAGCTGAGAGATTTTCAGAATAATGAGTATATATGGGAACTCTCCAGTGCCTAGAAGATTATTTGCCTATACGGGGAAATTTTTTTACAATTCAGTTGTTTTCACACCCATAACATTGAAATGTAAACTATCATGCTATTTGAAAAACAACAGGTTACATGTTGCATTTGTTTTATTCAATTACAAACAGAAAATCGTCTAATATCGTGAAATATTTTAATATTTTAGGTCAATATTTATGACTGGTAAGCTGAAAGGATAAAACACTCAAGCTTGAGTGTTTGATGATCTGGGTTTGAATCTGGATTGGAAATGGAAAATCATTCAGTGTGGAAAACAGTTGCACTGACGTGTTGTGGCGACCACTGTAAAATTGCAGCTGGATTGACAATGCTATAAGTTTGAACGATTTACAATGAAGCAAAAATGCTTGAAAAATGTCCCTTTCTGTGTATATTTTTTCTGAACTATGTGGAAGATTCGCTGCTTGAATTAATCATGGTGGAAATTCACCATTGTATTGTAATTCTTTATGGATGTGCCTGTACAGACTCTGCTTTCCCTTCATTTATTTCTCGAGGATCAGCCTGTAGTTCTGGCCTGCGGGACTGCAGCGCCTTCATCTTCAGCAGTGTTGTTTATTATGATGGAGTTTTTCAAATTGATATTACACATACTAATTAGCTTATATAAAGTGATGATTTATGCCAGTAATACAGCTGTATTTAGGCTGATGAGGCGAAGCCCGTCCTCAGATCGATAATGGAAAACAAATCATGCAAGTATTCAGATGCTGAAGGTGGAAAAGAGACTTGAAGGTGTCAGAACAAGTTGCTTTACGGTGCCAGTTTTGACTTTTGCGAAGTTGAAGTTCACACTGAGGTCAAGTTCCTGTGCTGTGATTCTTCATATCTCTTCCTCCCACATCCCTCTCATTCTCTCTGTCTTTCCCTGCTCACATTGTGCCATACCTGAGCTTCAGATATACTCAAAGCACAAAGTCTGAGTGCAAAAATGAATCCATCAAGGGGCTGAGAGTGTGTGAAGCGATTACCCAGACTTGACGAATAAGCGGCATTTGGTTTCTGTTGTGCTTAAAGCCGGCTGCTCCTCCCCTGACTCAGCACCTCATTTCCTGTCTCAAATAAACAGAATTAATGTTCTCAAATCGAATTTGGTCGGTTTCCGTGTAAAGCTTCCTGGGTGGAAAAATAACAGGAGGCGGCTCGTGGCTCCTTAAGGTATCGCCGGGCTCAGTCGGGGCTTCATCCAATGGCTTGTTTTGTGCTTGTCATTGGGTTTTTGTTCTCTCCTCGGTGGGAGTCCTTTTGAAGAAATGTCAACTTTCTGCTGCGATTTAAAGCTGTGGGTGCCTCGACACAGACTCTGCAGAGTCAAAGCAGAACTATATATGAAAAGAAATGAAAGAAGCACATTGACTGGAGCATTAACTTGTCACGCTGAAGTAAAGGGCTGCACTTAAAAGGCCATTCATAGGAGAAATAGAAATGAAGCCTCCCAGTGGCTTTAAAAATCTGTGATTTCACCCTTTCGCTTTCAACGGCTCAAGCTCTCACATGTCACCATTTCTGAATTCTTAAATGAACCCATGCTCACTTTTAACCATATTTTGACAACTGTCAGAGTTTGTCTGCTGTACACAGTCAAAGTTGTACCTGTTTAGAATTTGGAGTATCACTTTCAGTCAACGTGAAGCCCTCCGTGGTTGTCCTAGTTTGAATTGACTGTTATTTTATAACTTGCTAGTTAAACAATTTGAAGAAGAAAAAAGGTAAAAAAAAAAAATGTTGCATTCAATAAATGGCCATAAAACCATCCAAGATTACCTTGGATTTGTTAAACATTGACAAAATGTTAAAGATGTTCCACCTACTTATTCATCTCTTGCTTTGTCTGATGACAGTTAACCTAAACCAAACCCACCAGTCAACCTAGCGTCACCTTGTGGCGAGAGGAGAATATGCAAACTTTACATAGACAAGCTTGAAGTCAGATTTACCGTTTCTTATAGCTGTGACGTGATAGAGCTCACCACTACACACTTAGGATTATGGACGCAAGTTGCATTGACATGAAACAATAACATCTAATTAGATATCTATATAACAATTATAAGTAAAACTGAATTCTACAAAATAATGAAACTCTGTTTTTCAGAATTAATGAGATAGTGGTCGTCTCAAAAAAATATAAACTCGGCTGTTTTTCTGAATTATAGCTATAATAAAAAAAAAATTAACAATTGATGTAATGAGTCAACTCAAAATGAATTAACCAGATCATTATCCCCTAATTATGGGGAAAAAAATGTTTTTATCAGGTTGTTTTCTTTATATGTTTAGCCACACATTAAAATAACCATTATCTCATTAATTCAGAAAATCAGCCAGTTTTTTCTATTTTATTATCTTGACAAGGTTGCATGTAGGCTTGTCAGAAAATTTGACCAGCAGCTGCTGGTTGTGGCGCTCTCTAACCACGCTCTGGCCAGTTTGCCATTGTTCAATCAGCTCCACTCTTATCTCACTTACATCTTCCACAGTGCTGCGTGGGGGGGGGGGGGGGGGAGTGCCTCAAGCTTCAGCAGCATTTAATATCTGAAATAATTATAAATGGAGTCGCCTAATGCATACCATGTTTCCTTGAACATTTTTGAAATGACCAATATTGAATTTAGCAAACGTTTGACATGTGTTTGAGTGTTAACCAACAGCCCAACATGATCAGGACCATCTGTTTGCTGGCGTCACCCCAGAGCAGTGAGTAGGTTTAACTAAAATACGTCCATCCATCCATCCATCCATGCATCTCCAGGTCCCTCTGGCCAAAGAAACTTGGCGTGGCTGTGCCAACCATCCAGGCTCAAGTATTCCAGCTCACTAATGACTGTATCAATCATATTTTAATCCAGTTTAGCATGTAGCCTCACTATTGTATGAGCCCTCCAGCTCATTAATACGTCGGAGGGCGGATTTACGTGATGCACCTGAACGCGTCACTAAAAGCTGTCAGGTCCTGCCGTTAAAACCGGACCAACATGTCGGTTCGGACACAAACGTTTTGTTTTATTAATGAAACATTTTAAGGAAATGTATTTCTGAAAACATTGGAAGGGATAAATAAGCTGTGCAGTTGAACAGTTATAACGTCGCTAAGTGTGCCTGCTGTGAGGGGGCGTGGCCTACAAGTCCAACAGTTTCTTCTCGGGGTATGTATAAAAAAGCTTTTTCAGCAGCTGGCTCACATCACGGCCGAACTTTTCTTCTTGTCCTTATGGGTTTTCGGAGTATGCAGGGGCTTTTCCACTTTCAAATAATAATAGGATAATTAACACAACTACTTACTGAAACCAAATCAGGTACAACATTGAGAATTTGTGTTTTGCAGAAAAAACAATGCTTGAAGCACCACTCAGGTAAAACTGTTGAGTGTTTATTTGGTGTAAATAATTAATTTCTGCCTCCCACATCGAATGCTTCACACGGAATTTTCAATTAAAACCTTATTTCATTCAATTGACTTTGGTGCGGGGATCAGAGATTGAGAGCAAGTTCTTTTTGAATTTCAGAACTACAGAGAAATGTCAATAACAATACAGCTCTGTTGACACATACAATATGGATTACTTATATTCAGAAGAAACAAACTCCATTGTAGAAAAAGTTTGTGGAGGTAATAGTAGCTTTAATTTTGCAGGCTCGCTGTCTAAATCTGACTTTGTTAAGCCCTGCAACAGCTGTGTCATTTTGGCCAGAAACTGAATGTTCACTGTGATTCATTGCTACAGTACCTACAGTATACGTCAAACATGATTCAAGTCTGTGCAAGCACATTTTCCCCTCCTGCTGACAGGAACTGAAACCAGCCGATAAGAAGGAAGCAGACAATCAAAGTTATGTTTGTAAAACGTTTTCATGTCTTGTTAAACTGTCAGTCGTAATGTATATTACTATTTGCTCTAAATGTGCAAAACTGGAAAAACCACCCGTTGTTTTTTATTTGCGAACCAGAAAGCATGCCTCTGGAACTAAGATATGTTGTTTTCTAACGACAAAAGGAGCAATATGCCAACACATGGTGATTAAAATAAGATCTTAAATATTAGACACGACTTTTATCATCATGACTTTCTCTGTAAATGCAAAGTTTGGGTGGATGTTCGGGGAATGAATGAGGTTTTGATCATCATCATCGATATATATGTTTTAAGATCACATGACGGCGTTAAGTGAAATGTGTTTAATTGATAATCTCTTGTGTTTAAAGTATATTTTTTGAGAGAGGAAGAGCTTTGCAGGAGGGGACCCGCCACACATGTTTTTTTTTGTAGCTGAGTCTCGCTCCTCTTATTAATCCTATTTCCAGCAGGCAGCTGTTTAAAGCAAACAATCTGTCATAAACCTACAATACACAACCTGCCCAGCCCCAAACAGCACAGAGAGACAAAGATTAAAGTACATATTAGAAGGAATTAGGGAAGTCACGATACCTATTACCACCTTTTTAAGTCCACAATTTCTGACAACAAATCTCATGATGGCAACAATATTCATTCCATTAACTATTGGGGATGAATAAAGTACGTCTACTTCTACTACTTCTAAACATAGGGTAAACAAACATGAGTCTTTGTGATTAAGGTGTGTAGAGGTGATGCAGTTTTAAAATATCAGCAATGAAATTCCAAGATACAATTGCGATGACTCGTTCTCCATTGAGCAATTGAAACCTGTTTACTTGGATCCAAACGCCATCTGTGTCCAAATCCAGATGTGCGTCTTTGATTGTCTCAAGTCAGGATGATGTGTTTCATTTCCATTTCCATTTTCATTGCTTGGTGATTTCCAAACTGGCTTCTGGTTGACTTTTCCCAGATTACCTGACTCAAACACAAAATGTCACGAGAAACACAAATCTTATTATTCCCACACATTGGAGGTATTACTGACCCTGAATCTGCCATGTCCAAGCCACGTTGTTGTCCAGGGCCTTGAGTGCTATTGTCATCTTCCTTACCTGCGGTTCCATGGAAACACTTGTGTTATTGTGTTTTGTTTTTCCTCCCTTTTTCAGAAATGTTCCACGCTATACAAAGTGCTCTGAGATTGGAAAGAGAGTCACATGAATCAGGTCTAGTCCCCCCCCCCCCCCCGATACTGATTTCGCAACTTGGCAGAACTGTATAAATAACAACTCAGATTTCATCACTTTGAAATCAACAAGAGGCCAGGTTGATAAACTAACTGTAACTCACAGTGAAAACACAATTGTGAAGGGATGTTGACTATTTAGAATTGTTTGTCATCGAATTGGTCTTGTTATTCATGACTGCGGTCTATTTGCATGCAGGCGATGTTCATTTTTTTTTTTTTTTTTTTTGAAACTTGGCTACCAGAGTGGCTCAATCTGAAAATGCTTGTTCAAGCATCTTCTTGGCTTCATTTGACCAAAACACCGAAATGCTTATGTCATAGCCCCGCCTCTCGCTTAACCCGCATGTGCCAACCCTGCCAACCAACAACACAACTATGGCAGATTACAGGGTTGTGTTCATGCTGCAGAAGCGACGGAGCTCGCCATGGCCTTTTAACAGTCAAATCTTCGGCTGCTCCTCCGTCATCGTGCGCAACAAGAGGAAATTGATTATCTTGAGCTTCATGGTCTCGTCTCTGTTTTTAGTGTATTTCTGGAAATCCAGTGGTGGTGTTACAGTGCCAATCAAGGCCAAGTATAAATAATGCAGCATTTTGGCTGGTTTAGTGTGGACGGAGTTTTCGTCTCTGGGTGAAAGTGGTCCTAATTAATAAATTATACAGCAGAATGTTGTTTGAAAGCACTCTAAACACCAAAATCTATATTGTTTTCAATCACTTGAATTGTGCTGTTCTCAGACCTGCATTAAATATATTATTATCGTTCTCCATGCCCGGAGATAATTGATGACATTCAAAATTCACTTCAATACCGTATCTAAAATGCATATAAACGCTCGTGTGTAAGAGCGCCACGGTAGAGAATCAATTATACATACGCCGTCTGCTGTGCTACTTTTGCATTTGAGTATTTAAAAAAAAAAAACTGTGCCTCTGAGCCGGGCGAACGCTTCTGTATAACCCACCTTTGTCCTTCCAGTCCTTTCGCAGGTTTATGTGTATTTGTCTATGTTTGCTTTGCCGTGATATTTTGAATTTGTCCCCCGGTTTGAGGGCCAACTGCATGAACCGGCCAAGGTGAACAGGTAGAGAGGGAAATGGAGTCCTTGGAGAAAGCACAGCTGTCAGAAACCCGACGCCGAGCACTGCAGTGATGTTAGGTCTCTCGCTGAGCTCGGGGCCAGTGTTTGTACGTATCGCTTTTCAAGCTGTCCGGGACTCGCTACCTGAACTGACTTGAAAGCCGTGCATGCATGGGCATTTTGCAGTGCGTGCGTGTGTGTGTGTGTGTGTGTGCCAGGGTGTGATGTGCCACATAAAGAGACGCACAACGTGCAGATTGATCTGTGACTATGAAGAGACCAAAAAAAAAAAAAAAGGAGGGTTGGAGGCAGACAGGATGGAGGATTCAGGAGCGAGTCTGGACGTGAGTCTGGTGTCGCTGTCACCTGGTTGGAATGCAGAGCCGCACATTGAAATGGCTGTGTGATAAGATCATGAGCAGAGACGGAGGATTTCCTGCCTGCCGCCATACTGTGCTCACTCCTCCACTCATACCGGCCCGACTTACCCTTCAGCCAACACCAAAATACTCCTTTACACATATACAAATGCCTTCCAGCATGCTTTTACTATTATTAGCATGTTAGTTCCTGTTATTACTGCTCGTCTTAGTTGTGGTATAACATACCATTTCAGTATTTTTTATTTTTTTGATAATCACATGAGGTGGTTACTCAATACTTTCTTCAGTGTGCACAGTAAAACCTCATATTTCAAGATTTCAGGAATTGAATTACCGTGACTCGTTTCCCTTGTCGGTCACAGAGTGGATGCAAAGCAGCAGCTCAGCGGTGTAATTCTATACAAGCCGGACGCTGTGTCCTCATTCAGCCCGACGATAAATCTGTGCATTAGCATGTCAGTCGGTCAGCTGGGGCAGACGGGCTTTTTCCTTCCTGAGGGGAGGGACAGGTGCTTTATTTAGGAGCAGGTAGGAGGGAGCTGCAGAGGCGGACAGGAGCCCCCCCCCCCCCACCAGTAGTCAGGAAATCCCTGGAATTTTGCCGGTCAAACTGGGGTCAGTAGGAAAAGTCTTACCAGGAAAGAACAATATAGAACTTCGATTCCAAAGAGGTGTGGAAGCTCTAGTAAGTGATACAAGTCAATTTAACTTCCCCATTTTTCATTCCCAATAAAGCTTTGACACTATAACAGTTGTTGAATATTAAAATATCAACTCCTTTAGAATTTGATGGCGGCTCTCAGAATTCATTGACATTTTGTTTTTATTTTGCCTCAAGCCATTTTAAATGAGCTTTAGCTAAGAAAACATGGCAGCATTGCTGGATTGTGTTCATGAGTCCTGCAGTGAGACGTCTAGTACAAAGCCTTGCTTGTTTTTTAATGCAGGGTTGCTGCTTGATAATAATATACATTGTAAAGGATGAGATCATCAATATCTTCATAATGTAACCCAGAGGAACAATCTTCTGGTATTATTCCACATTTTTATGAAATGCCGTGCTTCTCTGAAATGCTTCTCTTACACCTCCAGTCATTTCTTTCTTTTAATTTGTGCTAATCACTCTTCCAGCCTGTCATCTCAATCCATGGGAATCGTATATGGACTTATGAGATTTCAAAATCCTCACGTTATGTCTCTACTCCCTCCTGTTTGCTATTGGAGTGGTGCAGGTGGCCGTGGTTGGAAACCGGAAGCGGGTGCGAGAGAGTGGAGAGTGTTTCTGACGCCATCCATCAGACATGCGGTTCAGCTTGTTGCTTGCTTTAACCACAGCAGTTTGAACTCCAGTTTCTAGTAATGCATGAATCATCACTTCCCGGGGTTTATCAGTGACACACATGAAAAGTAGGTAACACACGCCTTTAAGTCCCAACAGGAAACGTCCCGGCAGCCTGAGAGTCTGTGCGTGATGGAACGTCATGAGACGATAATAGAAATGATTTTATTAATAGAGGTGTCTTCTGTTCTTGATTTTTATCTTTAGTTTGGTGCCAAAAATATATTCGAGACATATTTCCAGTCCGGCTGACAGGGAGAAATGTCGCATCAAACTAGAAATGTAAAAATAGCATGAAAGACAACTGACAACCTGCAGGGCATCGAGTGATGTTTCACTTTTTTTTTTTTTTTTTTTTTTTTGTGGTACATCTAATTTTATTGGATTGAGGTTTGTAATTTTAGTAAGCAGTTCACATATTTGTTTGAGGGTCATTGACAGTTGATGAAGTGAGCCCTCAATGGCTCTGAATGTAAAGTTTAAACATTTGGAGTTGCTGTGACGAGGGTACTTCAGGATGAGTGAGTCTGTCAGACTCCTGCAATCACTGGCTGATCAACCCACTGACTTCTAATCTGTAAACAATTCAGACTATCATTTGCTCCCTTTGTTCAAGGTTCGTCAAACGACAAATGGTTAAGGTTTCTTTCACGATGAACGGAACACATTTACATAGGTGCTTGTAAAGGTTTTTGAGGAGTTTCACTCTTGGGGGACGAAAGTCATATGCTGACTGCAGTTTGACTCTCCGGTTCACATCGTATGAATGAGATCAAAGTTCTCAGTCGTTAAAAAAAAAATGAACTGCTTCCTAAAATGTTTTACTCGTGAATTACTCTGTATTTGCCTCGCGAGAAGTGTGTATTCCACTGTCGATGCAATTGCGTTGCAGAATCCAGACGACTGGATAAAATAAAGACGTGCGTCTTGGATGTGTTGTCTCTTTGGACAGGGACATTTGTGTTTTTTATTGGCGAGTTTATGACACTTTTGTAGCTTTACTTTCGGGATACAGGTTACTCAACACTGGCACAAGTGACATGGATGAAAAAAACTGTTATTATTTGGAAAACAGGCGGGAAGTTTTTTTTTTTTCTATGCAACAATAGAGTCTTTGTATTTATTGACATTTGAACAGTTGGACAATGGAACGAAGACAAACAAAATAGCTTTAGCCCTAATGGATTGTTCTTAAGTCTGTTTGTTTTTTTTGCATTTCACTATACATTGACATGACAAAAATGCACCTATTTGTGTCAGCGTTCAGTAGTTTTTAGAACGTGTGTATATCCCATTATTTGTGTTGTACCACACACTCACACGTCGATGGCTTGAATCTTATAAAAACGTATAAAAACAAACACCTCATTTCTTTTTTGAGCTCATCCATCTACCATAAAATACACATACATAAGCTGTCTGAAGCCGTGATGTAGAGGATCATCCTCGAAGGAATGAGTCTTGTCTTTGTTGAAGCTGAAGCCAAACTGGAGTTCAGAAGGGGCGTCGGGGGGGGGCTCCACGCCTCCACGCCTCATGGAAGGGGGTCTAATTAGCAAGATTGGTTGGTATAGTTGGTGGTCCTTGTACGACTGTGTGTCTTCCTGCTGGGCTTTTCCTAAACACCACCAGGCTGACCAGTGACCCATTCGTCTCCGATGAAGTGAACCTATTGTCCCGCTGTCGCTTCTCTCCCGCCGGCCTCTTCAATGAGACCCTCCAGCCTCACGGCAGCACTCGAACCGCTCTCACTCGCAAAGAATGTTCGTCACAGTCGCTTCAAAAACGCGACTGAATTGAATAAGTGAAGGTGTAAATTTAAAGCGATTGAAGTTATTTTCTCACAGCGAACAGACGCAACATTTGCCTGTCCTGATGCGCCCAATCTGTCCTGACACGCTGCTATTTATTGCCTCAGTCTTATTTGGAAAGCAGCCATGGGATCTATTCCTGGAAAGAGCTGTCTTTTGCTTTTTTGGAGTCCTTGTCAAGCAAAGCAAATTAAAAAAAGAAGAAGTATTTGTATGGTTACACAATCCATTCCTTGACATTCTCATCTAAGAGGCACAATCCCAGACTGGGATGAGAGTAAGCGCTTGCACTCACGAAGTATCGTTGTACTCCCGATGGTGAGTCATCTCGATGACCGCTGTCGTTTACAACTAGTATTTGCTGGAATTTCATCCTCGGCAGTCTGAAGCAACTATGTAACGTGTGACCCGGGGAGAAGAGTAGGGATGGTTGGGGTGGCTATCACAACACTGAAAGGTTTAAAAGCTGTTTAAGTTGTTGACATATTGACTCCCTCCCACCTCACAGAGCTTTAACCGCCCCCACGCCGAGTCTCGCGTCACATAGTAACTTTGGGTTGAATTGTCATCACTTATTTTATTACAAGACATCCTAATACTGTTAATAACAGCAGCCTACACTTTAAAAACCCACCCTCATAAAGTAATAAACTCACAGCTCTGTGGTTTTCTTTAAATTCCTCTGGTTGTGTTTTTATAATGTGGATGAAGAGGAACCCCTTTTTTGCATCTTGGGATTTGAGATGTTTTTTAGCTGCTCGCCTTTGACATCAACAGAGAAATGGCAGATCATGGTGTGAAGCGGGGGCTTTCTACATGTTTAAGTTGGTACGAATGAGTCAGTTTCGGCAGTAATAAACTGAGTAACAGAGTTTCACTATAAGGCCGACATTGTTCGGATCCACTTTATTATGAAACTTTGCGTCACGAGGCCGAATAGATGTCGGTCTGTGATCTTTAAAACCTTTCGAACCACATCATTTTCTGGTGGGTGTCGGAAGTAAAAGAAGTCACCCAATATTGTGAAGCGCGAGAGGCCCTTTTTCCAACGTAGAGAAGGCGGCCAGGAGGCCCCACATTCCCCTCAGCAAGCAGTATTGGTGAGTGTTGACATGAGGGCTGTATGATATCATTTTTCACGGCTCCCACATAATCATCTGCTTCACCGAGGATTACTTTCCATCTCTCCACAGTTCTAAACACCCCTTTGAGTTTTTCACACTCTGAATGAAAACACAAGTGCACTTGTTCAGTGTTCGCCCGTCTTGAAGAATATCGAGTCTTTGTGCAATTATTGCCGTTTCTGTTTGGTGCTCATGGCGGTTTGAGTAATTTGAATGTTTCTCTCTGCACACAGCAGGCTTATGTGTCCTCCGGCCACCTGATGGCGCCCCCCAGTCCCAACACCAACAGTAGTAGCAACAGCAGCGGAGGGGGAGGGGAGCAACTGAGTAAAACCAACCTGTATATCCGTGGCCTCCATCCAGGAACCACAGATCAAGACCTGGTCAAGCTCTGCCAACCGTGAGTGACTTTCAAACCTATTTTTCCCCCTGTTGTGACAACAAACAATATTCGTGTAAGTGCTTTTATGAAACCTTTAATCAGCCAACTTGGCAAAGTGTTGCCAAGCATCAAGTGACACACTTGTAAACGAGATTGTTAATCTCAGTGTGGTTCTCCTGACTGAATAAAGGCAAATGAAATGAATGAATGAAATGATACATTGGCGCTGCCTTCTCATTCGTGTGTAGAATATAAAGCTAGAGCCATTGAACATGAGTTAGGAGCTCAGCCGAAGAGAATTACAGCCCACAACTCTAATCTTTACTTAATAGCGTGTTGTTTATCACGCCTGTACACGTAGCACAAACAAGTAAAGAGTCAGTAAATTGACTTGGTGTTGGTACTTCTCTGCTGGGATCAGCGTCGGAAAGTGGAACTTCTTATGAATTGGTGTTCATATCTGTGTATCGGGCCGCACAGTGGTGCAGCGATTAGTGTGTTAAAGTGTTATTGAAGATGGATGGATGGATGGATGGATGGATATTTGTGTGCACGCATCAGAAGGCATATCAAGATGGAAGATTTGTCTCCTCCTCCTCCTGCTATGTAGAAATTACGTCTGACTATTCTGGACTGTTATATTGTCATTTGTTTTTCTGAATTCTATGACTATTTTTGTCATGAAAAACGTCTGCAATCATTATTTTACTGACTCAATGTAATAGTTTGAAAGTAATTCTGCTCCAATTAATGCATTTATCTATTGTAGGCATACATAAGTTATAAACCCCAATTCTTCTGTGTTTCAGACACAACTACATCAATTGTCTTCTGATCAATTCTAAAATGCATGTAAATTATTTCCAACGGCTCCTGAACAGGTGAAGACCTCTCTACTGCTGCTGTACTAAATGTAGGATAACGATCACCCTGAGCGTTGTATGTTTCTTATCATTCACCGACTGTGAAGTAAGGATTATATTGACATCCAATGTCCATTATTTGATCCACATTTATTATCAGTCTCTTCCTTGATAACAATACTTGCTGATACATCACAAACGAGCCATCGACGAAGTAGTTCCTTTACAGTAAAATGCAAAAAGAAGCCATCGATATGAGTGCTTGTGAGATTTAGGTTGAAGATGTGTTCAGATCAGGTTTCATATTGTTCTTGAAAAACGCTGGACTCTTGTTTGTTGTTTAACTCTTTCTCATGAATCGGACCACAGATTATTTTACATTCCAGCTTAAGTTAACTGGAACAAGTTTCCCTTTGATAGTAATCACTGGTGCTAAATTTGACAAAGAAGTGACGCAGGGATGAAATTCTCATGTGCAGATAATATCTGTGCCATCCGGACCTGGGCTCCTCATCTGTTGGACACATGAACTAAAATTGATTGAGGTCTTGAGTGCGTGTTCAGAACAAAAGGACGGGTTTGTGAGTAATTGTGCAGGATTACCGCGACAAAAGTCACTTCAGTTTCACAAGCAAACAAGAATCTTTAGAAACATGTTGGAGACTTAGAGGGAAGAAAAGTCACATTCAGAAAGTCAAGAAAACAACTCGGAGGTGAAAAAAAAGAAGAGAAGGGGCCAGAGAAGGTGCAACATGTTGCCTCCTTATGTCCCGAGTTGACCTTCTGAGACAGAATTAACTGAAACATGGTAAAGTGGGATTTGCTCCTCTCTTGGCAAATAGCCTCTGCAGTTGGCCTTAAAAGCACACACGCCGATGAAAGCCGGCAATAAAGCACCCAAACTGGTTCTGGCTGCTGCGGGTCACAGGCCTGCACTGTCTACGTCGCTGAAAGGATTTGTGATCTTTACTCAGACGTAC
Source organism: Blennius ocellaris (assembly GCF_963422515.1). Taxonomy (NCBI): domain Eukaryota; kingdom Metazoa; phylum Chordata; class Actinopteri; order Blenniiformes; family Blenniidae; genus Blennius; species Blennius ocellaris. The sequence goes on from NC_137653.1 coordinate 14,600,098, forward strand.
GTCATTTCGAGGCTCCGTTCACAGCGACTCCGCGCTGCTTTGAAAGAGCAGAGGCCATTCCCTTTCAAAAGCCGCCTGATCGTGACCTTAGCGCCGCCTCTCTTCCTGCTTTCGATAGCAATGTTTTACTCTCCATTAACTGTTCCACGAAAGTCTACTACACTTCAAACCCACAGAGCACTTTGCATTGTGGGGGGGGGTAAAAAAAAAAAGTGTTATGAAAGCAGGAACGAACAAAGAAATGTTCAAATGTGCAGTTGGAGTGTGAAAAACAGGATGTGTAAGAAGTGTAAAAAGCTAACGGTTTACAGAGGACTCATTGTGGAGTGGCAGAGGGCTGCGGCTGCAGAGGTGGGTGGGAGGGCTCACTGGTGTGGGGGTGAGGACTCAAATGAGTGGGGGGGGGGGGGGAATAGTGGGAAAGAATGTCAGGCGGCCATATATGGGTTTGGGCTGTCTTTTAAGCTTCTGTAGCTCGGCGGGCTTGGCGTTCTGCCGCAGAGGCGCTGAGGTAAGCGAAGGGTCACACAGTCACTGCACATTGACCTTTAAACTCCACTGACATCTCTGTAGGGGAATAAAAACAAGGGGAGAAAGAAAAACGTAATCATTTTTAAAAGGAACAAATATAGGACTTCGATTTTGCATCGAGTCATAAAGTGTGATGTGAAACCAAACAAATATACGGTTTATCTTCAAGCTATACCGCAAAAAAGTGTGTCCAGATATTGAAGAATCTTCTTTCCCGGGCAAGACGTCCACATTAAATTATAATCCATCGTGTGAGTGTCTGTACTCTGCAGCGCCTCCTGTGTCTCTGTGTATTTCCAGTTCAGTACCGTTTCATCCAGTTTTCAACACAATGTACTTACTTCTTGGAGTACATTGTATACACAGAATTACACAATTCTATGTACCATTTTGCTTTGTTCCCACTCTGTTTGTAACTTTCCACAGTATCTTCTGGTCAGGGGAAACCCACACTGAAGCTTTCTAATGTCATTATTTTTTTAAAGAAAGATACGATTACAGTCATGCTGAATGAAGCCCATGATGTATATTGTGATATTAAATTTCATCTGGACGAGCAAGTATGGTTATATTAAGCTTGTGTCATGTTTAATGACGGCTTTGCAGTTGGTGGGTACCAGTGGGAAACTGTAAACATTGCCTGTGCAAAGTTCATCTGGTTATTTAGAACTGGAGGATGCAAATATTGATGGTTTGCAATGTGGAACTTTTCATTTTTAATAAGCACCTTTTCTGTGAAAGCAAGTGATCAATAGAATTTTTCTAATCATCATAATTAGTCATAATTGAAATGAGGTCGTTTATACAAGGAGGTAAATTGTGACATTGTAAGATAAAGCGATAATATCCACATGCAGTGTGTCTTACCATGGTAGCGGCTGACCTGGGGACATCGACCTTTACCCCTCTTTCTAAAATCTATAACTCTCTAAACTCTGCATGCGTGCACGATAGTAAAATGTAGACATAAATGTGCAGGATTTCAGCACCCGCTTCCAACTCAGACGTGACTCTGCTCTCTGCTGCGACCGTCTAGTCAGGTCTGAGTCATCTGGTTAAATGTCCACCGGAAAGATGTGGGAGCGTAGGACCCAGCGGCGCAATGCGCCGGGAGGATGGAAAAACAGAGCGAGAGAGCGAGAGAGCGCAGGACGTGGTGGGAAGGAAGGCGAAGTAGAGGGGTGAAGCGTCAGGTTACAGTGTACATTCCACCCAGACGCCATGTCGCCCAAACAGAGGAACACCAGCCTCCCTCACTGGCTTAATTCACCCAGACAAGGGCAGGTCTATTATACTGTAGTGCTGATGCGGGGTCTTATAACACTGCATTCCATTAGTCTGTAGATCTTGCATAACGCTGCTCATTTACTGCTTTTAAGCCTTGTTTTTAAATACGATGAATATTTATGAGAGTACGTTTAATCGATTGTTCTGTACCGATGAGCCTTTCGCTTCAGTTTTTCTTGAAATTGACCACCGTGCGTTACACTCACTTTGGGACACTTCATGTTTTGCTTTGCGTTGTAGATCGGGGCTTTCATAAAAGTGAATTACTCCGCGAGACATTTAAAGCTTTATTTAAGCTAATAAAAAAAAAAGAAGAAAAAAAAAACTCTGAAAAGAGCTGTATTTAAGAGAGGTGTGGTTGTGTGTCAGTCTGTGTGCGTCTGCTAAAGACAGGCTGGGAACAACTCGTCTTTGGCCCGGGGGATGGGGTGTGGGGGTGGGGGGGGGGGGTTGTCGTCTCCTGACTGTTGGGAAAACAACATGAGGGTACAAAGTTACTGTACAACAGCCTCCAGTCGAAGCCAGAGGAGGGGAAGCGAACACAGTTTTCTGTGACACTAGAGATCAAATTAAAAGAGACACAACTGCTGTTAACAAAGCGTATGTTGTTTGCGTTTACACCTGTGGCGATGCGGCCCGAGGAAACGTGAAAGCGTCGGTGAGCTCGTGGTCGGTAGCAGATTTCCTCTTGCTGCTCCACAGTCCACTCATTCACGCACCTTTTTTTTTTTTCTCTTTGTCTCCCTGTCGTTCACTGCAGGTATGGCAAAATCGTGTCCACCAAGGCCATCTTGGACAAAACCACCAACAAATGTAAAGGTGAATTCTTTTTTCTTTTAAATTCAATTTTCTTATTTTCCCCCCAACACCTGCGTGTGGGATTGTTCGTCGGCTGCACATAGGACGTAAAGATGAGCTTTACAAAAGTAGAGCGCGCGTTTCCCCCTGTTTGTGTTGTCTTCGACCCTTTCATATCCACATAAGAAATACAACTCCCGCAATTTAGTGCTGCTGCGTTTTTGCATGAACCCTGAACATACAAGCCACAGTCTACCTTTAAAAAGAGGCTCTGCCTTTTGTTTTTTTCTACATTTCGTAGCCATCATGTTTCCTTTAAGATCACCTGGTCCAAATGTGTGACTATATATTGGCTATTTTCAGTGCTTCAACACACCTTAATCTAGTGAATGTATCAACACTAAGGGCTGTATATAATCTGATAATGAAACAGTCAATAGAGCCGGACTATTGAAGCCAGAAAACACACGGAAGACATTATTTGGCTACAATCGACAGCCTCATTGCTACCAGAGTTGGTATCATTGGGATCATGTGGGTATCATTGATGGGGTGGATGGACAATACAACAGCGACAACATTCTCTGAAGTTCAGAGTTCATAAGCGTGTGTTATCTCGCTTCGTTCTGGGTATGGAGAGTTCTGCGTGGTTTAGATGCCCGTGACCACGGTGTCATCGATCAAAATCACTCAAGCTCAGCAGACGTCTGACAACACGCCTACGCAACACGAACTGGTGTCATAACAAAGCCAAAAACGAGGAGTTTCATAACATTTCATGATGTTATACATCTGGTTGCATCACCTAGCTCATCTGACATTTACAAAATCTCTGTACGTTCAACATCTTGTTTCACGTTTGTTATGCAGATACGAGTGGTATTTGTCTTTCTCCATCGTTCTCGGGGAGAAAAGCTCTTTCTTGTGTGATAAAACACGAACTTTTGTTTTGCAGGGTATGGCTTCGTTGACTTTGACAGTCCTGCCGCGGCACAGAAAGCTGTTACAGCTCTAAAATCCAGTGGGGTCCAGGCTCAGATGGCCAAAGTAAGACTTATCTCACTCTTCATCAGCACAATTATACAACTCCCCCCTGTTTTCACTCCTCAGCCCTGATGCGGTTTTACCCCATATCACGTCTGATTCTGAGCTCCCCTGAGCCGTCAGCTAAACTTTGCAGGCCGTTCTGCTCACAGACACACTCGGTATCGTGGTAAACTGCAACACACTGTGCGCTGAGAATGGTGCAAAATGTGTTCTTGTTTTGGCGTTTAAACGCTGCACTGTTTAAACCTGTACTATTAATTAACAATGTGTCAGTTCGTCTGCCCTGTCAGTCCAATCTGCGATTTCTTTCACCCGTGTTTCATTTTGTTCTTTCACCAATATCCTCTTGGCCACCTTCTCTCTCCTTCCCCTTCACGCCCTCGTCTCTTTGCTGTGTGTGTTGCTAACCCTCTGCTGTTGTAGAGCTTGTTCTGAGCTCATTGTCCAAGTGTCTTCAGTCAAAGCAACTCTTGTCGGCCCATTAAGCTGATCCCTCTGGCTCTTGGGCTCCCCATTGAGGGAACCCAGGGGAGGGTGCCACTACACCCGCTGTCAATGGAACATGCACAATGAATTGGCATTGTCCATCGTCTGGGCCCAGGCCTGGGGCTGACACCAGCACTTAATACACTCCACCCCTGTGTCCCCGCTCACTCCCCACTGCCCTGCACCCAAACAGACTCGCTGCAATGCAACACCAGGGTCTCCCTCAGCCCGGCCTTGGAGAACTGTAACAGATCCACAGTGCCAGCTGACCCAAACCAGTCCGGTGCAACTCAAGCCTGAGTCTAAGTTCACCGCGCCACTCAATCCTGCGTGTCTCAATACTTAACAAGTGCAACCAGATACCAAAAGTTGACTCACACAGACAACATGTGCTCAATGAGAGGCGTCCATAACCACCATATAAACTATATATACACAGCTGCTCGCGAGTCACTGGGTTGATTAAGGTCAGATTGTCTCCGCTCCGTTTCGTATCAATAACAGGTGCAAATGGCTCTTGTTATTTTCACCACGGCTGCCGCAGGATTGTTCACAAACACAGCGAGCCACACCTTGCACTTGCCGTCCTTTGAGTATGCTCCGTCCCTGACTGGGCCACCAGGCTGCGAGCCCAGAGGAGCTGCATGTGTAGGGGCAGGGGAACAATGGCGAGTTAAAAATAGATCCTGTCTTACTTCTTCAGCACCTCTCTGTCCAAATGCAGGCGTCAGCTCACATACACTGTGAGACACACACACACACACACACACACACACACAGGCATGCAAATTTGCCAACACAGACACACCTTAACAAGCATGGCTCACCTCGAGGGCCTGGAACAGAAACACACACAATGACACTTCAGCAAGTCCCATTCATGCGCTTGGACCGGTGACATTTTTGCAGCGAGAACAGAATGACTTCTTGTTTGAATATGAATAGTTCCATAGTTTACTACGTGTACTTGTATGAAGAGAAGGGTAAAGGCCTCAGGATTACGTTGCATAATGGGCCTGTTGCTCAGAATATGAGTTATCTTTTTTGCCAGGTGGTTCATGACTGAGAACACCGGCTCTCACTGTCAGCAGTAAATTTCCAGTTACGATCACCGTTGACACTCTCAAATGCCATAAATACTCCATTGAATTCTTCAATGGCTGATCAACCCCCTGTCAAATGCATCTGAAACGCTAAGTTAACTTGTGACAGTATGTGATCGCTGGTTTTTTTATTCTTTAGGTCTGTCCTATTTAAATTTTCCTTTATGGAATGAACCCATTCCACAATGACTTTGCGTACAGCGTACGGACTTTGAACAAAAAAGACACAAACATAAATACTGTTTTTAATTCATTCCCTAGGGATCGCACCGTGTTCACACCAGAGAGCAGTGACGTGGCAGACAGAGCGAGCACTGCTAGAATAGTAACATTGGTGTCAACGCCATAGTGTCAAACTTGCATGAAGGGGCCAGACAAGCAACAGGCGTTTGCCTCCATTAGTCTGAGGAGAAACACTGGGGCAAATACGATTTAAAAGATTTCAGCAGAAAGATAAATGACGACACGCAAAGTCATTTGATGTATTTCTAAATGTAAAACAATTCAAATTGAAAGCATGGATCACAAATCAAGTGCATGTTTCGTGACGTTGAAATTCTTATTTTCCTTTAAAAAATAACTGGTTTAATTAGAAGTGAACTTTTTCTTTGTACTGGAATTAATGTTTTTGTACAGGTTTTTTTTTTTTGTTATAGCGTACTAATAGATCCTGACAGAATATATGACCTTTGCCTCAGTGCCTTCCTTGCACAATAGGAAGTGAATAGGAATTTGAAGGCGTTTCTTTCAGGAACACCAAGGACCCTATCAAGAAAAAAATGCAAGCAAATAAAAATTTATATTTTGAAATGACAAATGCAGCAGAATATGAGCAGTGAGCTTGAGCGGGTGGGATCCAGTGTCGGTAATGTCAGGAGGTGGTCTGACCCGGCTAAATGCCAAAAAAAAAAAAAAAAAAGTCTGGCTGCTCTGTAACTTCACGGAGAAATGATAAAGTGATGAGAGGGAAAGAGCCTGTTAATCTTGTATTTTCTGCTGTTGTTGCACCAAACATCCTCTCCTGCCTGCTCTCTTGGGCTTCCTCGCTCAGTCGGCCTTTTTAGCTTTGTAATTTCTCTCTCTCTCTCTCTCTCTCTCTCGTCCTCTATCCTCTTCCTTCATGCTCTGTCTTCCCTTCCCCTCCTTTTAGCCCAGCCTCTTTTTCCTGGTTGCCAGGCTCCCGTTGCTCTGTGAACTCTTTAACTTCATGCAGAGCTTCCTGTCTGCTTCTGCAGTCATACAAGGTTTCACTTTCAGGCTGGAGCCGCAGTGGGTTCCTTTCTTAATTAGGAGAGACTCTGTCCTTGTACCGAAATATAAAGGCGCACATGTATCTGGAGGGTACTTAATGGAGGTTATAGAACAGAGAAGTACAGATGTTTGTTTCGGGTGCTTTTTATTGCTCCGGCACAACTTGCTGAAAAAACACGTCATCCTTCATTGGGTCTCACGGAATAATGTTTGACATGTATCACGGACACGATGAGTTATTAACGTGCTCTGGCAGGAGTTGATAGAAAGACGGGCCACGCTGCTGCTGCCGACACAGACATTTCTGCCGTGTGGAGAAAAAAAAGGATAGTGAAAGTGACAAGAATGTTTTCTCATATAAATGCATGAAATATGTGTGCATGCTAATGTCTGTGAAAGTAAAATGCTCCATTGACACTGAGTTCCTGTGAGGGCGGAGACCTACAGAGACGCTTGTGCAGAGCTGCTGATGAAAATGAGATAAAGGTATTCAAAAAAAAAAAACAAATGTTCTTCACAGCAACAAGAGCAGGACCCCACCAACCTCTACATCTCCAACCTGCCAGTGTCCATGGATGAGCAAGAGCTAGAAAGCATGCTCAAGTCCTTTGGGCAGGTCATTTCCACACGCATCCTCAGAGACGCCAACGGGACCAGCCGTGGAGTCGGATTCGCCAGGTCAGATTGCGGCGCCCTCGCACTGCGTCAAATGCAAATAAAACTGCAGCGAATTATTAAGAAAAAAGAAAAAAGAAGAAAAAAAAAAGCCGCTCCTGCGCCGCTGTTGTAAACAGTAAACAGCACTCCTCAAAGGGGATTAGGTGTAACTTTGACTGTCTTTTCAGGATGGAGTCCACAGAGAAGTGCGAGGCCATAATTCAACATTTCAATGGCAAATTCATCAAGACTCCACCGGGAGTGCCTGGTGCGTGGACTGTTTGTTTTGTATTGTAGAAACCTGATACGGCTGTTGCTAGTGCCAGACCGGAGTGTTTTTGTTCTCCCCTGTGATCCTCGAATTCACTCTCTTGTTTGATCTGTTGCTTTCTCAGTGCCCACAGAGCCCTTATTATGCAAGTTTGCAGACGGGGGTCAGAAGAAGAGGCAGAACCAGGGAAAGTATCTCCAGAATGGGCGGCCCTGGACGAGAGACGGCGACACGGTAACCCGGCCAGTTCTGACTGTTTGGACTTAATTCTTGGGGAAACAGTTTTTGTTGTTGTTGTTGTTGGGGTTTTTTTCTCCCTAAGCAGGAGCATGTTGAAGTTTAGAAAGTGACGCTGTTTGCGTGCCGAACGCTCATACTGCTCCAGTGTTTGCATGACCTCACCGGTTCTGAATCCTGTGTATTGATTTCCCAGGGAGGAATGACGCTGGCGTATGACCCCACAGCCTTACAAAATGGGTGAGTGGTATGCGAGGTCTGACTGAAAACAGTCCCAGCCCTCCAGGAAAATAAACACACGACGTGCACTGCGGTGCGAGCCCGCCCTCTGCTGGCGACCGCAGGAGCACAGCCAGAGCGAATCTTTGATGCCCGGAGACACGCCGGAGATTGTCGATGGCGTGCGTCTGTCTTCGTCTTGTCTTCTCACTTGGCTCTGTGTGTTTGGCAGCTTCTACTCCTCACCTTACAGTCTGGCTCCAAACCGAATGATCGCTCAGACTCCCCTCTCGCCCTACATGCATTCTCCTGTCTCTTCCTACCAGGTGAGGCTTTTCACTGTATCAAACTTCAAATAAATCTCTTGCTTAATCTACATAGATGCCTGTGTTGAACTCCTCCATTTTTTTTTTTACCCCCACATTATGTGAATTAGCAAGCACACAGGACAGATAAACTTCCTGTATTTGAGGCTGTGGGGAGGTTTGTGAAGAGCGACAGACATGAAGGAGTGTGTCTGTGTTCTCTGATCTGCAGGTACACAGCCCGTCCTGGATGCACCATCAGTCATACCTCATGCAGCCAGCTGTGAGTGTCCCTCTTTCATCAGTCGACGTTACCCCCACTCCTACCGCCACAGCTTGTCGTCACGACGTTGCTCAAATAGCTTTCCGAGGGCCAAAGAGCCGAGTTTTGTTCAAATCGACATCCTCGCCAAGGCGTAATGGAAAAATCCCAACAAAAGTAACAGGAAGAACTCAGATTTATTGATGATGAGAATTTTTTTTTTTTACTTTTTACTGGCTGGTTAATTTGTTACTTCCGTATCTGAGACACAACACACACACAAACATACTGGACCGTTCAACCTGTTGCTTTAACATTTGGGACGTCATATAGAGTTTGTCAGTGACTTTGTGTGTATTTCCAGGGTACAGTTCTTACCCCAACAATGGATCACGCCATGTCCATCCAGCCCACGTCCATGATGGGACATCTCACCCAGCAACTAAGCCACCTGTCTCTGGGCAGCACCGGCACAGTCAGTAACAAAGAGCAAATAGCCCCCCCAACGCTGATTGTCCATAAACACACCAACCGTGTTTTCCTCTTTGCCTTGCCTGCAGTATATTCCGGCCAACACATCTATGCAGGGGACCTACATCCCCCAGTACACCCCAGTGCCTCCCTCCAGTGTCCCAGTAGAGGTACGACATTTACCTTGATCTCAGCTGCTTCCATTTTATGCTCCCACTAAGAATTCACAAATAAATAAAGGTTGAGTTGATAAAAAAAAAAATGTCTTTCTACAGGTTTCAATAAGATTAAAATGAATCAATTAATATGTAAATCGACTATTTTACTGAGCAAGACCAGTCGAGTTTTATTTTTATTTTTTTAAAATAAAAGACAGATGCAAGCAGATGTTTTGAATCATTGATTTAATGTTAAGTTGCATAAAAAACAATTATTTTCTTTATTAATTTGTCTGCCAATTATTGTTCTGATTCATGAGGTCTGCTTTGTCTGTTGAATGTTGAATAATGTTGGTAAAATAGCCTGAGAAGTTGCTGTATGTAGTTGGAGATTAGTTATATATTTTATAACTTACAGATCAGGCAACTGACCTTTAACTCTCGACCTTTAACATTTTGGACATCTGAGCTCTGTGATCTGCTCGTGTGGACATCAGGCCCTTCGCGTCTTAGTTTTCTGGGCGTTTTTTGACCTTGTATACCTTTGAAAAAAAATTGTAGAAGGGATCAATGTATATATATATAAAATAATAATAATATTTGTTTTGTGGAATTGCTCAGTCACCATGTGTTGCTCAAACGTGACATTTATTTATATTCAAGCTCCATTATTCAGCTGGAGGAGCCGTTCCAATTGTTTTTCTTGGGGACCTTGGGTACAGACTCCAGAGACTCTGCTGAAGTACTTGTGTGCCTGTGGGGGTCCTGAGTCATTTGCTGAGAGGCGGAGCTCAGTGATTATGGTGGAAGCCTGTGGGGACGAGCAACACAGGGAGCGAGAGAGAAGAATGCTTATGAGCGTGAAGATGCACAGTCGTTGAGCCACAAATTCAGACGGAGTTGGAATGAGAAGAGAGGCCCGTGGCGAGCCGGGGCCGTTTAGATTATCCAAATGATCATCTTCGCCGTGCGATTTAATGAGGCAAAGCTGCTCTCTTAAGTAGAAATAGATGGATCGAAATCAATAGAAACCTCACTTTTACTTGTTGGCCTTGTTGCGATAAATAATTGAGTTGTGCCGCCTGTTAATTGTCTTTGTTTTTTTTGTGTTTTTTTTTTTTTTTATGTTTTCAGGAGAACGGTGGTCAGCAGCAACAAGTTGCCATGGAGACCCCTGCAGAACACACAAACTACTCGTACCAACACACCAAGTGAGACTGAGGTAGGACGGCCGAGGTGGTGAAGCATTTCAACGACAGGACAGGGACGTGCAGGCTTGACATGAACGATAATCAATAATGATAATCAATCATTTGAGTGGGGAGTTTGCACGTTCTCCCTCGACATTCCTCCACCCCGCCCAAAAGCATACATGTGAGGTGAAGTTGTGGCTCTGAATTTGGCCTGTGATGCACGACCGACCTGCTCTGAGAGGCCGCCGTTTTCATAAGTGGATTTTGAAGATGGATGAAAAACCAAAAAAAAAAGTCTGACAGAGAGATTAGTATTTGATTCGTGATTTGTTAAAAAGAGTTACTTTGTTCTTTTACTTGTTTCAGGATCGGTTCTCTGAAGCATTGTAAAATTAGTTGAGCAGAAATCTTACCTGCTTGTTCCACATCTAAACGTAGTTTCAAAATATTCAGGTGCCTAAGATGACAATTAAACGTCAAAAGATGCCGGTTTTATCGCTTTCTCTGTTCAGCTCACGAGTAAACAATCCTTTTTATTTGTTGTTTCAACAGCATTTTAAAGGGATTTAATGTTTTAATTCAGAGTTTTGTGTTTTCTGACCAGCGTGGAGTCGAGGGAACAAAGCGAATCCCACCAGGGGATTCAACTGAACAAGATCTGTGCTCTAAACCGTCACCAGGAGCCCGGGCTTGGATATGGATAATAAAAAGGAACGTGTGTGTGCGTGTGAGTGTGTGTGTGTGTGTGTGTGTGTGTCTGTGTGTGTGTGTGTGTGTGTGTGTGTGTGTGTGTGTGTGTGTGTGTGGGTGTGTGAGTGTGTGTGCGTGCGCGTTTATGTCTTCTTCATTTTTTTATTTTTTTATTTTTAAAAGAAAAAGGACATTTGACGTCATTGGACTTTACTGCTCACATCCTCAAGAGTTGATCAACCAAAGGTGGGAATGAATCTTCTTCAGAGAAGTTTTGATCTATTTTGATAACAGAAGATAACAAAAGAGGCAACAAAAAAAGAAAGAAAGAAAAAAAGCAAAGGGTGAAAGGACAGTACATTATTTTTGTGCACGTAATATAACAAATTCTTATTTTTAACAAAGCATTCTGGACGTTTCAGAGTGATTCAAGGAAGAGTTGTTCTCTTTTTTTAATTGTTTTTTTTTTGTTTGTTTTTTTGGTAAAATATGCAAACTTTTATTTTTATTTCCTGACGTCTGTTGTTTGACATTCTACTCGCAGCAGCGGAGGACGAACAATTTGTACAGATTCCAAACCTTACAAACACTTTGCTGGTCTGATGTGTGGAGTCACGTGTGAGGCAAACCGTTTAAAGCTACTTCCTGTTACTGCTGCAGAGATTTCTATTCACGCACAGATGATATTAACATTGACTGTTTATAGTTTAGTCAAATCAGTTTTGTTTTTAACTTTAAAGCTCTCTTCTTTTTTTTGTTTTTTTTCCACACGTGAACAAAAGACAATCAATTATTTATATTTATATTTGAATTATAGTTCTATTTTTTAGAGTTTTTAGAAAAGAGGTTATTTAATACTGCAGTCTGCAAAGGCTACATGAAAAGGACTTTAAGATCTTTACCCCCTCATGTTATCAAGCCTCAAGATTAAGCTCATAAAAATTATTTTTAATTTCCCCCCCCCTGATGGTTGGATGACTAAAAAATCCACTTCGAGTCCCATTTTCATCTCCATTGAAAGAAACATAACTCAAAAGACCTGCTTGTTGAAATTTGCCCCCAATTTTGTTGTTTCCCGTCTCCATGTGAGGTCGCCGTCGATCAGAAGTGGTTTTAAGCGTTTTTTTTAAATTGTTGTTGTTGTTGTTGTGGCGAACCGCCGGGCATCTTTGGAATTCGTCCCGTCACAGCGATGAAGCCGACGTGGCTTCACCGAGAGTTTGTGTGTTCAAAGAACGATGCAGTCACTAAATTAAGATGTACTATAGCAAAACGCAATAAGGGAAATCAAATCAAAGACTGAAGCGAATCCCTGAGTGAGTTGTTTGACAGAGAGGGAGCTGTAAGTCTTTATTCAATGCTGCTGTCACCTGAGTTTTCTGTCAGTGATTTTGTTTAATTTTTTTTTTTAAGTCTCGAGAAACATGTCTTTTTCTTTTCTTTTCTTTTTTTTTGTCTGTCACTTGAAACTTTTTTTTTTTTTTTACCCTAATTTGCCTTATTTTTAATACATTAATCTTAGAAGTAGATTAGAATTTAGCTGTAGATTTTAGGTTTTTTTTCAAGAGTAGTTGTTAGGTTGTTTTTTCTTGCGTTCAAGATTGATGCTGTTTTTTGTTGTGTTTTTTTTTACATTGTTTTTGTGCACATTGAGATTTTTTTTTTTTTTCTCCCTCTCTCCCTCTTTCTCTTTCTCTCTCTCGTTTTTCACATGAATTTCCGTTCCAATCCTCGTGTGATCTGTCCTGATAATTGTGTCTGGCCTGTTTGTGGGAAGCCTTTCTGACCAGAACGCTGCACCAAAACAATACCTTTATTCGATGCTGGTCCAAAAGACTGATGCTGCATCCAGACAGAAGCCTGCGTACGTTTCAGTCTGTCACCTCGGCACACGTCACCACCTCCATCCAGATGTGTGTGTGTGTGGACTTTTAACTTATACAGACATCCGGGAAAAAGAAAAAAAAACTGTAGATATGTAGATAATAGAAATAATGGTTTTACAAAAAGGACTGCTCGCTAGACCATGGAAGTGCCATTAATGACAATTCTTACAGCCTTTAGTGAGACAGCAGGTCTGAATGAATTTGTAAAGTGACCCGGAATTTGAGCAAAAACAACTTATAGCTAAGCCTTAATGTCTTTTCCTCGGGATGAACTGCCTCACTTCTCAGAGGATCGATCCACGTTGAGCTGTACATACTAAAGAGACGGCAGCGAGCGAGTGGTCTTGTCGGTGAGGAGCTCTCCTCCTCATGCTCCTCCACCCTTCACTTTTCAATCTGGTGACACACGTCGTCTTTCTCCTGGCTCACTGTTTAATGACTGTGTGTGTGCGTGCGTGTGTGTGTGTGTGTGTGTGCGTGCGCGAGTGTGTCTTAATGATGTTGGCATTTTTTTTTTTTTTTTCTGTTTCTGTTGTACATTTCTGCAACCAAAGATGTTGTGGCCATGCACCACCACCACCACCACCCCTCCCCCTGTGAGCTCTCTGTCTCAGACCAACTGCTCCCCTTCACAACACTGCATCCACCTTCTTCTGACCAACAGACAAAGAGACGCGGCAGTAACGGTGCTGAAAGAACTACTGGAAATCAGTAGTCCAAAATAGTTACTTCTTTAAAAAGTAGTAGAGTTCCCTCCATAAATCACTTGACTGGCCACAGTTATTTCGTAGCCGAAGTTACATCAGTCACTTGGAATCTGATTCACTCGTGCAGTTTTGGGTCCATTTGAGTAAATCACTAGTTGTTATTAAAGTCTGAGCACAACACGGGTCCCCCCAGTGAAACGACTGATGAACGAGGAGGACTGAGATAAGCAGGGAGTCGACATGCTGACGGCTCTTTTAAGGAAATCTGTTCACGTCTTATCGACTTCGCTGATACGTCGTCACACTAATAATGGAGGCCGGCTGACGTTAACTCGCCCCCGGAGCAGAGAGAGGCAGCGGCTCTCGTGTAGATGAGCCGTCATTGGGTGAACCTGCCTTATTATTTTAATTCTAAATGATCACAGGCAGTCGTGGCTTCCCCAACCCTCAGGAGTGCAAGTTTGTTTTTCGCTGCCCCGTTTCTCGGCAAAGGATCAAAAAAGGTTCCTGTTGGTTTGGTTGTTGTGACACAAACACTTGATCTTCATCGACCTCAGCAGTCTGATGGAGAGAGTTGTCTGACATGAGAGCTCATCATTTGTAAATAGCTCCCCCCCGTCCCCACACCACCCTTTTAATTTGTTCTTTTCACACTTTTCTTTTCTTTTTCTTTTTTTTCCCATCGTGTGTTTTCTTGATCATTTTTTTTGTTCATGCTTCATAACCTGTCCGGATAACACCGTAACGAGCGAGTTTTCAGATTCAGTGCACCATGAAGGAAAAATGTTCCATCACTTTTAATACAAAAAAAACACAGTTTTGGAACTATGAAACGACCACGCGTCAGAGACGATTTATTTATTGTTTCTATTGCAGCGGAAAGAAAATTCACCGATTGATCCGCCGTTTTAAATCTCATCATACTTCTAGGAATCGTCAGAGTGGTGGTGTACTCAGTCAGTGGTACACACCATTGGAAAAAAAAAGAAAAACGACAACAACAAAAAAATCCTTGCACTTATTTTTTTGGTTCTCACCAATTCGCAAAAGCTCTTTCTCCTCCAGCTTAATGTCGGATCTGATGGCTTGTTTCATAGTTTCAGAATATTTTGCTGCTAAAACAGGATTTCCAAACAGGAGGTAAGATGTCGTCCAGTTCGGATTTTTCAAAATGTCCCGTGATTTGGTTGGTATAGTGCTGAACTCGTTTGGTTTTAGGAGGTCAAAATAGCTACATGTTGAATTGATCTTGACTTAGAAATGTTGTCTCAATGTGACATTTCTGAAGAGGAAACAAACAAAAACGACTCAAACTTGTTCTCCGTGCTGAACACTGTATGAACCAAGTCGGTGGGAATAACAAGCGTTTTGAAGATTCCCAGAGCACATCTCACTGCCTGCTTGGGAGTGGTTTTCTTATTTATACAACAACTCGTTTTTGTACAGTTTTGTTAGAGGAAAGAGGTTTTGATATTTTTTTTTTTTTTTGCAAATGCCACTTGGCTACTTTTGTCTTCCTGTGCCAGAGTTGCTAAATTGTCTGTAATTTGTGTTTTTTTTTTTTTTTTGATTGAGATAAGATTTGATTTCTTCTTTGGTTATTTTTCTCTTTGAATTTAAATATGTCAGTTTTTTTTTTAATAAAAAAAAACTTGGTTTCAATCTTTGTGTTAACTGTCTTTATTGCCCAGAACTGTAAGAGATGTATCTCCATATTTACACAGGTAGAAATGTTGAATATCATTTTTACTACACTCAAAAGAAAACTGTTCAATTATTTGTCTTGCTTTATTTGCGTTTAATATGGTCTTATGTAGTATTCTAATATTTTAAGCTACTGTATCTTAGATTTTCATGACTTACTAATATGAATTTTGGTTGGTGTGTAATTACTCTAAATATGTGATTTACTGTTTGAGTTCAATTATTAGAAATGTCTGTTCCAACATTTTTTAAACACACCTAAAGTATATTTGAAATGAAAAACAATTCGTTTCAAATTAATAGCAAATTGCCATAAATTCATTCAATGCATCAGGTTTATGTTCAAAAATTGAATTAAATTATTTTTGAAATAAGGCTGCCATTTAAAAAGTGTTAAAAGTGAAGTGCTATGAAAACTGGTGGTCATACATGAATGGCGTCTTTGCACTTTGCATTATAGTTTGCAATGAAACACCATTTCAACGTGACTGAAGGGTCCCTGCGTTAGCGTGCATTACAATAAAAAAAATTTCCATTATGCAAAACATGATCCATTTCATAGATCAGTTTAATTGTAAAGTCAGAATGAAATGTACATATCTCAATGTAGAAAAGAAACCAGCAACCAGATTGACTGCACAAAACGTTTTTCAACACGTCTGCTCCTGTCGTCAGCTTTTTACCTCTCGACTGTTCTCACTAACACACCTGAAAGGCCACATTAAATCCACAGGGTGACTAAAAGGACTGAAGCTATGCACATTTTCCCTTTGTGGTTCGATTCTTACAAGCTTTCGATGCCTCTTTGTGATCAAGTTTACACTTTTGGTATTGATCCCTAAAAGCTGTACACTCGCCCTCAGCCGTCACAATCTACTACAGTACAAATATGCAAAAAACATCGAACTTCTCATCTATTTTGACTTGATTAGTAGAAAAGTGTATCTGCAGTTTGCTTGCAAAATGGGTTGTTAAATTCATCTCAACCTTGCTGAGGTCAAAAGTGCAGATTCCCAGAATCCTTTGATGTTGAAACAGTGACAGTCGACCTCTGAATCAGTTTCTAAGCATCTGAAACTGCTACAGTCTGTAATCGGGTACATCGGATGACAGAAAACAGAATCAGCAGTGGGATTGGACAGATTGGATTATGTAACTCAAAACAAAAAAAATTGCTCCTGTTATCATTTTTTGCTTTAGATGGATTAAAATTCAAGTGGATGTGTTCTTGTGGTGCTGCTGAGAAGTGCACGCTCAGCATTTAAGGAAGAGTGCATCACTCTCGACCTCCTCCTACAATCTGCAGCAGGAAGCTGAACAGGTAGATGATGTCCAGGTACAGGCTGAGAGTGGCGAAAACGTACTCCTCTGGACTGATCGTGTAGCGCTTGTTCCCCAGGAGCAACTGGGTGTCAAACGCCAAGAACTGTGGCAGAAGTTTAAAAAAAAAAAAGACGAAAAGTTTAATTAGTGGGGGTTTTTTGTTTTTGTTTGGGTTTTTTTTTTTTTTTTTTATAATATTGTGGTTTGGTTGAAGTGTCTGGTTCTCACCAGTGTGAAGACGATGGCTCCGAGCACAGCGTAGATGCCGTGTAACCAGGGGACCTGCGGCGCAAAATCAAAAGCATTACAAAACACCGTTAAGAAGGATAGCGGCGTGCTAATTTAAGCGAGACTCCCAACGCTGCAAGATTATCTGTGAGGTTAATCCCCTTTTCCATTCCCGCACACACCCAAATACACCCGCCGGCACCTCGAGCGAATGCAATGCACTCGTTTGACTCATGTCAAATCTCAAGCTAATTTGGACGCCGTCTTCGCGAAAGCAGCGCGTGGAAAATGGGTCACCGAAGGAGAGTGAGAGGCAGACTTACGTATCCGAAAGGGACGGCGATGGACAGAGTGATGGCACAGAGAAGCATGGCTATGCACAGAGAAAACAGGACACCCTGACAGGACGTCACGTCAACCTTCGACATGAGAGAGAGAGAGAGAGAGAGAGAGAGAGAGAGAGAGAGAGAAATACAAGGCGGATTTACTTCAGTTCCTCAGATTTGGTTATTTGCCTGTTTGAAAGCCACGGGCGGTATCGCTCACTTTGCTTTGGAAGCTGAAGATGGTGACGGAGAGACACACCACAGCTGTGATTCCCAAACACAGCATCACGGACTTGGTGTTGTAAAAGCTGGAGGATGTGCAGAAACACAAGGACACACACATGAGCGCCAGGGATTTCACTCTTTTCCACACTGGGGGAAAAAAAAACAACTGCTTTTGGAAAGCAGCCTCATGCATCACAGATTATGTGGTTCTGATTCTTTCCTCTAGAGAACCTGATACCAATCTGTATTTACATGTTCTCCCTGTGCCTTCGTGTTGTTTCTCAGGGTACTTTCTGATTAGAATACAATAAACCGACCATCAAAAATATATTATATGACAACATAAGTGTTGAACATTTTATACTTGTTTAAACTCCCTCATCCTCCTTTTTATTGCATTTGTTTTGTTTCATCCTCGTCTTTTGTCACTCCCTTTGTGGGCCTGTTGCTTGTACTGTTTTTAGTGATTCACATGTTTGGGAATAAGGAATGAAAAAACTGTCAGCATGATCCTGAACTGGGAAAAAAATGGAGGATAGTTTCGCTATTCCTTTCTCCTTGTTGTCCGTCCCTTACCCCCCAATCCTTCCTCCGCACCTCCCCGGCTAACAAAGAGTGGCTTTGCTCAATAAAATGTGATAAATACGTAACGGACAAGAGCTCCGGAAGTTAGAAAGACATCTCGTCAAACTGCAACACGAACACAATAACACGTTGACTCACCTCGACACAAATCCCATCATGAAGGCCATGCTCACAGTCTGATGAGACAAATGACAACATGTATTATTGACATGTAGGCTATTATATATAGTAATTACCCCATCCTCCTGATCTGCACCACAATTTTAGGGGAGAAACATCCAGGAGGAGCCATCCTTTGTCTCTAATGTTCCCTTCAGAGAAACACTGATTTAAAGTTTCTAAGTTTTTTACTCACAAAGAGAACGAGAAGAATGATGTTCCAGGGGAACTGACGTCTGTTTAGGTAGGAAAAAGAATACATTTGTTATTGACACATATCTGTCAACACAGCACGCTTTTTTCTTTTCTTTTTTTTTACATATATGTGATTTTTATTTATTTTTCTTTTTTTAGTTTACCTGAGTTCTCCACAGCATGACAGTGCAATGTAAGTGGCAAAAAACATGAGGCTGAAAGTGAAAAAAAACATGCAACTTCATGTAAGTTGTAAACTGGAGATTGGAAGTGAGGAATGACGAGATGAGGTGTGTTGTCACTTACTAAGACGCCATGTAGAGGCCAGGATGAGTCTGAATGTAAAACCTCACTGGGGCGCTGCGCAAAATAACACCCGTTCAGTGAGTAATCCATGTGAGACAACTGAAACGTCTTCTGGAGGACAAAAAAAACACAACAACTTACCAAAAGGTGAAGAGACAAATGATTCCCACAGTCACCAGCAGCTGAACTGAGAGGATGGCGTAGACCTGCAGGGGGACAAAACGGCGTGTCAAGTGCAATGGAAGTGAAGTGGAGCGTGTTCTCCCATTGCTTCCTCCTTTCCACTGTTTTCAACACCTTTCTGATGAACGTCCGCCTGATGACCTTGTCGTCCCACGCAAACTGGGCCTCCATCTCACCATAGCCTGAGCAAGAGAGGCAGGAAGAAGACTGTAAATAATCACAATAACTGTAACCATACCGACCCCTTTGGGTCAAAGGTCACTCGTTTTGACATTTGACAGCAGTGCAACTAAAAACACCACCTTGAATTTATAGCTTTGAGTTTTTCTCGTAATCACTTTTTAATAAGCATTTTCATTTTCTCTATATTTGTAAAGCTACAATGGGGCTGTGCCAAGTCACATTTCATATGTATCTGTTGCAATGGACATTAAATCCACCAGTGAACTCAAGTAGAATGCAGTAGTAAAGTAATTATAATAACCAAATGTTTGTTTATTTGTTAATGACTTAACAAAAACAGGACATGTGATTGTGAGGTAATAGGTGTTTTTCTTCAGAAGAAAGTGTTGTAATATGTAAAAATAACAGTCTCGAAAAGTTGTATTAAGCATTCATTTATTCATATTAGATATGCTTCGTGTGCGATCTAAATATAGTTTGTACTATGGAGGATTTCTATGATACAACTGTCCTCGACCATATAGTCAAAATATGAAATATTAACACAATGTCAGGGGTCAAAATATTTTTTCACTATGCATTGATATGAATTTAAGGCTGTGGAATCAACTTTTTTTTTTTTTTTTTAACATTATAACAAACCAGAGAGTGTATTTTTCTTCTTCTTTTCTTTTCTTACCTGCTGTTGCCTCCTGATAAGTCGGAGGCTCATTGTCAGTGTCGACCTGCTGGGATACAATTATAGTTGGTAAAGTGGTAAAAACTCAACACAGTGTAACAAAAACAAACCAGCAAATCCTACTAATTTTGCTTCAGCCAAACACTGTGATATATACATACATACATACATACATACATACATACATACATACAGTCTGTATAAATAAAAGAAAAAAAATATGCAGCATAAAACATATTTCTCTGTGACAAATATTATTTTCAGGAGAGTCCAGCTAATGTTTCAGTCAAACTGACAATCTCACTGAAATGCTCAAACATCAGAACACAATCCTGTTTTACTGGGAATGGTTCCTTCACTGTTGATAACCAGTGCAGCAATACAGAGCAAAATACTCACATTCAGGGTTCGAATTACAACGTGGCTTTCGGGGGAGCCCTATTTTCCGATCAGACCTCTCAAGTTTGTAGAATAGGTATGCGCCAGTGTTTTTAGAGCTCCCCCTAAATTTTTCAAATTAGGCTTTCAGGGGAGCTCAGGTCCCTTTCAGGGGAGCCCAGCTCCCCTTAGCTCCCCCGTAATTCGAACTCTGCTCACATTACTTTAGCAGTTGCCTTCAGGGCACGTTTAAAATACTTTTATGATCAGAACCCGTTTTGTTGTAACTAGTAAGTTTATTATCTGTAGACACAATGTCTGCTTTAAATCTGCATGTGTTCATAACAAACTGAAATGGTGCCATTGTCTTTTAAATATCCTTAAATGTAGATATTCTATAAAGACGACATATGATCATATGCCTGCTTTTTCAAATACTATTGAATGCAATAAATAAATACATTGAACTGTTACTTGTAACAAACGTGATTTCACTTGTAACTAAATACAATGTAGACAGTGTGACAGTAGTTTACTTTTTCACCTCTGTCATTGAGTCATTTTTGGAGTCACAATTCAAATAACAAATTCAAGTAATCACATTACAAGCGGATATAAAGAAATTATCATAATGTACTGCTGTAGAATAAAACATACCTTTCCCTTTTTCATGATTGTTCCCCTTTTTGCTCCCGTACGTTTTCTGATGAAGAGTCCTAAAAAATATTTTATCTCATGAAGCTGTTTTAAATCCAAATTAAAAATAAATAAATAAATAAATACTTGTTTTGTGCGGCTCCAGTGAGATCGTGAATATAGTTGTTGATCTGAATTTGGCTGCGTTGTGCGGATTACACCGAAGCTTTTATAGGCCTCCGTGCCGATAATCTCTCTCTAACCCTGATCCCGGGACTCCCCGATGATCCGCCCGATGGGTCCGTCCAGGACGAGCCGGCTGCTCCGAGAAACACTGAGCTGGCGTCGGACCGTACCACTGTCGTAGTGAAAGAGGGGGCGTCGTTTCTGTCGATCTTTGTCGGCACAGAGCTTCTTAACGGCGTTTCAGGACAGTTAATCATCCTAGAACTCGCCAGAAACACTCAAGTTACATATCTGCGTTACACAGAAATTACATAACGGCTTCCATTCCCTTTTAGGCCAATAAGAGGAGCAGACAAAGAGAGGCCCGACTGATGAGCAGCGTCTATCTATCTATCTATCTATCTATCTATCTATCTATCTATCTATCTATCTATCTATCTATCTATCTATCTATCTATCTATCTATCTATCTATCTATCTATCTATCTATCTATCTATCTACTACAACCAAAATATATGTAGATGGCATTGTCTTTATTTCTAGCAAACAGGTCGAGTATGACATCATGTTTTAGTTTATGTAAGACACCAGTTTAGTAACAGTCACAATGGACTAATGAGTTAAGACCGTTATGGAGAACATACAAGAGGATTTACCAGTAAGGGCTCATCTATGTTCACCCTTACTCAGATGAGATTTGATGCTGTCAACTTTGAACCACAAGTCAAACCAACAGGATGACCAGTTTAGAACATGATCTTTATTGATTTTCCTCTTGTATTATATATTTGGACATTTAATAGGTTATTCACCGAAGACACAGTAAATCTTACTACTATTGATTCCTGCATAGCAGCAAAGTTAACACTGACTATACTACTGTATATCAGGCATAGAACATTTGACGGCCAGGGCTATTCCAATAATATAATCGAACTGCACTGGTATCACCAAGCAGCACATGCACATATTTTGGTTAATAACGCTTTCAGTTGTCAACTGTGTGAAAGGGTTTTTAAAAAAGGTGGTTTACCTTATCATTAATGCAAGAGATAGAGAGAAAGTCAAACCACAATGTGGCTCTGCTCCTCTGCTGTCCTGTATATCCTGACTGCCAGCTCCTTTTAAAGCTTTTTTTTACACTTCTGTCTCCCAGTGCTGTCTTATATCATCTGATGAATTCTTATTGGTGGACATACAACTTTTGTATAATTCACCAATGATGCTTTTTGAGGCCTTTAGATTCATAGGTGTCCACAAATATTTGAATTATACCAGCATTTTTATTAACTTCAAAACTCTTAATTTCTTTCATGATAAAGTTAAACATCTGTAAATATTGATACATGTATTCTTCACCAAAGTAATATGTCTGACACAAACTCTCAAACCTCATTAGGGCTCCATTTTAATTTTTTTAATTATGTTACAAAATGATGTGATTCCTGATTTGGTCCAGGCCTTGTATTTATGTTCCTGTAAAGCTGGGAGAAAGTGTGGATGTAACACAGGAACAAATCTACACTTGTGTTTCTCTTTGGAGCAGATATTTCCGGACCAGATAACATTTTCAGAGAGGGATGCGAGGGATTCGACCAGTCATCTGTGCAGGATGTTCCCCTTGTATGTTTGATATATTGAAAGCAATTAAAATTTGTAAAATTAACGTACTAAGTACTGTTGATAAAGTTCGGTATAAATAGCAGTCAGTGGCTGTCTTATTTTACTTTTTTCATCAACGCAACATGAATTACTACTTCTGAACATGAAATGTCACTTAAAATGTTTAGAAAAATTGTATATACCAACCTCAATACAAGACACATGATAAATGTTAAGAATATGTTCTCGATTTAGAGATGCAATGTGTTTGAGGCACAGTGGCTTGATTTTTCAACCTCCAAACTTTTCTTTTTATGGATGGATGATGGATGGATGGATGGATGGATGGATGAATGGATGGAACTGTTCTTATCAAAGATATGGGAACAACCGTTCATGTTCAGAATCTTTACTTTCTAACAACCACTAGATGGCGTCAAAACACATTAAAAACCTTGTTCATGCTGCAGCCAAGAGCTGCGTCAAATAACCCCAAATAAATTTCAGTGTTGTAACCACATTTATACAATGACTTTTTTTTTTCATGATTAGCTTTATAGTGAGACACTTAAGACAATAGTGCTACATCTGTTCAATTTTGGGGGGGAAATAGATAATAGTACTGCATGATCTTGTATTGAGTAGGTTTAGCATTGTTAGAAACATTATAAAGATTTAAATTAAGAGTTAAATGTACTAATAGTTGGTTTTGGGTTTTTTTTCCAGAGAACTTGATCCTTGACAATCGTACGATTGGAAAGAAAGACAGCACCGAAAATAAATTGGAGAAGTGAATTTGTAAAAATAAATAAATAAATAAATTGGTGGTGCTTTTTGAATAAAACTGAAACTTAATGGGGCCTCAGTTTGGATTCACGGACAAAAATAAAGCTGAATGCTGACCCATAAAAACATGCAACAAAAAAAACCAGAGCAGGGTGATTTTCCAGAGTATGAACCAGCTCTGCCAGTGTCGGGTTTGATATTTTAATGTCCACTAGATGGCAAACTAAGCCCGAGAAAAGTGATGGTGTCAGAGCTCTTTCTGGAACTTCACTCTCAGTGGGAGACTTTTGTTCTTTCTTTTATCTATGAAAGAAGCAGTGAGAATGAAGGTACGGCCTTTTTTTTATTATTATTATTATTTTATTTTAAGCTGCTTTTGATCGATGCTATTTTTTCCTCATTCCCTTGCACCCGGACAGACACATGCTTTAGATCAAACTTCTGTTTTACAAACTCACCTGATGTGGAGACTTTATTGATTTATTTTATTGGTGCTCCTAGGCTGCTGAAGAACCGACAGATCAATAACTCCGTCTACACATATGAAGCCTTTAACAGACGATATGAATGTTTGAATGTCACAGATGTACTACACATATAAAGATGTGCTATTATTCTTTCGAGTGCAGTCCTATATTTCTTCCTTTCACACATTGTACCATCTGTGTGAGAGCCCCCCCCCCCCGGCCCCTCCCATTATAAAGACGTATTAAGAGCAAAAAACTGCAGAAACTGTTCCTAAATATTTACAATAATCTGACATTTCGAAGCTATCTTGTAGACTGTAGAGATAACACTGATGAGTGTATATGACCTTGTGCGGTCTGGCACCTTGATCATACACTTTCAGGGTGTTTTTTTTTGCAGATGTCCCCATTCAATGGGGAGGATGTCTCATCAGTGTCGTATTTGCATAGACTGCTCCACCGCATCCATCTGCAGCTGACCTGTTCCTTTACTTCCAAAGTCACTGAGTGTTCCAAAGACACTTCATATCTAATGAGAAACAATCTTTGAAATTACATTTATTCAATATCCCACACTCAAAAACCAAGTGATGTTTTCTATCCCCCCCCTTTCTTTCTGGTAATAAAGCCCCTAATGACTTTCAGAGCTGAAGCACTATTGGCTGATTGCTTCTGTTGCTAGGCAACGGATCCACGGTATGCTACTGCATCGCATCAAGGAAGGAAATTATCATTAAAAAGAAAAGATGAACTCAAGGTGAGATGCTATATAACAGTATTTAATCATGGTACTCTATGGTGTAACCATAAACATTTACAAAATATTCACAAGTCAATGCTGTCAGGTGACAATACATTTATTTTCATTATATATCTTCAAATATAAAGTTTATACTCAGAGCACATAGTTCAAATGGTGCCTTCTCTTTGCAGTCAGTAGAGCAATCTATAATATATGACGTCATACAATATTTCAATACTAAATTCATTTACACATCCAAGATTCTGCAAACTAACAAGGAACTAAGAATGGTCATGTACAAAATTTACAACAGAACACCATAACATACAAGTCATCAGACGTGGTCTAAAATGACCAATAATTTCTCCCTGATTACCATATACAAATACAATGCAATGTAGTCTCATTTCTTTAAAAAAAAAATGTTATACATTTCTCAATCACAAATGGGTGATTTCCAAAAAAGATTTTTCCACATGGTAGCATGTTGTGAAAATAGCTTATGTCATTTCAACAGGGCAAACCGTTCCCCTAGCTGTGTGTTAGACTTTGCTATTGCTATATTATATATTGATTTTTATTTTTTTTTTTAGGTTTCTGAATGCATGAAAAGTGCCTTTACACTTGTACCAGAAAATCCAGTAATAGTTTTGTCCATTTTTTTTTCTTTTTTTCCCGTGGGTGAGAGGATACGCTTCTCTCTTGTTAGCTTTGTGAGTTGGGGGGGGGGGACACAAGGTCTGTAGAGAAACAATAAGGTCTCTCTTCTTTTTGGTCTTTAGAGCTTGTTCGCCTCTGGCAAACTCCGGGAGGGAAAGGTGATGGTGGGTTGATGTTGACTGAAAAATGAGAGGAAGAACACAGTCTAGTAGTTTTGTTGTTGGTTTTTTTTAAGCAGTTTGACTGGAAGCGACTGAAAGAGAGATTGGGCTCGAGTTCAGGAGCTCCTGCCTCCTGCTGTGCCCATGTTCTTCACGGTTTCCCCAGTCGTCTCTGACTTGGCACAACTCCCCACCTTTGTCCATCATGCAGAGGCCAGTGTACTGATTGCAGCAAGGTAGGCTTGCATGCAGGGAGCAAGAAAGTCCCCAAAAAGTAAATGACCCACTCGTCGGAATTCAAGCTGCCATGAATTCAAGGGTCTATGCGGAAAGCTAATAGCTTGTCAGAGTGCTGGTTGTTCAAGGTGCGCAGGTCCGGCAGACGTAGCAGCAGCTTTGGGAAGAGTGTGCTGTCGTCTGGGCGGCGACTGGTGATGAGCGAACGTAGTGCTTTTATTAAGTTCTCCTGAAGCTGCTCCACTGCTCCCACTTCTACAATGCCAGAGCGGTCTAAGGGGGGAGACAAAAAAGGAGACGGTGTCAAATATGTAAACAAACAAACAAAACAAAAAAACAACAAACACTTGTATGGAAAAACTTATGAGCTTAGCACACTCTGAGTCTTACCTGCAGAAACCAGCACAACGGCCATGAAAAGTGCCATCTCATCAGGCTCCAGGCCCAAAGATCCAAGCTTTTCACTGAAGTCAAACATGGAGTCCAGTAAAGAGCCCATTCCCAGAGCTCTCAGTGATGCCAGAGAGTACGTCTGTCCATTGAGGAAGGTCACCGTCCGCTCCTTGGGGTCAAACAGTGAGCAGAACCTCACCATGAGAACCTGTTGACAGAACAAAACCAGATTAGCACTGGAAAATACCCCAGAGGAAAAAAAGAAACCTTCAATATCTTACTAAAGATCTCAGATTAGACGGAACGTACCTGGAAGGTTCCAGATTTGAGCAGCATCACTTGATCGTGCTGGCTGAGAGTCTGGAAGCCCGGGATGCTTTTTGCAAACTCCACCACCTCTTTGACGGCGGGGGTGAAACACTGGGAGAAGGACTCCCACACCTCCTGGCTGGAGCGACTGGCCGGAGCCACGGGGCACGAATTAAGAGGGCAGGCCTGCAGGAGGAGGAAGAAAAGCATTAAGGACCTCTTATTGGCATTAATCTAATAGATTTTAACCGACCGAGAAGGCATGGGGGGGAAAAAACAACTCACCAGCACTTTGGCTCCTCCGTTCAGCTTCCACGGGCAGGAGTTCTGGTTTGACGAGCCGCTCGCTGGGAAACTATTCTGATTGGATGTGTAGGACTGAGATGACTGGTGACCAGTGACGGGGCACTGATTGTGATTGGAGGAGTAATTGTACTTGGCATTGTCCATGTTCGTGTGAGTGGAGCCCTCATTGTTGGCGTTTGTGATGTGGAAGTTTGTGGGGCCCTGGTAGCTTGTCGTCCGGCTCCCGTGCTCCACGTGACCGCCGTGTTGCGTCTGGGTCGCTGCGGCCGTCATGACGGGTTCCTGGACCGTGGCGGTCTGGGGCAAGGAAGTGCTGTGGTGGTGGTGGTGGTGGTGGTTGTTGTTGTTGTTGTTGTGGCCGGCGGCCATCTTGGGAGGCTTCTCGTCAACGCAGTAAGACTGTAACATGGAGCCAGCTCCGTCGTTCGTCTGGTTCTGCGGACTGTACGGGGCGTTGAGGGGAGGTGACACCTCAACCTCCATGGAGGCCGATTCGTTCAGACTGTTCATGTAGCTCTGCATCTCGTCCAGTAGTCTCTGCTTCTCCCGCTTGGGAATACGTCCAAAACGCACAGCTGAGGAGGAGAGCGTCCGTTTGTTAACATTAACCGACATCAAAGGAACTACATCAGTACCAATTTTCCCCCGCTGGCAACATGTTCTTGATACATTAAACTGAAGCACTCGGGCAGGTAAATTGCTAGTATTGGAAATAATAATATGTTGTTCTGGTGGGTACCCTGCAGCTTTAAAAGTGTCATTTCTGTCTATGTTACTAATCTTTAAACCTCTCTTCTCCGACTACTCCATCTCTGCCCCAGACTGTTACTCTGGACACTAAAGCCTTCATGCTAGCCGCCTGCCTCATCTTCCTCTCCAGATTTTAAATCCCCCCCCCCCTCCCCATTTTTCAATTCTGCACCTCTGCCGACAGTCCTATTTATAGTAAGTATGCTGTATGCTACACCACATCCCTCTGCGCTTTCTCCCTCTTTCTGCCTCTCAATTGAGCTCTCGCTCTCTCTTCTTCTGTGGAAGTAGGTCACTGGGTCGCTAAGCACTGAACATGAATTAGTGAAGTGACAGGAGGACTGACTGGTGGAAAGGTCAGAGTCGACAGGAGGGGCAGGTGTGGGAGGTGAGGACGCAAAGCAGAAGAAGGCAGAAGAAAGAAGTGGGTGATCGAATACGGAGTCGGTCAAACTGTTGTCGATTGTCCGTGACATTAAAATTCTTAAAATGAAGATCTGACTTAACAATGCATTTGAGTATGTAGTCTTATTTCGTATTTGCCTGCTTGTTCAGAGAATGAAGACACGATTTCCTCACTGTAATCCTTCAAATTAGCTTACGATTTTTCACTCTGACTTTTTTGGGTCACCTAAAAATGTTTGCTCCAGATTTTAACACACAAAAAAAAAAAAAAATGAATCACCTAGTTTAGCTGTACCCTAAGAGACCGGACTCCTGTGGATATGATCATGCAGAGGAGCAAATTAACTCGAGAGTTTCCTTCCGGTAAAGGCAATTTAGGTTTTCGTGATTAATGGTACAGAATAACATCACATCTCGAAAGATTGTTTGAAAGTCTGGTAGCTGGAACATCATGAACACCACCAGGGGTAATCAAACACACTGTGCCCTGATTTCCTAAAATAAACTGGATTTTTCACGCTTTCTACATGACTGATGACTAGTGGGACTCGAGCTCCTTTCGCCATAAATCAGATGGCAGTGCAAAGACGGAGGGAGGGAGGGTAGGAGGGTGGGAGGAACAAGAGACAAGAAAAGGAGAATGGAAAGACATATGAAGAGGAAATTCAATTTGTCTAATAATGAGCAAAACGGGGAGATTCTGTCAAAGCTTCAATTGTGCCTTTGTTGAAGGCAATGACATGACTTTAAAATATACTTTAGGATTCTCTGAGAAACCAAATATTACATAAATGAATAAAATACTGCTATCCAGGGTTTAAATAGTTTTTAAATTCTTTTTTTTTTTTTTTAAGAACAAAATCAAACTGGGTCCTCACCATCTCTGGACATGCCCACAGAAAGACACTTCTTGAAACGGCAGTGCTGACACCGGTTTCGGTTCATGCGCATGATGAGGCAGTTTTCGTTCTTCACGCACATCTTGTAGTGAATATTCTGCTGGATGCTTCGCCTGAAGAAACCCTGGTGAAAGCACACAAAAAGAAATGACGGCTGTAAATAGGGCTCCTTTCGGTGATGCATCTTCACACGTAATGCATTCAAAAAGATGGCGTAACACGAGTGTTGTGTCTCACCTTGCAGCCTTCGCAGGCGTGCACGCCATAATGGAATCCAGAAGCGATGTCCCCACACACCTTGCACAGAAGCACCATGCCTCCGGTCTCTATGAAAGACATAACCGCCCATTAGTCCACGCCAGCACATTAGCAAATAAGCACATAGACAAATAGGCGGCCAGGAAGGAGGACAATTGGCAGACACTCACTTGTGAATGTTCCAGTGAAGCCACAAGGCCTCTTGGCCACCGTGGGATGCCCGTAGGTCGCCGACGACACTGTCGTGAATTGGGCAACTGGAGCGTTGTTCACTTCTGGAAACTGAAAGACCATTTTGGGGGAAACGGATCCCCCTCTTTGTTCGCCCCTCTGCTTCAGGACTCCGATCTCCTGAAAGGAGCCACCCTCTGGGGACGAGGGCTGAGAGTGGGAGGAAGGCGACTGGGTCTGGTATCCACTTGAAGGGCTGCCAGGACTTGGACTGGCACTGCCAGACGAGCCGGCATACAAGATAACGCCACCTGGAAGGACAGAATGGAGGTGAAGAGTTAGTTCCCTGATCTTCATCCGAGTCCGTGTTCACATGCGCGTGTAGGCGAGAAAGAACACGGTGAGCACTACGTACTCCATTTTTGAAGCCGTGAGCCCAGTTGGCAGGCATTCACAAGCACATGTGAAACCTTGACTGTGTTAATACAATAGATATTTGATGTGACGAAGGATTTTTGAAAAAATAAAAAAAAAGAAAGAACGTCACGCCCAGTGCGAGAGCAACAACAAGTCTGACCTGGATATCTGTGTTGCAGAGTCTATTCGGTCTCTTATCAGATAATCAAGAATAATGGAAAATAAATGCTGCGTCGTATTAACTCAAGGGAACAAGCAGCTGTGTGTTGTTTTTGCTGATTGGTATCTTGGCATCGAGGAAGCCTGTTGGTGTGTCATGTGGACGAACGAAGCGGAACACAGCAAACAGCCTTATCGTCTGGCTGAGCCGACGCACGTTGACTATATGTAGTCACATCACGTTACTCACTTAAATAAGATTGTCTCATAATTGTTAGGTTGGATTTTTTTTTTTTTTTTTTTTGAAAGAAGAAAAAACAAACAAACAGGCATTTCTCTTAAAAATGGCTTAAAATGTATCACACCTCTTTACGTATAATGACTATATCTATTATACTGTGGCTGGATCACTATATGATTACAATGAGTACCATTGACAGGCCAAGAACAGGTCTTTGTTTAGGGATGTCACATCGCATCGGAAATGCCCTATTACCCCGAAACACCCCCCCCCACCTCCCTTGTTTTCCAGACAGCGTTCTTCCCCCGCAAGATGAAAGACTGCCCCTCACGTGCAGGCTGTGCCAGCCAGCTCCCTGCTTTGCTCGCTTTCAGCCGAGTCCTTTCTACTCTCGCCTCTTCTTTCCCCCTCCCTCCTCCTCTATCCTCCTCCCCTTCTACCTCCTGCTCCCTCCCTCACTCCGCACATTGGCTCCGGGCCTGCAGACCCATCTATTCGCCAGCCACCTGACCAGGAGCTCACATGGACTCTTGACACAGTTCCCGCCCGGCTCACAAGGCTCTTTGCGCAGTCCCGTGTAGACAACAGCAGCAGCACCATAACAAGCGCGAGGGCAGATCACGTTTGGAATAGAGGAGGCTTTAATGCTGTGACTACAGAGGGAGGGAAAAGCGAGTGTGGGGCACAGCAGCCATAAGCTGATGCATTCCTTAGAGTCACTAGAAACTGTACAAAGGGTAACAGTCACATTGTAGCCTGCCGTGGTTGGTTTTTAAATGATTTCCTCTGCGAACGCTGATTATATTTTTGTTCCTTTATGAGGAAAGCACAAGAGCAATGCTACCACACCCAAAAATTAACCATTTTCTTAGCTTCCATGATTATTATAAATTATGGTTTTGTTGAAGTCAAAGTCATGAGATATAAAAATGTCCCACTGTAAACATTAATTTTAGGAATTGCTAGCTTTTTGTGGCTTCTACTTGTGTTTGGGTTTTAGACGATAATTCATAATTTCCTCACTTTGTCCTACCAGTGTCTGCAATACCTGCACAGCAGGCCTGCCAGCTGGATCATTATCCATATGCTGGAAATGTACACTCCATTATCTTCATTCCGAATCTGCGTCACTGATCTCACGTCATGATGTCTATACCATATGGGTGACTATCAAAGACTGACACTATCCAACCTGTTTAAACAGGTCAGTAATGCAAAATGTATCGGATATCAGCCCGACTCTGCCTAACATGTTTCTGCACGAAGGCAAGTTTAACACGACCTGGTCAGGGTTATCTGGAGTACTACCATCCTTGAATTATCTACACTGTAATTCTCGGCACATTTCCTCTAAGGGACCTTGAGTCATCTGAATCTCTCTAGTCTCCCGTGCTTTCTCTCCTTGAGGAAACACGTGCTGCATTTCCGTTTAGCCCTAAGTGCCTCCTTAATTCCACAGCTCACACGTGTCATCGCTGAATGAGAGCTACTTGATGACTCGTGTGTGGCTCCAGTGTCAGGCAGGGCCGTTTACCAATGACGCTTGTGTGGTCTTTCCTGCGCGTTGTTGTGGAAAAAGATAAAACTTTGCAGACATGTGCAACACCTGCAGTGAACAGTCACACCCAGTGTCCACACGAGCTTCCCTCCCACCGCCTTCAGTCACCGCCATGTAACCCCGCCCCTCTAGTGTAAAAACATTCCATATTCAGGCAGCCCCATAAACATTTCCTGGAATCTGACCCGGCTGGGTATCTGAATGAGGTCTGGGAAAATCATCCCAGCAGCTCTGAGGCACAGGTTACGACATGTGACCTGTGGATACACACACACACACACACATCCAGCAACAAACTAAACAATACTCTCCCCGGCCCCTCCCTCTGCCCATCCTCCCCGACTTCCCCCGCTCATGTGTTCCCACCCCCTCAGCATGCACGCATGGTATGCGAACTGTACAGACATCACGCTCATGACATGTACGAGACGAGGATAGACGCCCCCTCTTAACCTCAACTTGCTTGACTGCTCTCATGTGAACATTTACAACTGTGCATGGGCACTAAACCTCCCTCCACGTGAAACAGCTGGCCTCATGTCATGTGTTTATCACTAACGTGTTTTCAAACTGGTTCGGTCTTTCACAGCAACAGCCGGGATATAGATTCTCTGCATTGCATGAACTTCCGTGCAGATTTAATGCCTGGTTTTCATTTCACTTGAACGTTTCACCAATTTCAAAAGTTTACATAGTTGGGCCAAATGTATAAAGAAACATGCAATAACATTCCAGCCAAGGAGAGAAATACTATTAAATACTCTGGCAGGCCTTTTATTTTTCAGTTAGCAAACTATGTCAAGCTGACAATGACCAAGAATCTAGTTTCACATCTGCTTCACAGTTGAACTGCAACCCTATTGTTCCGGCAAGCCCTACTGACACGTGACACATTTACCTACTTGAGCATGTTAAAAGTTGTGAACACGTATAATCTTTGTTTGTTTTTTTGCTGCGTTCTCAAAGATGACAGTTTTGTGAGTCACGTTTTGCTCTTGCTCAAGTATATTTTGTCTATTCATGCTCTATTCACACACTCCTCAAAGTGACTATTCACTTTAATCGTCAGCCAATGAAAAGAAAACCTAATGGATGTCAACTTTATAGCCTGTTCATGGTGATGACTGCATTTACTGATAATTCCATGATGCCTGTTGAAAAACTGAACATCCAGTCACTTAAACTGTATACACACTTAAAGTATTCCACATGATTAAAAGAATGATTTGGTTTTAAGTACATACATTTCTGGTGACTCCCAGTAGTCAAATGTAAAAAACTGCATCAATGACAGAAAGCCATTAAATTGAATTAAAAGAAACTTCAATTTGATGTAAAAAACTAAACAAAAACAAGCATGAACTTCCCATTTTAATTTGTTTTTGTAAATCTACTGGTTACCTTGCCATCATGTCACAAGTTACTATTTGTGTTACTAATATAGGAATGTAGAGTCGGGCTACAAAACCTCAATGTTTTTAAATAATACAAAATCTAAATGAAAAGTTGATTAAATCTTGAAAACATTATTTGGTATATAGCTAAATAATATATTGGAATACATATTTAGAAAGACATAATCCACAGCAGCAAGGCACAACCTTTTAAGTATTTGGCCCATTTTAGTCTTATCAAAACCAAACACTACCCCACTAATAAAAGGTGTCCTTTTTTTCTTCCTCATGTCTCCCACCATGGTTAATGGCCTGTGTGATGGGGGTTTAATTCGAGCTTTTATAATTCTGTTAAAACGGAAGTGGTTGGCCGTGTCACCCAAAAACCAGGCTGAAAACAACCAAATGTAGGTTAATATGTCCTTTCAGACGCCGCCCACGCCAACATCCCACCTTGTGTAAAATACCATTCACTGAATTCACTACCAACCCACATGCAATGATTCATTCCCTCTATACAGCTTCAGCAAAATTATAAGTATATAAACATTGTTATCTTGTTTTATTAACATTAACCCAAAAATAAACACCTCAAAAGTATTCATGTCTCATTCATCAAGGAAATACAGCCATTTTGGATTAGTCGCATATTGGAACGCATAGGCACGTAGTAATATTAATTTCTTAAGGTTAAATATAGTTTGTGGCACGAAGTGATTTTTATTTCAGGTAGAAAGTGTGCAAAATTTTTTATTTCAGTTATAAAGCTATTAAACCTGTGAGCTAATATATCAAATCAACTTTATTAACAAAGCGAGAGAAAGACTGGCTGCTGAAGCCCTCTGACCCACTGACCAATCTGTCAGAATAATGGAGGAATCCCCGTGCGAGCTGAGGAGGAGGAGGAGGAGGAGAAGGAGGAGGACTGGAAATCATGCGCAGCACGTGGATGCTGAGGCTGAGGACACGTGCTGGCAGCTCGAGGCGGGGTGGCTGCGTATTAAAAAAAAATCAGGCGCGTGATTCGCCGCATCACGGTCGCGTCTACCCAGGGTGCACCGGGCGGGGAGCGGAAGAAAGAAGAGCCAAAATGGCTGTCCGCAGTTCAAGGACTTTATAATGTCGATCTGCTGGAAGGACAGTTTTCTCTCAGATTCTTTTAATCACCCCCCCCCCCCATTTTTTTTTATCTTCAAATCCAGTGGTGCTGATAATTTCATGGTGGCTCTCACAGTTTTCCACACATATCATGTTAATACCGCTTTATTGTAATAATTATCGAGCAGCAGAATAATCAGGAAACCGTTTGAAACCAACATTAATAGCATCCGCTCATTCATAATCATCGCCAGTCCCGGCCACGTTCAGACCCGTGGTTCCGGTTCTGGCAGAACTTGGCGTTCATTCCAGACAACCGTCATCAAGTCCAGCCCAGCACGGAGGGAAAACGTTTGCTCTACATGTTTTGACCCAGTGGGCGTGACTGCGCCTTGACACATCTTCCCTCACGTGTGTCTGAGGGAGGAGAGCCACGCTACAGTCAAACATACCAGGGCAGGGAAAAAAAAAAAAAAAGTATCACAAAGTGAAGTGGCACATTTCCAACTTCCCGTGAACGCGCCGAGCGGTTCTAACAGGAAGTCGGGAGTGAAAGTGTCACGGCAGCATGAGCGCGCGCCGCTCCTGCCATTACCCGATAAATTAAAACTATGAAGATAAGATCATGGAGTGAAAAGATAAGCAGGGTGGGACAGCGGACGAAGAAACGTGCCCGTTCAGGGGGCGTTTTGGGTCGCGCTTCACGTGAGTTTGTTTACATGTGAGGGATCGGAAGTCCGAGAGGACTTCCCTCAGTGCGCGCGGCTCATTCACGCTCAGTCAAACCTTCGACTGTCTGGAACACACGCGCACCTGTCCACAAGCCACACGCTGCACAAGTGAAATAGAGCTTAACCCTAACCCATGAAAATCACAAACCAACCCCAGTCTACTTTCATTCATATTATTCTAAGAAACTGACACACCGTCGCCTGCCTCCAATGAGACTTTTCATCACGTGCAGTAAAGACATCGCACAAACAGGAACATTTCAAGAAATTATAAGCCTAACACAAAACATCATCCCAAACAATCATTAATGACTTTTTATTTTAAATACATACTTTATAAATCAGCTTGAATGCTGATTAAAATGCCATCTACTTTCGCCAACTACCAACATCACTGAAGTCATCTTTACATGTGTTTCGAGCAGAAATCTAGTACAGTGGATAGATCTTACTTACCACCAGGGCTGTTGTCCATGTTTGAGTTGATCGGTATTGTTGTGTTCTTTAGTTGTAGAGGTCTGAAGCTGAGCTCACTGCTGCTGCTGCTTGCCACTGAAGAGTTTGGTTGGCACAGGTGAAAGAGTCATGAACTACCAAGGCATAGAGAGTGTATCCCAAAGCTCAGACCAATAGGAGTGAAGCATTGAGGAGGGGGTTGTCTTTGAAAAAACAAAAAACCCAGTCAGCGAAGAAAATAAGAATGTTTGTTGAAAAAGATAAGAAGAGGTAATCAGATGTCTTATTGATCCGAATATCGTCCCGATGTTCAGACAGCTCAGGTCTGCGCCTATAATGCCAGACTGTGAATGCGGGGCTTCTCTGAAATACTGAGGTCCTTCCGCGTTCAGCTACTCGCCATGTACAGTCACCATCAAAACATGACCGGAGTGGAAGTAGTTTAAACACACCCCGCTCATCAATAAGCAACACGCGTCCTAAAATAACCGGCACGTTTTCAGGTGCCTGAGAAATGTGACCAGTTTTTTTCTCTCTCCCTCCCTCTCTCGCTCTCTCTCTCTCTCTCTCTTTGTGTGTCCCTCCAAACGCCTGTTTGTTGATGTGTATCAGGGGTCTCTCTCTCTTTCTCTCTCTCTCTCTCTCTGTCACGCACTCTGAAAACATTTCGCCCCCCTCCCTCCCTCCCTCCTCCGCCCCCACTCTTTTTTACTCTTCCCCGGGCTCCCATTGGCTGAGAGCCTCGAGTGGAGACGGCACATTGGGCTAGTTCCACATCGGAATGCTGGTTAAAGCTCTGCAGCATGTGCGCATGGCATGTGAGCTCCAGCTGCCCTACTGACACACATTTTATGCTAATGAGCTGCTCGCGCTCGGCGATAAGCGGCAGAAGCGCGGGGGAAGAGCGCGAGAGCTCTCACTCCTGCAGCGGGAGGAAGGACTGACAACCGATCCGCCAAACCGCCGCAACAGAAACCATCTTGTATGGCGGCTTTTTAAGCCGATTCTATTGTATTTGGCACCGCGACGTCGTTAAAGCAAGACGAACGAGTAGAAATGTAACGGTGTGGGCATTTTGTGTCTCAGAAAATCTGGATATTTTCTCGATAAAAGCTACTGATGCACACCACTGATACATTTAACCCACAAACCTGCATTTATCATACATCCATTGTTATTCTAAGAAGCACAAGTGTAAGATCCCATACAATGCTCTCTTTTACATGTTTTATGTTATTCTGGGATACAAACATCAATTTTTGTTTTAACTTAGATGGCATCATAATAAATGCTTTTTAAAATATACATATATAAATTAGCAGTAATCCTCAAACAAGGATTCTGTCTCACAACTTCCCTTCAAACAAAAATTGATGATGAACTATTCTAATATTTTTCACATGAGTTTTTTTAACATCAAGAAAACATGAAAACCTGTTTTTAGAAAACGTTGAGGTAGAAAAGGACTAAATCTAAAGACTGACAATCATCAACCCTAATTATAGCCATTTTCTAAGTGATTGTACAATATGTGCCAGAGCAATACACACTGGAGGGCAAGTGAGGACACTGCTGCAAAGCTGAGGGAGTGTCGATTTATCCAAGCATCCTCCCTTCTTCTCTTCCATACCAGGTTTGGGTTACAGCAGTTACCTCAGATGACGTTGTGTCAAAGGAACGGTATATGCCTGAGCAGATCGTCTGTTCCTTCCACGACTGACTTCAAGCTACATTTTCCTTTACATACATTAATTCATGATTCCAAATGTGATATTAGTGAACAAACATGTCTGTGATTTTACTGGGCAAGAAGGCTGAATATGAAGTTAAAAGTCAGATTTATGCCAGCCATTGCATGCACCTTTGAACTGCATAATAGTATAATAATAGTTTTCAGACTTACTGTATATTCCCTCCCTGAAGGAGTTATCGTGAAACATGTTTTGCAAAGAACAAATAGATTGTCATGCTGTATAAATGTGTGTGTGTGTGTATATATATATATATATGTAGTATAAGTTGACCAAAAGTATTGATATTAAAGTCTTTTGCTATATTTTGTGGCAACATTGTGAGAAAATCTGGTGCTCTAATATCACATCCATCCCTTTTAGACTATATGTGTCATCCTGTGATGTTAACAAAATAAGAACCTTTTCACAGACAAGATAAGCAATCCCTGTGCTATCCAATGGACTCTGATGATGAACAGTTTATAGACTGTTTTTTTAAAAGTATTTTTTAATACTGAGTATACCAGTAATGCATTGCAGTTGTACTTGTGACATACTGAAATGTGCAGTAGAATTACAAACTCTAAATAGGATATTTATAACTGTGGTTGGATCGAAACCAAAGATTGAAACCAAAGATTGATTTAAGCCAAAGATTGATTTAAGGTTTAGATTAAGGTTTTGGATTTAAGGTTTGGAACCATAACTTTGGCTTTCCTCAACATGTTCCAATAGCACATTGTTTTATCTGTTTATATGTTTTTAATTCAATGGTTCCCAGTGCTCTCTCTGTTGAAAAAACCCTTGTAATCTGTTTTAACCACAAAATCTTGTAATAAGTGTGGAAATGTGGCTTTTGATTTGAACATTCAACTGTTACGTGAATAACGATAAAAGATGATTGAATCGCGTTAAATGAAAATATTATTTTATTCCTTTGGAGACCTTTCAATTCTGTTGTATATTATTAAATGTCTTTATCTAGATTATCTACAATATCTACCAGTCCAATAGAACCGATCCTGCCACCCGGAGAGTGGGGTGCATCTTTATCTTTATTTATTTTTGCTATGCTTTTGTTTTGGCTTTTCTGGTTATAGTTTGACGACTTACTGAAATCACTCCCACATGGTGGCTTAGTGGTTCCCACTCCTGCCTCACACAGAAAGAATGTTGTGGGTATAAGTGATTTCTTTGTTGTGGCTGCACGGTGGTGTTGTGGCTCTCGCTCACCTCTCAGAAAGCAAATACCTGGTTTTGAGTGCAGGCTTATAGCTTTTCTGTGGCAATTGGTTGTTTGACTCTCTCAATCACAAGTTTGCAGGTTTAAATCCCATCAAGCCACCTGTTCACATGTTGAAGTAGCCACGAGGAAGACCTTGGACTCCCAACCATTTCCTGACTTAGTGAAGATTTCTATTTCAACCACGGGTCATCAGCAGGGGAAACCTAACCTGTCTCGTGACTTAATCCCAGCTCACGTTTCCTATTAGTGGGTAAACAATCCAAGCA
The DNA here is from genome assembly GCF_963422515.1 of Blennius ocellaris. Taxonomy (NCBI): domain Eukaryota; kingdom Metazoa; phylum Chordata; class Actinopteri; order Blenniiformes; family Blenniidae; genus Blennius; species Blennius ocellaris. Next base: position 14,638,399 of record NC_137653.1, read on the forward strand.
CTGTGACTGCTGCTTCACAATGATTGGATCAAAAAAAAAAAAAAAGCATTTGCCCTTCTTCTCTACTACCATTGGCGTATGAATGGGTAAAAGGTTGTGTTAACTTTCTCTTTATGCGTGGCTTTGCTTTTGGGGTACTCCGGTGTTTCCTGCAGCGCACAGTGCAAAAAAAAAGAAGAAAAAAAACCTGCAGTCTCGCGCACGCGTAAAACACGCAGTGCGCAGGAGCGCGTCTCGCTCCGGCAGGAGCGGCGGAGTGCTCCTTCCCTCGCACCAAACACACGATCTCTGGCTTGGAGGAGCTGGCACATGCGGACGGGGCGGTGCTCACCGTGACTCTCCCCCCGCCCCTCCTCCCCCTCCCCGTCACGTTTTCTTTCTCTCCGCAGATTGTGTTTGCCAAAAGCCCGGGTGTCGAAGGAGATTGGCTGGGGCTCAGCGAATGTAGGTCAGGAGCTGCTTGAGCAAACATGAGCATCATCAAAAGGCTCAAATGTGCCTAAAAGCGCCGCGTCCTTGCAGGGGAAAAAAAAAAAACTCTCGAAGGACCGCCTGTTGCTGGCAGGCACACTTTTGTGTTCAATTTAGGTCACGAAGCTCAACCTAGGAGGAGGGGGGGGGGGGGATTTGGTGGTGGGATATTTGTTCAAACCGTTTTCTTATTGCAGATAGGTGAGCTGGATCACCGAGTTGAACTTGTGGGGAATTAGGCTATGGGGTCACAACAGTGCCGGGTGTAAAAATAAGTCATCACCTGCTGGATATCAAAGCCATCTGCTTGTATCGCTTTCATTTACAGAGAACTGACTGCTGGTCAAACATTGGCTTTACATCAGTACTGTTTTTAAAGCGTTCTAAATATTTGCTGAGGTTACCCATGATCGGGTGTCACTGAACCCTTCATTGCCATTAAACTAATGAATGGGTAACCAGATATTTTAGTTTTCTCTCTCTCTCTCTATCTATCTCTCTATCTATCTATCTATATGTCTATCTCTCTGTCTATCTATCTATCTATCTATCTATCTGTTTTTAAGCCACACACGTGTTTACTCTACATAGTATAACAAGGCAATTACGTTTCGGATTTTCTTGGTAGTCTGGATTCAATGAATTCGTCACACAGGCAACATGTTATTCCTCTGGAAAACACGGATTTAAATCCAAACTACAGAAGACGTGTGTTCTCCCAGCCACGAGGAGTCACCTCTAACACATTGATTACTCTTGTACCACTCCCAGCAGCAACCCGGTGCTCATTACAGACTGGCACAAGGGACAATTACCATCTAGGGATTTTTTCCCCCCTCTCTCTGATTTAGTTTTTAAATGTGTAAACAGGACACCTGGTCAAACAACCACGTAAGCAAATGTATTCCAAAAACATTTGAACTGTCTCTGCGTCAGATTTGGAATTCAAGTTCTGATTATAGGTCAGTGGACAGTTTCCACAGCAGCCAACAAAACAATGACACAGCAACAAAGTTTTTCATGAAAACAACGAAGGCACACAGTGTGCCAGGAAGTGCGTGGACGGAAGTGGTGGCAGCATATCTCCAACAATCGATCAACTTTATTTGTAGAGCAACTTTTTATACAACAAGGTAATACAATGTGCTTAACGTGATTTAAGAACGGTGCAAAGATAAAATAGATAATCATGAAGCAAATTAACACACACACACACACACACACACACACACACACACACACACACACACACACACACACTAATGAAGATAAAGGGCCATATCTGGCCTGGTTTCATATAGAACCAACTCGCATCACTACGTTGTTGTACAGAAGCGGGTGATCGTCATGCACCTGCACTGGGTACAGTGAAGAGTGGTTAAACAGCGCCTCCCCGAGGTCAAACTGTGTTACTGTAGACAAGACTGTCGATAAATCATCCCCTTGGCATTGTCTTCAGCAGAATCAGGTCATCTGCACCTGAACAGCCATTTAAGAACCAACAGGGAGTGTTGAGTTAAATATGTTGACATTAATAACCTTGTATGTTTTGGAATACATTATGTTGCACTTTTCTTTCTTTCCTTTTTTTTATTTTTTATTTTTATTTAAGAATTCTATACGTCACATCCCAAGAGGCCACGCGCCCGCTGCCTTTAATTGCTCGTGGTAAAGCTCAGGTTTCTCTCGGTAGGACAACTATGGACGAAACTAACAGAAAGTAAGTGTCATTATTTCATTAAAGGTGGGCAAAGTTGTTCCATTTCACTTCCAAAGACGCTGGATGACCAGTGTTTTTGATATGTGGAGTTAAATGAGCATGTAGGATGATGTTAAACTATTTAATCCTTTAAAAATTCAATTTTTTTTAATTAAAAAAGGTGATGTTATGTCGAGTTACAACCCGTTAAAACAAGTGAAAAGAACTAAACATCTATCTGAAACTGCCAAATGAGTAAAACAGAAAACACACACTAGAAATTGCTCAAAAACAGTTTAAATCTAAAATGACAAAAGTAACACATTTTCTAAGTAGTTCTTTTTGTCCCCCACTTCATACGCAAATTTATTTTATTCCTGCATATTTTGGTGGCATTTATCTGCTTTTGATCTAATTGAACTGATTTTTGTTGACACGTGTTTTCCACCAGGTGGCAGTGTGACCATAGCTCTGCGAGTTGCTGAGCTTGCTTTTTGTACCAGGTCTTCTAAGGGCTCAGGAGTTATTCATTCAAGGCTGCTGGGCCTTGCGGAGCTCTGCCATCCCCACACTAAATACAGCAGAGGTGCGGATGAATCAGCAGAGCTGCAGGCTGCACTAAAATTGGCACTGCAGTACATTAGCATTCGTGCTCTAATTGGAGTTATAGAGAAAGGCCATAAAAGAAAGAGCACTAAAACCCTTCCCAGCTCTCTTTGTATTGCACACACACACACACACACACACACACACATTGCACTGAGGCCCTGTGTTGGAGGGTTGTCAAAACACACAGTGACTGAAAGCATTTACAAGATTTTTGAAGTGAATGGCTATGTTTTTAGTGCTACAGGTGACACCTGGGAGAATGAGTGCAGCTGTGCCTGAGGCCGCCATCTATCACTCACATATCCCTGCGTGACACAGTTCGCTCTGACTCTCGCTCTGCTCAGACAGATTGCCAAAAGTGTCACATTATATTAAAAAATGTAGCATTCAGTTACTTTTCCGCCGTCACGTTAAAGGTCTCAATCACAGGTCAGAAATGCAACATGAGAACTTTTGATTGTCGTTCTCGGTTTTGCACCTTTGGTTGAAGCCTTTTTCAACACGTCTTTCATGCTTTGTGCAGATTTATACTGGGATACTTACAATCACTGACTGTGCACATATTGGCCTTTTCACTAACCAGACTGAAGCTTTGCGTTTGTCCTTCATCACACACTAGTCTGTTACTAATACACATGTGAGACATATGCAACGATGTTGAAATAATGCAAAGCAAACTTACTATCAAATCAAACTGTTGTGCAGTTACTTGGCTAATCAGAATTTGTATTTTATTATTATTACTAAACTAAATGAAGAATCTTGTAAAAATTAAAATGTTCATGTTTGTTGACTTTCCCCCCAAAATGATCCCACTTCACTGTTGTTGTATGTTTTTATTTGCAGTTTCACTCGATAGCTATGGGTTCCTGTTTGTACGTGGCCTTGAATCCTTCTCTTGCAAAAAGCTGCACCCAAAATTTGCAGAAAATCGATCATATCAAAGCTGTAAACATAAAAGCTGTAGTTCCTCAAACTTGTAATTGATGTGATCATGTGTATGTGGGTTGTCTGAACCGGATGATGTTCATTATTATGATTTGGTGTATAATCCAATTAGATGTCAGCAGTCTGTTGGTTATAAAATCTTCACTTCATTGAAATTTCCTGAACGAATTATGCTGTGCTGCTTTTTGACAGTCGGGATCGGCCTTGGAATCAATGAAGAAGGCCAATCCACTGATTTGCTCCTTCTCCTATGAATTTTTAAAGGAATAAATTGTTTCAATTTGTTTACGAGAAAATACATTTTAGCAGAAGCCGTCGTGAATCCAAAAGCAATCTGTTATGAAACCAATGACAAGTAACGTAAAAACCATCAGTATTAACAAACATGCTTTTTTTTCGAGATGTTAAGACTTTTTGTTTCTTTCTCTTTCAGGCATCAATTCACTGATTGAAAGTTGAAATTTATGGGAAACACAGAGAACAGTTTCACTAATAAAAACATGCAAAACCCATTTACAAGTCATCATACACACAATAAACCCCCAAATTCCTTATCCAACTACTGGAACATGGAAACATCCAATAACCAATCAACTAAACATCTGGCAGACCAAATACAGCACGAAAAAAGAAAAAGCAATAATTGCACCAATAGTTAACTTTACAAGAAACATCACTCAGGAGCAATAAGAGATTAAAAATAATCTTTTATATTTCAAATGACCACAGTATATTCATCGGGTAATGAACCCAACCACTCAGAAATGTGACCCTGGTGGAAGCCAAACACAATCCCCGTTAACATCATGAACATAAACTATTTGGCTCGACCCAGAACTCCTAACTACACAATTTATTTTTGCAATCTGGGAAAGGAAAAGAATTCCTTTAAATCAACTATTTGAAAACAACCAGATCATGGAAAAGACCCATTTATTCAATAACCTGAGCAAACACGTTATTAGGATAACAAGCTCAAATCTCCAAACTGTATAAAATTTATTTCAAGCACACACACATACACACCCACACACACACACCTCATTAACACAAAGAACTATAAAATGGGCTGGAATAAACCAAAACGTGTTGCCGTCTCCCAAACCCAGCTTCTGTTTACAAATCAACAACAATGTTTTCTTTTCCATAAACAGCAACACATATTCACAATTGAATTAACAGATGAAATACTAAATACTTCACATCACCCAAAGTAAACAGTCACTTTAAAATGGGGCAGCTGTTTCCAGTGCACTGCAGCTCATCTTGTCTCGGCGCACTGAGCTGCTGCCACGTGATTGGCTGATTAGACAGTCGCGTGACGGAGTAGTTGAACAGGTGTCCCTAAAGTGTCAGCTAATTGTCTGCATGTGCTAAATGTAGTGGAAATATTCAACATACATCCAATGAGCAGACAGGGAGCAGCTGCTATGATGTTATACATGATGGCGCTTTTAGGACTTTGCGTGGCTGAAAACTGAAGCGTCAAAGTCGAAGGCTCAGCGTGGAGACACAGCTGGTGATATTACGACTCCAATATTCTGAAATCAGAACGCAGCATGTGGTGGCAGATTCAAATCAGCCATAAAACACCCATAAGTTCAGCCTGTTCTGTCTGAGGTGGCGTTCTGCAGTTATATGTGCAGCAAATGGCTCAAGTTCAGTAAAAATATACAGAATACTGCCTGAAGGGAAATTTCAAGGGGATTGTTGGGAACAGCTGCTTACAATAAAATAAGGGGAACAAATATATCTCCAAAAAAAAAAAAAAAAAAAAACCCTTATGAAACATCTCTGCCGGCTTCTTTCAGGCCTGCAGGTCATTAGGACGCAGTCAGGAACATCCAGAATCAGCATCGGTCTGATATCCAGCACGGGGAAAAACAAAGTTTAGTACTCCGACTGCAGTAACAGCTCTTGTCTGATACGTGTCCCTGTTTACCCTCCAAAGGGCATTTACATTTTCTGACAGGCAGACAGGCCTGCAGTAGGCAGCCAAGACCTGCCGAGGTCTGTTGTTATGCGCCCTTCCTTCTTGTGAAGAGATGCCAGATCATCCCGAGGGGGACAGCAGCTCCATCCCCGCTGTATCCAGGAAGTTTAATGTTTTTACTTTTGTTTTAGTGGAGTGAATGAAAAAAAAAAAAAAAAAAAAAAAAATATATATATATATATATATATATATATATATATTTGTGATGAGTTCACCAGTGTGGGGTGGAGATGGAGGAGTCTGTGAGGAGGACTCATTACGCATTGAGGCAAGACGCCTGAATGTGATGTCAGTGACGGGGAGCCCTGTAAGTGGACGAGATAAGAAACTTAATTAGTCGCAAAACCTAACACGAACAAAGACAAACAATCACAAGAAATACAAACAATGATAAAAAACTAGATTTTTTTTCTCGGTATTTCTAAATTTTCTATTTTTGTAAAGGTCTTTTCTTCCATTAGAGTAAATAATATGTGTTGTTTACCAGACCTGGTCATTGACAAGTCAACCTTTATTATGATTAGTCTACTTGGCTGCGCCGTGCTTGTATATAACATCGCTATTTATTAATCATCATTTTATCATTGCTGCTACCACTGGGAATTGAACCTGGATTTCCTACATTCAAGATCAATGCTCAACTATATGAACCACCAGGTGGGACAAGTCAAAGCGTATCGTCACTCTCTTTAACTCATCACGTGTCCATAAACAGGACGAACACAGAATATGTGACATTTTAAAATAACATTGCCTTGTGATGTCGGTTGAAATGAAACCATCTCAGTGTTGAAATAGGTCGTTGCTGCGGTGGTAGAACAAGATGTCCTGTAAGGTTAAGTGTGCTAGTGATTTCACTGAAGGTGCAGGATCATCAAGAGCTGCCTCAGGCGAGAATTCATTCAATGAGGTCATTAATTCAGGAAGGTGTCATTATTATACCAGAAGATAGCTATCAGGCCCTCAGTGGGGCGTCCATAGTAGTAGTAGTAGCCTTCTAGCTCTATGTTTATGCTGTATTATGGCATAGTTTCAGCACCGATTCAAGGATGATGGACTCTTGTGGCTGAATTCGATAAACAACAAGCTTGAGTCTGAGCGGGATGATGCAGGAGTCGCCGCGATAAGCTCTTCTCCGCCTCATCTGACCCATCCTAATTTCTCCCTCGTCCAATCATCTCGTTGTCAATGGCGCTGCGCCCTCCAATCACCATCTGTCCTGCAGGCAGTAACACTTATACATATGTGCTGTAATTAGACAATCACTTCCACATGTGGATCAAACTCTTTCAAACCAGTCAACCCCTACCTCACCCTCCCATCCGCCCACTGTCTCCTTTTTCCTCCCTCTGTTTTTCTTATTTCCCCGTCTCACACTCCGCTACCCTCCGTGTGCCCCTTTTCACTTTTTTCTCTCCCCCTCTTTCCCCTTTCTTTCTGATTGAATTACCATGAGTGCAGGACTTGGCCAAAATATGCCAGCTTGTTCTGATTAAAACTGTCCTTGTTATACTCGAGACTTTCCAAATGGCTGTGAGCTGTGTTTGTGTGTGTGCGTGTGTGTGCGTGTGTGTGCGTGTGTGTGTGTCTGGGAGTTGGGTTCAAATGGGGGGGGGTTTGCAGTTTGTGTTGAAAAGAAAAATATAGCCAGACAACAGAGTATGGCGAAAGATAAAGAGTGGGAGTCCAAGAACACGATGGGGACCAAGTGGAAAGAGATGGAGAGGTGGTGCCGTAAAGTAGGAACAGCAAGGGAATGAGACAGTAATGGTGGCTGACACTGAGTGGAGTTCACGACCGGTTCACGGTGACATCATGGTTGAATTTTGGGGAACATTTATATAGGAAAAAGTATTTGCTGCTCATTGGATGCATATGTACACCCTAGACCTGATCCGACCCCCCCTCTTTTGTCCCCGTTCTCTTTTCTTTCTTTTTCAACTTCACCACGATCCCATCATTTTGCAAATAACACGATAAATAGGCCGGTTTACTGGAGGTTTCCTTGTATTTTGAAATAATTCTCTGGTTGCGGGATGGTGGCTGTGTTTCATTGTGCACCTCTCGCGGTCTCGCCTTCATTTGTTAAAGACGTCTGTTGAACTATGAAAACCCCCCCCCCAAATTGACAACTACCCGGAGTGTCACTTCTTTCCCTTTTTCCTCCCTCCTTTTCCCCCCTTCGGTCCTTGTTTTCGCTCCTCCTTTGCTCCCATGTTTTTTGCCTGCAAGTCTAGCCAGCCCTCACCACTGGTACACTATGTTCTTTGTGTGTATAGGCATGTTTCGCAGTTTGAGAGACAGAAAAGACATAAAGGAGCCCTGGGACCCAAAGCGTGTTTATAGTGCATGTGTGGGTGTGATTATATTTGTGTCAGCTCTTTATCTTGCTTGAAGAAAATTAACAGCGGGGTGTCGTGGTGTATTAAAGGTTCTCTGTGCGTAAAGGAGGCATGTTGTCTGTACGAGCTGCGGTGCCAGTGTTTATTGGTTTGTGGGCATTCGCCAGCTGCGGCGTGTACGAGCGCGGCCCCGTCGTTGCCGTTCCGCGTAAGACGCTCGCATGTTTGTGCGCCCAGAGCGAGCCAGCAAGGCTGTCAAGCATGGCTGTCATCCTCCGCATGCTTCTCCGTGCACCACAGAGCCTCACATGACATCAATCTGAGAGCAGTGGGATAGTGATCTCATTACCAACAGCCTGTTGCTGATTAAAACCTGCCGTCTGCACCCTCCTCCTTGCCCCTTTCTTTTCTTCTTTCCCCTCCGCCGCTCTCTTCTGCTTCCTTGTCCTTTGCCTCGCCCCCCCCCCCCTGCTTCCTCCACCCCTCGACTCCAGAATCGCACCATTCTGCGGTTTCTCCGCTCGCTGCTGCCAAAAAGGGCCCCATTTCAAGCTCTGCAAAAAGTTATAAGCTCCCTCAGTTTTTTTTTTCTCTTCTCTTCAGTTTGTCTCCATTCCTTTGTTTGGTCTTTTTTTTTTTTTTGCTGTGTGTCTTAAAGCCGTCTTTATCGGAGGTTTAACTTCCAGATTTCTACCTGGAGGCCTCATTTTCTGAGTTCATCCTGAATGCCATTGGCACAAAACAACAACAAAAGTTGGAAAGAACAAAGGTGGATTCAGAGGTGTGGGCGCAAGAAAGGACTCCTGCGACCTTTTACATTTAAATCGATAAATATACAAATGTGTCTCTCACACTCAGCTGGATGTTATACACTCCCCTCCTCTTTGAGCAGAAACACAAACAGCAGTAACCTTTCACCTTTCACTCGCCGACACTATTACTGAAAAGTGTGGCAGTAACCCAGATGGTTGTAGCACTAATCCTGGGATTGAACGGTGTCTGCTGCATATTATGACTGAGAGGTAGAACAAAAAGAAATGTCATGAATAGACCCACAGTGGAATGTGCTGAAATTGATAGTGATTTAAAACAGGTATTAAATACTGAATTTGTTTATATCTAAAATTCGATAGTCATTCTTGTTCCTTTTAGAAATAACTTTGTTATTTCTATTGTTGTAATACAACTTATTCCTTTTTTTTGTTGCCCAACAAACTAACACAATGTACCTTAGACATCTTGTTCCAATATTATGTTAAAAAAAAAGAACCACAAGAGTTTTGAAGAGTTTTTTTAACACTTCATTCATATGTTCAGTCATGCATTTTTTTTTGTTTCAAATTGTCTTGTTCAAAACCTAACATATATAATAATTATCGCTGTCAGAATGATGCAAATTAACCTGTCATTATGATTAATCTAATTACAAATGTTCACACTATCAAACCATCTGCAGGGCAGAATGATTCAAAAGCCCTAAAACGGCACAAGTGACACATAACGAGCAGTTTATCCAAGTAGACTCAGTGTTGCGCGTGCCGCTGCGCATGTGCAAATGGACAGTTAATCCAGCGGTTAATCCAGAATCCACGCGATATGGAAGATGCTAAACAAGCACGTTAACTCTTCTCGATGGGAAATTTGAGGAGAAAAAAAAATACAAGAAGGAACAGTCAACCAACAAAAAGTATTACTCACACTCTGCAGGAAGGAGTTTTCTTCCTGAAGGATTTCCAGTTAAAAATACTACATTAATGTGAAGCATAAGTTGTTGTGCTGTTCTCAGTTTGAGACAACGTTGTAAATAAGAAGCGGCCAGCTCTCTTCACGTACAATAGCAAAAAAGTTAGCTTGTCTTAGTACCTGCTGATAAAGGAGTAACAGGAAGCTATTAATGTGGAGAAATGTTTGTTTTGAAAAAGAGAAACTTTTTTGTCAACAAGAACTGTGAAAGGTGTTTAATAAACACGTTAAATGCATATTTAGTCCCTTCTTTCTTGGATCTGTTGGCTCAAATTAAACGCGATTAATATAGATTAAAAATGAAAGATAATTCATCGTGATTGATTGGAAATAATCCACAGCTGCCCTGTGATTAATATGATAAAAAAAAAAAAATCTAATTGTTTGACAGCACAAAATAAACAGTTACAAGTTTATAATTTTTTATTTTATTTTTTTAACATATTAAGACCAAAATCAAAATGGCTCTGGTCTGAGGATTTATGTTGTGGGTTTTGTCTTAAAAGGCAGCCTGCACTGCTCCAGACTGCTGCTGTCGTGGAGTGACCTGCAGTGGACTGACTTGCCATGAGCCCGGTCAGACAGTAGCAGACAGATTTATCTCTGACATGAAGAGGCAGTTCGCTCTGCCCCTCAAGGGCCGACTGGCCAGGTTTGATCTCATCACGGATCAAATGTATCTCCATTAAACGCTTCCTTACCAGAGGAGCTCTGTGTTGATGTGCTTTGGTAAGTCCTGTAGGAGGAAGAGAGTCCGCTTGAACTGATTTAAAGGTGCGGAAGCCGCCTGGAGAATGGGCCTTTGTACTTCTCCAGCTATGGAAAAGAGCTCACCGTCATTTGCATTTTGGGAATTTAATGAAGTGGACTGATACTTATACCAGGCTTCGCGTGACTGTATCTAACCTTTTCAACAATTCTTAGAAGGAGTAGCTTTTCAAATGTATCGTGCATTCAAAAGTAATTAACGTCGACACAATTTGACTGAAGTTTAATTTTCACACTTGGGATCAGCTTCAACAGATTGACTGACTGTGTGCATTGTACATTTAATTACATTTTAATGTGAAGTGGGGCAGTAAAGACTGAAGTTACTGTTTCCATCGTGTGAAGACACAAGGACTCTGATGCCGCGAGGGGGTATTTCTTTCCCATCAGGAATATTTGGTCACAATAATGCACTGCATGGCCCTTGATTGGCCTGAGGCCCCCAGAGCCCCACATTAGCTGGCAAGGGGCCCAAAGCATTCTAAACACATGGAGTGGAAGCCATGGGCCGATACTGATATCCCCAAAGGTGTGCAGGCCTGTGCAGCATGTGTGTTATGTGTGTTTGTGTATGTCTCAGAGTTAATGACTGTTTCATTAGTGTGGCTGTATGCATGCATGCTCTGTGTGTGTGTGTGCGTGCGTGTGTGTGTGTGTGTGTGTGTGTGTGTGTGTGTGTGTGTGCGTGCGTGTGTGTGTGTGTGTGTGTGTGTGTGTGTGTGTGTGTGTGTGTGTGTGTGTGTGTGTGTGTGTGTGTGTGTGTGTGTGTGCGTGTGTGTGTGTGTGTGTGTGTGTGTGTGTGTGTGTGTGTGCGTGTGTGTGTGTGTTCTTCTATTCTAGTGGAGACTGAAACCGAATCCCACAATAACCAGAGGGGATTAATTTCACTGTGGGGAAGAAAATGAAGGTCCCCATGAGGAGAATTCACACAATTTGAGGTGAAGACATACTGTAGGGCCTCTCTCTCTCTCTCTCTCTCTCTCTCTCTCTCTCTCTTCTCTCTCTCTCTCTAATGATGTCTCCAAAAACAGATTTATGACAGATTTCTCACAAGACACTAAATCCTGAAGACTCATTTTCGTTGATTGCGTCCCTTTGTGTTCTTGCTTCTAGGTCACTTTGTCTCTTCAAGATGTTACGCTGAATCTCTGTGGCTGTTTTGTGGTCCAACTGATAGCTTCGAATTCATGTCACATGTAACCCTTAGAAAGATTTACTCTACCGTGTCAATTGCTTTAGTTTCCTCTTTAGGTCCTATGCTTTATCTTTTAGTTATCATTTTATACATTTTGCTAGTTGTGCAGGCAATTACAGGTACATCTTGAACCTCTGTGAGGAAAATAATTTCTGAAGTATTCTTGCCTCATCAGAAACGTGCACCTCATGTGCAGTCTGTCCAAGTTGAGATGTGACTATTTAAATCGCAAGCATAGGAATAACAGAAGTTGTGACATGCACACAAGCGTCAGAGCATTTTCATGGCCCTCTTCCCTCAGGTCAGTTCAACCAACTCCTCTGGATCCAAATCAGAAATACCACCTCACATTATCAGGCACTGATATCACGCATTAAACCAGAGAGAAGGAAAAAAGTGCATTGAACCCTCGTCTCCACTGATCAAAGGAAGAATTTATGAGAACCATTTTCCATTGACACGCTTTAATGTTTAATATAAAGAAAAATCAAAATGACAATAATTTAAAACTGTGTCAGAAAATGCACAGTAAGCGTGTTGTCCTCAGACTCCTGCCCGTCCTCCTGGGTGAGTCACAGGACTGGGCTCTGTGCTTTTGTTTACCCCCTGAAGCCATTTTTTCCACGTGACGTGAGCTGGCGGGGCGCCGCTTGATCTTCTCCTCCATTTGAGGTGTTTCCTGCATGCTCATCTCTCTGCGCTTGAGGATCGAAGAGGATTCATGCAACAAACCACCACACAGTAGGAAGTGTACTTTATAAAGGTCAAAAGTTATACGGTTATTCAAAGTGTTTATCCTCAAATCCAGCGTTGGTCCTGAATTTCTGCAATGAGAACAGGCTGCTTCTGTGTCTACCGCAGGACAATCTTGGGGAGAAGATCAGTGTTGCTGCGTTGAACGGGTTTCTGCCCAATTGGCATTTCCATGTAGAGTATTGAAGCTGCAGCTCAGGAGGAGATCTTACCTGGGAGATTGGCTGATGCCTCAGTGGCCCCTGATGCCGCAGTTGCCGCTCCAGCTCCACAAGCTGCTGATCCGGCCGTGTTCGCTTTGTCCGATCGAGCTGCTCCGGCTGCTAAAAGATGGCACAAAAGAGAGGAAATACACTGTTAACATCCACGGAAGGACACGATTTCTTTTGTTTCATTTTTTTTTTTTAAACGTTCTAATTCGCACAGCAGATTATCACCTTGAATTCTTTCACAAAAACATGGCACATTATTTTATAGATACAATCCCATTGTTAGCATTGTTGGACTTCAGTCTTGCGTGCACCAAATAAATAAATTTTCTTCTGTCTGCCGAGACCTAACATTCCAGTTATAAGTTCTATTTTTAAGTAGTTATTTAATTCTAATTCTAATTATTCAAATTCAAATAATTGAAGGCACTTACCTGTGGGACGTCGCAACGTGGAGGATGTGGGATGTCGCTCTGTGAAAGTTTGACATTTCTGCAGGTACAGAAGTCTCGTTCGATGCATCAACAATATCCCATAATTTTGTCACATGTCAGCAAGCGAACCAACCCTTTTACACTGGATTTGACAATAAATACACAAACAGTAAATGTTTTAGTAGATTTATATTGAGGTGACTTCAGATTACAAACCAAGAATGTAGTCATCTGTTGATCATACAAGGTAAAATAGGACCCCTACTTCAGTAATCAATAGTAAATGATTGTTCCATTCAGATTTGTTCATATTAAACAGATGAAACAATAAGTGAGCAGTCATTTTGTACCTGAATTAATGAGTATTTCATAACCAAATGCCAAAATAATACTGGATCACTAGTAATAATCACTAGTAACATTTGAAAAAAAAGTCACAAGCAACTTCTTAAACACAAAATGTGGTCATTTTATTTATTACTGGAATTAACCGTAAAAGGTTCCTCTCAATAAATTAGGCCTCAATAAATTTGACTTAACTGTATCATTGTGGTGTTGACACACAGTTTAGGTTGACCTCATGACTGATGTGATGGATGTCATCAATAATTTGTAGGAAAGTGACTATAATGTAGCAAGAAGAAGCAGCAACAACACACCTGAGAGAAACTATCAAAATGCTTCAAGACAAGAAAAGACATATGGGAAATTTGGAATATTAAGGAAAAATGTATATTAAGCAATTAGAAGACAATAAAAAAAATGGAGTTTAGTGAAATTGTAACTCTTAAGCTTTACTCATGCTAACTGTTGTGATCAGGGACAACGGTATGGTTCATTTAATAGAAAAGAACATGAAAAGAAATGAAGGAAACTTAAGTAATCATAGAAGCTTCACTAATTTCATAACCGTAAGTTATTTTATGTGTGCTGCTCGAAATAGTGGCATTGCATGTGTTACTTCTGTATAAGACACAATTAGTAATCCTGTAGGTAAATCTTATAGCTTAGTTATTAGGTATTGATTGGTTATTAAAGTATAAACAGAGATAAAAGATAAGTTGTATTCAAACATGCTGGTAAACAGAATGAAAGTGAGTAACATAACTATGCATGGCGCCGCCATTGTTTTCTAAACGTCTGCGCCACTGAACTCACACATGCTCTGCAGAGCCGAGAGTGCAAGATTTTAATTTCCCGGGGAAAACATTATTTAATGAGTTCATCATTTCCCAAGTCCAACTCTGCTGGGATAAATAAGTCACTCGTGGACACACACTGAGATGTGAAGATGCTGCAGATGAATACGACCAAAAATAAAAAAATCAATCATGGTAAGATGAAGGTTTCCGTGGAAAGCTCTTTTCAACCAGCTTGCAGTCGCAGAAAGATCCAGTCCAGAGAGACGGATCACTGAGCTGGTTGATCACTCCTCGTCTGTAAAGACCAAAACGTTATTTTCACTTCAGGTGTGGAACAAGAAAATGACACTCAGAATCAGTGTTTTCCACAAATATGTCTCCTGCTGGTATAATTCTCCGCAGGGTTCATTGAATGATGAATATTTGCATCTGTTTGAACCTGTTTGTGTGCGCGGGCCCTCGCTAAGTATCACCGGGCAACATAGAATCCGGCTCTAATGGCACACAAACTGTCTCAATGGTGGGTTCTCCTAATACACTCTAATAGACAATCTGTGTTCCAGACCCTGCACGACACACGACGTGTGTGTGTGTGTGTGTGTGTGTGTGTGTGTGTGTGTGTGTGTGTGTGTGTGTGTGTGTGTGTGTGTGTGTGTGTGTGTGTGTGTGTGTGTGTGTGTGTGTGTGTGTGTGGGCCTATCTTTGGATGGTGAGCAACGGGGAGACAAATTTAGAAATTCAAAACAAACAGTCACACGGTTGAAATCTAACAAAAGAGTGTTGACTGACGGTACACTGTAGATAGAGTGAAGGTAAAGAGAGAGACTGTGAGACAAAGGAGAGCGGGGCGGGTGGGTGGAGGAGAGGAGGGGTGGGCAGCAAGTTGAAACCTAAGCTTTCTGGACCCTGTTTTCCCTGCCTTTGGGCATTCTGTGGCTGGTAAAAAATGTGCTGTATATTTGAAGTGTTAGATCACGTGACAAAGGCAGGGTTTGTGAATCAAAGTACACAATCATTTCAGGAGGAGAGAGAGAGAGAGGGTGTATGTTAGAGAGAGAGAGAGAGAGAGAGAGAGAGAGAGAGAGAGAGAGAGAGACGGGAAAAGGAGAGGGAGGCGGAATGCAACAGGCTGAGTTCTGTCGTCGCTGCGAGAGGGACTTCTGACTGACAAACACAACAACTACTCTCCGTCTCTGCTTCACTTTAACTCACTAACTGCCAGCCTGTGTGGAGCTCAAATCTTACATCTGGTAAGTTTGTATGTGAGTCTTCTTCTTCTTTTTTTTTTTTTTCTTCCCCCCCGGTCTTCCATAACTTCTTTGTGTTGGCGGGTTGTGAGAAATGAACACAGAGGACATGTCAGAGCATGAGTGAGATGTGTTTGTGGTGTTTCTCTTGTCTTTCTCTCTCTCTCTCTCTCTCTCTCTCCCTGTGTGTGTGTGTGTGTGTGTTTGTGTGTGTGTGTGTGCGTGTGTGTGTGTGTGTGTGTGTGTGTGTGTGCGTGTGTGTGTGTCTTGGAGTGGAGAGATTGAGTTTCCTGAGGACAGCTTTAATTGAGAACAGAGATTTTGAGAGGAGGAAGAACAACAGAAAGAGCGATGGGACGGGAACGAAAGCTGACCGGCGCTTGCATGTGCTTTTGACTGTCCCAATGTGAGAAGAATATTTGTGAGGATGTGCGTGTTCACTTGTTCCACCAAAAGTCAGATGTCTTTATATTTGCTCCCGGCTTCACAAACTCAAAGTCAAAGTCGATGAAGGAACGAATGTTTATCGCGTTAAACTACTGAGAAAAACAATATTAGATCAGTTCAGGTAGGTTGCTGCAATTTCACAGACTTTCAGGAATGACTGAGTATATAAGCTCACTGCATATGACACGAACTACTTTCTGGCTGTTACACACATCGTTGTCGGTCAGTATTGAGTGGTACATATGAGGTTTGTATCCATCCCAGAATGTTTTCCAGCGGCAGACCGAGAGGCAGCTGTAGCCCGCAGGCTCTCAGCCAATGGACTGGCTGTCAAAGGTGATGGATCACTCCATCAGCAGCGCAAATGGCTGAGTAGGTCTCGTCTACCTGAGTATGTACACACTCATTCACTCATCCCCAAAAGGCCTGATAAACAGCTACCCATCCTCCCCGATTATGTCGAACTGGATGGAAACACTTGCAATGGTTTACTCCTCCATGTCACAAGACAATCTCACTGCTTCTTTGTAGTGTGTGTGTGTGTGTGTGTGTGTGTGTGTGTGTGTGTGTGTGTGTGTGTGTGTGTGTGTGTGTGTGTGCGTGTGCGTGTGCGCGTGCGTGCGTGCGTGCGTGCGTGCGTGTGTGTGTGTGTGCGTGCGTGTGTCCTTAGAAACTTTCTGACTCCCTGCTTTTAAAAGTCCAGCTCTTATTAGAGTGTGAATCATAGCAATTATCATCCTTTGTGTGACGTGAGCTATAAATAGAAACGCATCGCCTGATGGATGATGGTGATATAGGCGTCATGAGCATCCTGAAGGCTTCTTCCCGGCGTTCTGCATCTGTCTGCTAACACCACACTGACAAGTGCTCACACCATGCCACTCCGTGCTGCTATTGAAAGCCCGGCTCTGAGTTATTCTCACAAACTGTTGACGAATCTATTTTAAATGAATTTTCCTTGATGTCTGAGGGAAAGCTCATTGGCAGAGTCGGGGACAAATCTAAAAGTAGGGTGCAAACAATCAGTAGTGTATTGGAGATGACTTTTTGGAGAACAGTAAGAGACTGTTTTCTCATCATGCTTTTCATCACTTACTCATTTTCTCTGTCAATGGCTGCCTGCAGAGCGGTGGTGACTGAGTAAATTCTCACTGTCATCCCAAGTTTGATCCATTCAGCATTTCAAAACTAACTTCTTTTTTTTTTTCCCCTTCGGATGCATCTGCTGCGAGTTAAATCTTCCTCTCTCTTTCCTTCTCAGAAACTTTTTTTTTTTTTTTTTTTTCCCTTTTTGGTTTCATCATGCAGGAAAGAAACGAATGGAAAAGTTTGTGTGTGCCTGCATGTGCATGTGTTTGGGTGTGTTGCATGAAACATCTTTAGCTCCATTGCAATCTCATCTTTGTTCACTCCACGTTTCAAGAATGACAGCCCCTCAGGCGGAGAAGGATGTCTGGCTCCTCTGTCTCTCTCTCTCCTTTTCTCTCCCCTTCTGTCTCGCTGACGTCTTTCTCTTTCATTTCCTATCGAAGACAACAAAGGAGATAATCTACATCTTCTTTTCTGGCCTGTGTCAGCTGAGTTTCATTTAATGTGGGAGTGTTCTCTTGATTTCTTCATATCAGTGGAAACTTGGAGACTTCCAACACAGAGACGTGAATACTGTGCTACTTGTTTTTGTGAACGGAGGACATAAATGTTTTTGTTTCTTTGTTCCACTGAATTACATATTGAGTTATTTAGAGAGATTTGGGGGAGAGCCATGTACTGGCTGTGGTTCGCTTTTACGTGTCCAATTGGCTTCAGAGATTTGGAAATCACTTGTGACATTCATTGTCGCTCTTGCTGCATTTCCCCCCCCCCCAAAAAAAAAAAAAACTCAAGGTCTAATGTGTCTCAGTGTGTCTAAAGAGTGCTTTAGTGTTTTTAATTGTGGCCCGGGGCTTCTCCTTGGCACAGGCTGCAAGCCTTTTAAACACACTTGTAATCCTCTCCGTGAAAAAGACAGACTGAGCGTGAATGCGTGCGTTTCACTTTTGACTTTAATGCAAAATGAAAAGCTGGCCACCAAATGCTTCAAAGAGGCCTGACCCGTGGCGAAGGCCGCTCAGCCTGGAGCAACAGCGACTGACCCCTGGCCTCCAATCTGGAGACCTTCAGTTGCCCACAGGGGAGCCTCCATAATGCCACATTGTGTGTGGCGTGAAACATATTGATCAAAAATAATCCCCATTTGCACTTTAGAGCAAAGAATTTACTCATTGTTTTTCCAAGCATCTGCAGCGACGTTGCAGGAATTGACAGGGTTTTTGTCTTGTCATTTTATAACTAATAATCGTTCTGGTGGAATAAGTGTTCTTTAAGGAATACATTTGGAGCTAATATCATCACGCTTTTCATAGTGTGAAGTGGCGGCTCCTGTTCAGCTGCTGTACATAATGAGGAATAAATGTACTTCTCTTGGAAACGCCACAGTGACCAGATGGATTATCAGCCTTGTCCTCCTCGAACTTCTGTAAAACCTTGAAGAGCTCAGATCCTGTTCACTGGAAATCATTATCACAGGATGAATGTCTGGCAGTCATTCTGAAACATATTTTTGACTAACAATACTTGGAAATTGATACCAAATATTGTTTTGAGGCTCGATCCACATATATTTATCTGTGTGTACATTCTCGACTCAGCTAACAACATAATTGCATGCGTGAATTTAAAGTGTTTGCCTTTCAGCCAGGAACTTTGTGGTACGTGTATGGCTGGTGTAAGTCTGAGTGGTATTTATTCTCCTCAAAAAGACAATCATTTGCACATGTCACATTGACGTAAAGTATAGTGTGGCCATTTGTTGGAAGATCGGATTATCTTGTCTGTGGTTGAAGGTGACCGTGTTTTCTTTGTCCTCTGTAATGATGTTTGTGTGTCCGGCTGTGCATTTTCAGCCGAGTGCTTTCAGCCGAGCTCATCCCTGGCTGCACTCTCGTATAAAAAAAAAAGCCAGATTTGATTGTGGTTTATGGTTTGCATTTAATTGTCTCTGCTGAAGTCATGTTTTTCCTCGTATTTGGCCGTTTCTGGAGAGGAGATTTTTAACCTCCGTGTCCAACCAGATGCAGTCTGTCCTCTCCTCAGCCTCAGTGGAACTGCTACACATTTCACTAAATGAAACACTTTTTTTTTTTTTTTTTTGGTGTCCAACACAGAACCCCCAGACATGCCTTTAAATGCATCTTTATTATGCAAGTCGCATAAAGCCGAGTCCACAAAATACTGCTTGTTTGATCTTAGTCTGACAATTGCTAACAGATTTTAGAGAGAGGAAGACTGACAGATAAAGCAAAGCTCACAACCACAGAGGGTCCACATGAGATTATCAAATCAACAATTTAAAAAAAATTAATAAAAGAACCCTGAAGTACTCATTGAAGACCTGCCTATTTTCCAGGACATCGCCCTGGATTGAACCTGTATGCAGGACAGTTTGGAAACAGTGAAATGACCAAGGCGAACTCTCTATGTAGCAGCAGGACAAACTGCAGCAAATTAAAATGCAGTGAGAAGAAGCAGACACTTCAGTTTGTGTGGCCTGTCCTTGGTCCAAAAGATCAAAGGCTGTTTACCATCAAGCGTTAACACTCCAAGTGAACACTCTTTACAAAATAAAAAAAATTAAAAAGGGTGTGCAACATATCGGATATGGCAAAATTGAAGCTTTCTGGCCCACATGATCAAACAAAGTGAGCACCTCATAGAACCACATCATTCATAATGTCTGGTTCTAGTTTGTAATAGCTGGAGTTTGTCCAATCATGAGCTTTTATGTCACCTCTGTGTCCCGCCCCAAACTCACACCCCTCCACTGTTGATGGAAAATGTGAACGTTAACCTTCCACAACTGTTCACTTTTTCCGTAATTCGCCATACTTTCTGTTTAAAACAGCGTCTCCAACTAAATTCTCCAAACCTCAAACAAATTTCAATTTTCCCTATTTTGCAAACAGATCCACGAAGCTTTGCCATGAAAACAAAGTGTTGCAGGGTGAAAAGCATGCTGCTTTCCGTTGATGTACAAAGAGTAAATTGAAAGAAAGTGGAACCATCTTTCCTCTGATCAAATGAAGGATTGTTGCAGTTTGTGGTGGTTTGCTCTCCAGACAGGGAGTACATAACAATGCATTGCAAAACAACAAAAGTCTGGCAAAACATCCTCACAAGGCGAAACGCCGGGCACAACCAAATGTGGTTTTCAAAGACTGGTGTGGGCATTCCCTGTGTGGTGCCAGTAAGCTTCCAGGGGAGGCAGCGGAAGGAAAAGTCTGAGGTTGGCGGACGCATCATATTTTTCAATTCAAGATGTGTTAAATGGGTCATATTATGCAAAATTATTTTTTCTAATGGTTGTCCAACAGCGATATTCATCCCCATACCTGGAAATGAGACCTCAGAAGTGAAGAACGTCTGTCATATGTCTCCCTGTCTTGTTCAATTTCCTTTTAAAGTGTGTTGCTCCAACGAGCGAATCAGAAATCAAACTCGATATTGTGTCATCGGGAGTTCAAAAATTCCAATCAGGAATTAGGCAGCTCTGCTCTGGCACATGGCACCACAGAAAGTTCTTCCTCCTCCTCCCAAGATGGGCAAGTGTGGGAGGAGCCAGCCCAGCTCACACAGACACAGCAGATTATGAATGCAGCTCATTTGATTTAATTTTCAAATGGCTGATAATCAAGAAAAAGTTGGATTTGGGGCAGTAATACAATGCTTCTGGACCAACGAGACCCATGTGAACATTTTGAAAAGCTGTATAATATGACCCCTTTATATACATTAAATACGCTTGAGTGCAAAACGATAGGCGTAACGGTCACAACAGTTGCAGACTTACCAGATGTTTCAAATTAAAGGATCGAACTCGCACCAACAAAATTCTGCCTTTTCATCGTCTTTGGCTCCAAACAATAATGTTTTTTTTATACTGACAAACATTACAGTCCAGGATTCAACCAAAAATGACCCCAGCACCAAACAAGCACCAGACCTTGAGGTTGATGAGGTTTTTGATCAAGACAATAAAAAAAAAAAAAGGCTTAAGTCGGTAAACTAACCGATTAAATTTACAGGACATCATTGTGTTAATGCAGCTATGATGACAGCACTTTGGAGTGCAATATCCAAGCAGAGGAACACAACCCAGTGTGGTAAACAACAAGCTTAATGCATCATTTCCCAGGTATGTTTTTTTTATTTTGATCTCACTGTTGTCGTAACATCAGCACGATTTACCACACCAGTGAATCTTGCAGTAAACTGCAATCCGTCGATGTGTGGATATTTACTTCGTGCTCAAGTAGATTAGTGAAATTGAATACTCTATTAACTTTTTATTTTCTTGAAAGCAAGGCAAATGTATTAATATAGCATCCTTTAGACACAAGGCAATTCACAGTGCTTTACAAGGAAATACGTTAAAACAAGGCTCTGATGTGATACTTTTATATATGACTAACGCAGTAAAATAATCCATTATTAGCCATGGCAAGTGATACAAATAGACGATTCATAACTTTGCACCAAACTGTGCACAGCTGTGAAGCCCCTGAATTTTGTAATTTAACAACGTGACAAGCTTTATGGCCATTCTTAAGACCACGTTTCCAGACTGAGTGTTTATGAAGCATGTCAGTTCTAAAAAACATTGATACTCTTGAATGTTTGGCCCATGGTCAAACTCAATTCTCCTCACATTTTAAAGAAGTGAGGTTGTTGGTCCACCTCTTGACTCACTCTGAAGAATCACCAGTCATCGTTCAGCCCTTCAAGTGGGCTCATTATGTTGTAAATCTGAAGATTAACTGTCGAATAATCGTCGAATCATCTCATTCCCTGAAAATGCTGGACCACAGCTTCTCTCACCAACAGATCTAAGTCCCAAACAAAAGCCTTTTACTGCGGCGGCAGCGGCCGTGATGTCATACAGGCGTTTCATCACATACAATAAACAAATACATAGAAGAGAGGTATAAATGGGCACGGCGCAGAGTGAAGGAGTGGATTGCACAGTCAACAAAAAAAAAGAAAGAAAGCTATAAATCTGTATGTATCTGTATGTATAAATGTTACCTGTATTCGATGTATTTATTCATCTATATCAATTTGTCAGTTACAGTCAGTGCAGATGATAAATGTTTGAATACTGTTCATAATAAATGGCCTGGCATTAGTACTGAACTATAGTCTATTGTAATATCACCATGCACACTATACAGCTCACAAAAGACTGACTGAACTGCACTTTGCATTCATGCAAATACTCGTTGGGTTTTTTTGTGGGCTTTTTTTTGTTTTTTGTTTTTTATGAAAGTGTGTTTAATTGTGACTATTGCACAAATTACCATTTGTACATATTATTTGTTACCTGTTGACCGAAACTGCAGATTTAGTAACAGCAATACGAGGCCTGGTTGGTGTAAATTAGGGGAGAAGCAATGTTATTTTAAAGCAGGGATCTCAAAGCTCAAAGACATGAACACCGCTTGTTTAAGTACTTATTGCAAATCATATCGTATTACCATACGCAACAATTTCCTGATATTGTGCTGCCTTAATTTAAACTATTACAAGTATAAAACTATTACATGTATCAATATATTATAAATGTTATGAAAACAAATCAATCCTGCAAAATAAGATTTGTTAAGAAACCACAAGTGTAACAGGAGGGACATTTGCAAAAACTTTCTACCTGACAAACCTTTAACTAGAGGATAGCCTGCCAAAATTACATTTCCCTTGAAAGTCTTGTATCCGTTGAAAGTGACTACTTAGCGTGAGACACCTTAACACTCTTCTGCTGAGAGTTGGGGGCCCTCGATCCTCTACTCTGATTTTAAAATGTATTTATTTAAAGGGTTTTGTCGGGTGTGCCGGTGAAGTAACTCAACATGCAGGTGTTGTCATTAAAAGCTGTTTATCGTTCAGATTTTTGTCAGATGACTGTGGAGCAATAAAAACTGAGGCAGAATGTGCTTAATTGTCTGGTTCCAATTACGAACCACAGTTAGATTGTGATGTTACTTGTACAAAAACAATCAGTAAGACTGAATCAGAAGTTCAGTTGTTCCCCGTCGCAGTGAAGGTGCAGAATAAACGGGCTCTGTCTGCTTGTCTCTTGACCAGATGCTCGCCGCTGTGACACATAGTTGAGTTATTTGCCAACCAAAATGGGACTAAAAGAAGAAGAAAAAAAAAATTGGCAGCTGTACTTTTGCTCAGGAATTTGAATGACGGTCTTTATGAAACAACTTGGGGCCCTTTAAAAAATGTTAAAAAGAAAAAACCTAATTTACAAGTTCTCTTTACCCCCAAAAAATGTGTTGCCAAGTCCCTCTTTTCATCGGTGACTATTGCTCATAAATCACAGATAAACTGACAGATTCCATCGTCCTCTCACATGTTCCTGCATCTGTTGTGTAAACATGATGTTGGACCTGATCGGTCATTACAGGCAAAGGAAGTGAGAAGAAACGGACTTTTTCAGAATTAGCCTGTTTAGTGTTGACAGATTCTCAGTCTCGGCACACATCCACATACACACAATCCCTTTGTTTTTCTTTTTTTGTGTGTGTGTGTGTGATCTTTCATAGCTACAGCATCAGGGGGATTTCAGTTGGAACAACCATAAAGATACGTCACATTTGCACCCAGAATAACCAGGTCCAGAAAGTGCTCGTAATAAAAGCCCACAACGTGACACCCGAAAGGTTCTTTTTTTGAATTTTCACTGGTCACTGCTCAAGCTGTTGCAACCCGTCCCTTGAACACATTGAAGTGGCTCCAGAAAAGTGCAGTGTGATGGGAGTCATGTGAAAACAAGTCAATAATACTGTATGCAGTGACTTGCTGGAAAAGACCGAGAAATGGAAAGCCCCATCATTTCTCAGCTAAATCTGTTTTTAATCCGCGTCGTCTGGGAAAGAGTGTGCACCAGTTTTACGTGTATGGGTGTGTGTGTGTGTGTGTGTGTGTGTGTGTGTGTGTGTGTGTGTGTGTGTGTGTGTGTGTGTGTGTGTGTGTGTGTGTGTGTAGGTGTGTGTGTGTGTGTGTGTGTGTGTGTGTGTGTGTGTGTGTGTGTGTGTGTGTGTGTGTGTGTGTGTGTGTGTGTGTGTGTGAGTGTCAGCAGGACCAGGACCAGGTGACCCAATTTGACCTGACCCAGCCAGGTCTCATAAAAGCAGCATTGAGGCCTGGAGGCCCAGAGACACAGCACTGCTTTTGTTGCCCTACCCAAGGTGTATTCACCCTGGGGGGAGAATGAGGGGGTGGGGCTGTTTCTCATTAGAGGGAAAGAGACCATTCCTTGGCTCGGGCACACATTATTTCATAGTTTATTAGTGGATATAAAAGTGTTTCTTTATTTTCATGTATTTTTTCCATACCCCCCCCCCCCCACCTCCCTCTCTCTCTCGCTCTCTCTCTCTCTCTCTCTCTCTCTCTCTCTCTCTCTCTCTCTCTCTCTCTCTCTCTCTCTCTCTCTCTCTCTCTCTCTCTCTCTCTTTTGCTGTCTCTCCCTCCTCCCATGCTGCTTTACCACAGTCTGCTCTTTCTCTTATTAATCCCGTTTCCAGTATGGCTCTAATTAATAGGACTCTGTTCATTTCTTACACATGGCCTTCCAGATGCTCCAAACTCCCTCTTGTGTTCTTCCTCTCTCTCTCTCTCTCTTTCTCCGCCCTTTGTTTCACTGTCCTTTTCCATCCTTTTTGTTAAGCTTTCGGCACTCTTTCCCCCTCCAGTCCTTTTATACATCTGGCTTTCATACCAGTGATTTCGGTCTTTGACTGTGATTGGTTGAGGAGTCGACTCCAAGTCACTACATCTGCGGTAGGATCCTCCATCCTGTATTTACTACTCCATTCTTCAAGGCCAATTGCCGCTTTCAGTGGTGCTTGAGGACGTGTGAACGCTGCGTGTTTTCCACTGATTACTTGCCCATGAACATGATTAAAGTCACAGAACATCTGCGTACATTCACCGCCGCGGCCTGCATGTCCGCTCATGTATGTTTGTGTGTTCTGCTTCCAGAGAGGCATGCGCACGCATATGTTTTACAAAACGGGACCATACCACTACATGCATGAAGTCACTTTTTTTTTTAATCACAGCACACTTTGTCCAACCTCAGTTTGACATTCTTTAATCGTCAAACACTAAAGTTCTTTGTTAAAATGGTTTCCAGTGAATCTCCCCGGCTGGCCCTCGCAGTGAAGAAAAAAAAAAAAACCACAGCAGAGCCGGGCAGTTACCAAAAAAATGTCAATATAGGAAATATAACTTCAAGAAAAACACTCAGCTCATGGACTTTGTGGTTTTGTGTGTAATATGTGCATGCATGGGATTGAAGAAAGGATGTGGAAGCATTTTACTCTCGCAGCACAGATGACTGTAGATTAGTGAATATTTTGTTCACCCCATTTATGTCAATGACAGTTAGAATTACTGCTCATTAAAATGCAATACCCTTAAGCAGGACCACAGTTGAAGAATATTTTGCACTTGATTTATTTTTTTACCATCAGCAGACAGTAGTATTTGCATAGCAGGCCCGAGCAGCCACAATTTCCTATTTGCTTTTAATTATTTAAAATAAATCAAAGTATCTATTACTACAAACTACAACCTCTCAGCTTAGTATTGTTAGCATAAGTATAATCACTGCACCCCATAATTGAAGTAACATATAAACGCTTTGCCATTGTGGTTAGAAAAGAATCAAGATAATCATTTACAAAATTATTCAAAACTTCATAATGTGGGACTTTGTGAAGACTCCCTAAGCAGCCCTTACACTTAAGGCTGCAAAAAAAAGACCTTCCCCCCATATCTAAGGTTTTGAATAGTCGTCTGAAAAATCCAGGCAATTTATATAATTAACCTGAAGTCAAATGTGTTTTTCTGTACTTTTTTCAAAATCTTTTTCATTTGCTATTTTGATGTCTGCTGTTGCACAAGACCTTCAAAACTGATACATGCTGCCATATTCATTGTATTGGTTGAAATACAAGACGACGTGACTGCATGTTTTCAAATCTATTCCCATGGAAAAATATCCAATGGTATATGTATGATTCACACAGGAGTCACAACCTCCACTGAGAACAACCTCAGCAAATAAGTGAAATGGAGCTTTGAGACCTCCAGAATGTACATACGCTTATTGGTCAGATCATTTGTTTGCTCACTTGGGCTTGTTCAATTAGTTCTAATCTGCCTCATCTCAAGGAGCCATCAGATGTTGAGGGAAGGCCCGAAGTCTGGCCCTTTCAACATGACTCAGATTCCTTCAATGACTCAATCGTTGCTTTGGTGGGCTGCTTTAGGCCGCTGTAAGGCTGAAAGGTGAAATACTGACCGGTCAACTGTCTTGGGTCAATCTGAAGCAGGTTTACCTTTTACTTTAAAGACGACCAAGTTGCCTTTCCTCGGCCACAATAAGAAGCAACAACTTCATGGCGCTGCCACCACCGTGCTTCATAGCAGGACCAGTCAAATGTCATCAAGCTTTGAACATATGTAGTATTTTACTTTCTGTCCAAATTATTACAAGTTGTTCAACCAGAGTAGTGATGTTCCTTCTTCTTTTTTTGTTTTTTTACTTATGGTGTGTAGTCTTTCATGTGTCTTTCACTCAAAACTGCCTTCTCCCTTGCTGCTGCACCCTAAAGAAGTGACTGAGGAAGTTTTTCCCATGTCTGCGGTGGACTTCTCAAAACTTTTTTAAAGTGAGTTTCAGCACAACAGTCCCTTCAGTTTCAGCTAACTCCAGAAAGAGTTCTGGTGGTTTGAAGCAGCTCTCATTTAATCACTAATGGAGGCCAATTGCTTCAGGGAACACTCCGATTTTTCTCTTGCTCTGGTCTATGCTGCTGTACAAAGCTATTTCATACATCCACAGGACATTTATTTATGTGTCTTGATAATTCTGTGGTTTGTGAGACGAGCTCTACAAAAGTCTAGCTCAAACGAAGCAGTTCGTGTTACACAATTGCGTATTAATGATGTATATAGTGTATGTATACATGGATATGTGTTCCATCACTGTTTTGGAGTTTGCATTAGGTTGAGCAAACTTAAATATAGAGTGAGAATCTGTCCAAGGTGTAGCCTGCCTTCTCCCTAATTAGCTGGCATCAGCTACAGCACCCCGCGACCCTGAACTGGATAAAGTGGCATAAAAGATAAATGGATGGATGGATGGATACAGATACTGAATATAATGGTGATGATAGTTTGATCGCTTCATAGATATCCAATTCGCTCTTTTAGCACAAGGCTCCTATGTGGTTCCGTGTTTGACATTTATGAATTCCTAAATCCATCACTTTTCTTTCACCCACCCGGGATGTTTGATTCCCATGCCGAAGCAGGCTCAAAACAACAAGACATTCTTTGGCCGAGCTGTGTTTACCACAGCTCCACCGCAGAGTCAAGCTCCACCTACTCATGAAATCACTGGAAGTCATGGCAGTTTTAGAGAAAGATGAAGGGACAGCTGCCCCCGTTTAACTTTGTCATGGGGTCCCAGAGCCACACTGCGACTCCTAAATGACAGACAAGCTGAGAGACTTCACGGGAAACCTTTATAGAAGTAGAAGAAAAGGTCGGTGGTTGTGTGTAAGGTACAGTGAGAATTGGTGGCTCTGTATGTCCGTGGCTATAAAGGGTTAATTGTACCCGAGTCGGGGCTGGCTGTTCTCGGGCAAGCTGGCTGGCAGAGGGAACAGAGAGACCCTTTATAATACTACTCTGCTGATTGAAATCATATGGCATTGCCTAAAATTATTGGTCTACTTGGAAAAAGGACAAAAGGGAGAGGAAAAGTTCTGGACCCCCCCCCCCCTCTTCTGCTCCGTCAACTGTTTCTTCTTTCGGCCTTTGGTCCTCATCATGTTATGTATTTATTATATTTGTTGTGATAAAAAGATAAGTTTGTCTATTTCATCTAAATGTACCAACCAGTTCGCCTCTTTTGTTTTTCTACAGATTCCATATTTGACTGAGTCTTGGTCACGTCAGTCCGGGGCATCCTCCTTCCTCAGCATCCCAGTCACTTCTCTGCGAATCGACGCCACGGAAGCCGGAAGGAGAGAGGGCTGAATGGCACCGGCCTTTTTCAACCTCACCGTACGCCTCTGACGAAGAAACAGGAGGAAAGAGCTCGAAGGCCCGAGGAAAGCCACCTGAAGCATCAGCTGCACTTTTCGCCATGGCGACCAACCGGGAGCATCACGTGCGTCACATGACGGGTTTCCCCCGCACCATGTATCCATTCACCTTTAACTCCATGCGGAGCCACTCCCCCTTCGACCTGCTGGCCAGCAGCCACCTTTTTGGACAGTTCGGAGCCGACCTTCCCAAAGAGATGGCTGCATTGTGTGAGTAAAACCAGGTCTATAATGCCCTCACATTGCATAGTATTGTAAAAAAAATTAATAAATAGACCTTCATTATGATTTCATGCAATTCGTCACAAATTGCTCCTCTGGCTCGAGATAACTGGGTTGCCTCACTTGAACTCAGCAGACAATGCAAAGTTCATCTTTAAACATTTCACATATCCAATGTGGCTGTTCGTACCGATCAGTTCAGGTAAGTTATGAAACTCTTATGAGTTAAAATTGGAGTATGGTTGAGTCAGTAGGCAAGAAATCCCAATCTTACACCCTCACACATGACAAGATAGTGTATCGAATGTCTGTCCCCTGACCACCTCCTTTGAGCTAAAACAGTCGAGTCTTGGAAAAGTCTTCAGGCCCAATTTGAGGTTATAATTAGGCTTTAAATCATGAGAAAAAGGAGAAGAGATTTCCCCCCCCCCCCCCCCCCTTGTGGTAAACCAGTATCCAGATGGCAGAGAGGGCAGGCTGGAAAAAAACAGTAATTTGATGCTCCTCAGGAGGAGGATCTCGACAGATAGAAACTGAAATTTCCTATAAAAAGAAAAAGAAGTGCGGCACATGCATGACTTTTCTGTCAATGTTGCAGAACTGGCGTTCAAGAGAGGTAATGTTACCTTTTTTAAATCACAGGGGGCGCTGTTGCTCTTCATAGTGAGCAGCGGTGGGATTCACTTTCAGGATCTACAGAGCACAATGAAATGTTGAAAGTGATGCTGATTGGGAGGCTAATAATAATCTCTTTTTATATTTTTTTAATCTAATAATACATTTTTTTCCCCCACTTCTGAGATGCACTTCTGAGATGCACTTCTGTCCCTTCATCCTTCGCTCACTATAGGATCACAAACACAATCATTTGGAAGTAATGAATCTGGCATAATTTCAGGACATTGTAAAAAAAAAAGATAATAAACTCAATGAGTTAAAAGTGGTCATACTCTGCTAGACTTTATAAATGCTATATTTAGGGTTGCAAGCCATCGGAGTGCTTCATGCCAACATTGAGGATAATGCAATTTACATAGAACGAGACAGACAATCATCCACGCACTAATGTAGTGTCAACACACTCTACATTCATTGAATATAAGACAGCTTTAAGTTTAATTTGAGTTCTATGTATTTTGTTTGTCCCCGGCTTGATCGCTCCAGGACATCAAGTTGATTTTATACAAATGCCACCTCAGCATGTCCACACCTCAAGATGTGTGTTGAAGTCACGTCCACAGCCGGCTCGTCTCCACTGAGTCTGATTCCAGCAGTTTATACTGAGACACTTTGCTGAAGTCTGCGGTGCCTCTTCAAACTAACATCAGGTTTAGAAATACCTGCTGAAACACTCCTGTCAGTCAGTGTGTTTGTGTGTCTGTGTGTGCGCACAGATGGCGCGTTCACCGAGCCCCTGTTATCTGTTCATCTTCAGTCATTTTCTGGAGTCCCCCCTTTCTCTGCCTCTCGACAAACGTAGAGTTTGGCCGGCGAGTAGCACTCAGTGTGTGATTGCATCTCGGATGTCGCCTCTGGGACGTTCATTGATATATGGACTGAGATGGCGAGATACGAGCGAGAGCATTAAGCCGTTCAGACAGGTGATTTTAACCTGAAGCACCAGACAGCCTGTCAGGTATGCACACTATATTTATATACGTCACTGATATGCTTCTTCTAACATGTGTTTTGAGTGATGTTTTGTCTGTATTTACTAGTTGACAAAAATGTGGAGACGTGAGGAGAGTCTCAATTCAAATGTAGGATTTCAGTTGTATTTAAACACCTCATTTATTTTGAAAGCCCATAATAGGACATTCAATTTATTTTATTGAGGCAGAGTTGTTGTTTTTGTACAACAGTTTATCGATTCTTGTAATCGTCTTCTATACTGCTCCATGAAGGTCGCAGGTCGCTGGAGGTGCTCCCTGCTACCAATAGTTACTCTGGAATTCGAGGATACTCTCTGATAAGGTCACCAGTCCATCACTGTCTAAACACAGAGAGACAATCACACACACACACTCATATTCATGCCTACAGGCAGTTTATCCAAACATTCAGGATTTTGGGCGGTGAGAAGAAAACCATAGTAACCAGAGAAAGAAACAGTGCACACACAGGGAGAACGTGCAAACCACACCAGCGTGTGTCCCGCATTTTCTTCTTCACAGCATATTTACAGTCACCTTTTAAACCATCATGCACAATAAGGACTCATAGAGCTCCAGGAAGAGTATAAAAACTGCTACACGTCTGGTTTGGCATAAATGTGCTGAAATGGAAGATGATAGCGAAAGCTCAGACAAAATATCCTAAATGTAAACTTTTTTTTGACAGTGTCGTTGCAGATTAAGTTTCAAATTTAAAACGAAAATAATTTTTTTTTTAATCTGCACAGCCTCTTAAGCTAACAACATTTTCTGTCACTTTTATACTAAAATCGTGCTTGATGAAAATATTGCGTCCAATCTCCTTGTCCCTGTCTATATCACCTGAAAGGGGGGTTAAAATGAAGTTTGGGTATTGCGGTTCATTTTCACATGACATATATTTGATTTTGTACCACTGTCATTACGACTGCTGATCTTCTGGGCTGTGAAGTACAAACTTTGCTCTGTTTTGTTTTCTCTCTCTTTTACTCTGTGACGACTCCTTGCAGTGGAAGAGCACATCACATCTCTGTTATAGCTTAGATTGTCTGATTGTTTGATCCCTGGCTTTTCCTGCCTGTGTGCCTAAGTTTCCTTGAGGAAAACATCTTATGTGGACGTTTCATGTGTAAATAGACTGTGGCAGGTAACAAAGAAAGAAAAAAAAATACACAATTTGCACATTCTCTTACCTTTGTGTGAAGCTACAGAAAATTGCTTCTGAAATTTCAAGTGAAAAGTATTTCAAACTTACAGAAAAAGTAGAAGTTTAAGTGGATTTCCTGATTAATTCTAAACAGGTCCTAATCAGTGTTAATGGAAGACTGGACTCTGTTCCCTAATGACACGAAACTCGAAACATCCCTGGACTAGAAATTAGAGGATATTCACATCAAAAGCTCCCTGCTGTGCATTTGATCAAACAGTGAGTTCTCTCCTTTTTGTTCCTTAATAGCAGTGGGAACTGGGTGAAGCACACATGCAAGTCTTTTTGGCTGACTCCAGGGTTTCCTGGAACATGTCACAATCTCTGGGTTTTCACAAGGATAACACACTCTTTCCCAGTGTTTTTTTTTTTTGTTTTTTTTTAGCAAGCAGTGATTTGTGTGTGTGTGTTTGTTCATGACATTTCGATCAATAATCCGTCCACATCTAAATCATTAGTAGTCATGAAAAGTAACACATCTTACCATACTGATGTCAGGGGGCAGAAACAAGTATTTTTCCACAATGAACACAATGTTCTTTCACAATTTTCAATGCGAGTAACGTCTTGTTCTGTGTGTGTGTGTGTGTGTGTGTGTGTGTGTGTGTGTGTGTGTGTGTGTGTGTGTGTGTGTGTGTGTGTGTGTGCGTGCGTGCGTGCGTGCGTGCGTGCGTGCGTGCGTGTGTGCGTGCGCGTGCACACAAGAGAGATATTAGTAACTTGAACCTAAAGGCACAGAGTGAGGCTTGTGTGTTTTTCTTTATGTCTGTCATCACAGGCACTCAGTTTAACACACTCAGTTTGTGTGTGAGCGTGTGTGTGAGCGTGTGTGTGAGTGTGTGTGTGAGCGTGTGTGTGAGAAGACAGAGAAACACACATTTCCACTGCCACTCTGTGGGCTGTACATTCCAACACCCATGAATATCACAAACAGCAGCCTCCCACTTCTTGCTCCACATTTGTGACTGTATATCGGAGGGTTCGCTGATGACCGCAGTGAGACTTTGTGCAAATAACTGCGGCCAAGCTGGAAGAGCAGCCTGTGGAGGAACAGAGAGAGAGAGAGAGAGAGAGAGAGAGAGAGAGGCCATTGTTCAACTCTGTGTGTTTGTGTCAGACATGACGACAGGATGAATAGCTGAAGAACCTGAATGTGAATAGTTGTAATGCGACTCGTTCCTCTTACAAGTGCTGTGTGTGTGTGTGTGTGTGTGTGTGTGTGTGTGTGTGTGTGTGTGTGTGTGTGTGTGTGTGTGTGTGTGTGTGTGTGTGTGTGTGTGTGTGTGTGTGTGTGTGTGTGTGTGTGTGTGTGTGTGTGTGTGAAAGAAGGCGAAAAGGACGACGGCGGCTGGGGAGTCCCGTGTTTTAGGTTTCAAAGGCAGAGTGCTGCAATTTGCCCGACTATAGTAGTGGAAGAGGCTACGTCCTGGTAAAAGTGAAGGAAAATGATACAGCCTTTTTTTTTTTTTTTTTACATTTGCATTCCACCCTGCATTCGTCCATTTCTTTCCTGAAAGCAGCAACAGGGGGCAGGGTGCTGCGAGGCAGGGAGGGTAATTGTCTCAAGGTGTGGAGAGAGCTCAGCGGGCTGATAGTTGCGTTGCTTTTGCACCCCATAGTGTGACATTGTAGCGTGTGTGTGTGTGTGTGTGTGTGTGTGTGTGTGTGTGTGTGTGTGTGTGTGTGTGTGTGTGTGTGTGTGTGAGTGTGTGTGTGCCCGGGCTGACCATGACAGATTAAAACAGGTAAAGAGACGGAAGAACACCTTGACAGAGTATTGAAAGATGGATTTGAAAAAAAGAAAGAAAAAAAAACTCCATGAAAAGAGAGGAACAGAGTAGGTGTCTCATGTGTGAGAGATAATAATGGCAAAATAGAAATGGACTCCGGGTGTTGGTGGAAATATAAACAAAAGCAGAAGGAAAACAGTATTGTGGCATAAAAGAAGAATATGAAGTGCAAGACGCCACAGGCAGGACAAGTTGGTGTGTGTGTGTGTGTGTGTGTGTGTGTGTGGGGGGGGGGGGTTGGTGTTAAAGCCCCAGTGGGGGTTTCTTCCAGAGTTCATCCCTCTTGAACGAGGGAAGGAAAGGGAGGAGGAAGAGGAGGGTAAGTTTGTCTCGTACACAAACTATCCAGACTTGGGGCCGGTGTGCTTCGCCTGCAGCAGAGTCACACTTCAGTGTGACTGAAGTATCCCGCTCCAGGAGGGAGAATAACTCAATCCATTTGAGCCGAATTGAAAGAATCCAATTAGAGAGCCGCGAATGCCAAACCCTTGTAGAAAGACAGAAGGTGAAAACAAATGAAAGTACATCCCACAGAAATGAAGAAACTGTGAGATGAGGATTATTAATAATTTGGCCCAGATTCTTTATCCCAAA